>NC_054826.1:1365000-1706250 GCF_018345385.1 Vulpes lagopus | reverse complement strand
CTTCAATGAGTAAAAATAATCAATCAGGGAGCTGGCTGAGAACTGAGATTCTCTGATCCCACCTTCGTGACCCCGGCCTTATTAACTAGCACCCAGGTGGTGCCAGTGCCGGTGGTGTCCAGAGAAACAAGGTCTCCGGGGGTGGCCAGAGGACATGGAGTCACCGTCGGGGATTGAGAACAGAGGGAAGAGGAAAGCCAGATTATGAGGTCCCTTCAAGGTCCCTGACCCTTGGGGATCCCCGGGTGGCTCAGCGGTTTAGCGCCTGCCTTTAGCCCAGGGCGCGATCCTGGAGTCCCGGGATTGAGTCCCACGTCGGGCTCCCTGCATGGAGCCTGCTTCTCCCTCTGCCTGTGTCTCTGCCTCTCTCTCTCTCTCTCTCTCTCCGTCTATGATGAATAAATAAATAAATCTTTTTTTTTTAAAGGCCCCTGAACCCTTAAGCCACACAGTGGACATTGTGAGTTTAGAATCTATGAAAATACTCACAGGCTTCATTCCAGATCCCTGTCTTTCCCTTTGGGCCCATTTGAGCCTCGACTCACCTATGGGCAAAGCCTTCTGCACACCCCCCTGACCCCCCCCTTCTCTGGGTCTTCCCTCTGCTTGTTCCTTTGAGGTTCTCTGACTGAGCATCCTCCTGCCCCTGACTTCTTCTAATCTGAATTACGTGTCCTCCCCTTGAGCAGCTCCTTGGCTGACCGCGGTAGTGTCCGCCCTTGGCATAGCTCCGGCACCTCCCACACCTGCAGACCGCCCGACGGGTCCCTCCTCAAGGTCACCATCAGCATCAGCTACAGGAGGGGGAAAATCGTGGAAGGGACTTGAGGAGTTACTTGTCTAAACGTCCTACCCGAGTCAGGGCGACGTACCCTAGACCGGTGGTCGTCTAGCATCTTCATGCCTGTGTCCAGGGCCACCACACAGCCTGGCCTGAGGTCAGACAAGCTCCACTGTTGCCAGCAGCCCAACCCTCCAACAATACCTCTCAGTGATCAGGTTCTGGCTTCTGTGTCCACACGGCGCAGGCCTCACCCCAACCCACAAGACAGCCCTGGGATGTGAAAGCCTCCATTGTATTTTCTGCTTCAGGTGAAACTTCCCTGGCAGCCTCAGCCACGCCACATACCCACATACGATGTGCTCTCAGGGAGCCTCTTTAGTATTCTGATTGTTTTGCTGGGAACAAAAGAACTCTTGATGTAGACATCGTAGTAGGTTCCTAGTGCTGCTGCGACAAATTACCACAAATGAGGTGGCTTAAAACAAGATAAATTAGCTATAGGACGCTTCTGGAGTTTGGAAGCATTAAATGAATCTTGCAGGATTGAAATCAAAATGTCTACACAGCTCCTGCCTTTCCCACCTTCAAAGTCTGTCCGGTCTCCCTCTTTTTTTCTACTTTTCTATATTTTTAAAATATTTTATTTATTTATTCATGAGAGACACAGAGAGAGGCAGAGACACAGGCAGAGGGGGAAGCAGGATCCCTGCAGGGACCCCGATGTGGGACTCGATCCTGCGACCCCAGGGTCATGCCCTGAGCTGGAGGCAGATGCTCAACCGCTGAAGCACCCAGGCACCCCCATCTCCCTCTTTTATAAGGTCATTTGTGAGTACATTTAAGGCCCACCCAGATAATCCAGGATAACCTCAGCATAACCAACAGATGCAAAGTCCCTTGTGCCATGGAAGGTGACGTCCACAGATTGTCGACATCAGGGCTTGGATATCTGCAGCCTACCGCAGATACTTCAGCCCATGCACACTTAGGACTGCATTAATTTTTTTTATCAACCAAACTTTGCTGCCAACCAACACACTCGCACTCTTTTTCACATCCACAGTGAAAAGGGGTGTGCTGGGTCTGACCTGCGGTGGCCCTGAGGACTGTTTTCTCCCCCCACCCAAGGGCCCAGGATAGGGCGGTACGGCCCTGACCCTCTAGAAGGAGGAGCCACGTGATTTTCTTGCCCACATGACACTTCACTGGGACCATTAGGGGCTCATTAGATTTTTCTCTGCCACTGTGACCAGCAAGGTCCAGATGACAGCTTCTCCACCTACCTGCATCCCAGAGTGAGGAAAAATGCAAAGCAGAGCTCCCAGATGACCCACTGTGGATGTGTGAGGTGAATGAGAAATAAAACCTTGTTGTCGAGTCCCTGGGATTTGGGGGGTATGATTTGTTACTAATCTAGGCTCTCTTGACGGACGCAGAGTCCTTTTTCTGTAGATGAGTCTGTTGTTAAAATCTAAACAGGGAATTTTTTTATTTATTCCCGCTAAATTTCATCTCTTCTGTAGTGGCCAAGCCTCCCAGGCATTCACAATGCCGAAGAATTTTTTTTTTTTTTTTAAGATTTATGTATTTATTTGAGAGGAAGAGAGAGAGCACGTGCATGCAAGTACAGGGAGGGGCAGGGAGATAGGGAGAGAGAGAGAGAGTCCTCATGCAGACTCCCCCGTGAGCACAGGGCCCAAGTCAGGGCTCCATCCCAGGACCCCGAGATCATGACCTGAGCTGAAATCAAGAGTCAGCTGCTCAGCCGACCGAGCCACCTGGGTGCCCCACGATGCCTAAGAATCTAGATCCACTCATGCTTTACAACGGATACTTGATCACTTTAAAATCTGGTAAACATTTCTTCTGTGTTTTTATCAAAATTATTGATTTGAGAAGAGTCTATGAGGACACAGTCAAGGGCACCAACCTACGAGATGCCACTTGAAAATGCTCCCCAGACCCACACTGATCCGGAAAACACAATGATAACATAGTAGAAGGAGACGTAGTACCGTTCAGCCTCTATTTTTTCATGAAGCTCAGGCCACCGACTTTTCAAAGGACTTAGTCGGGGTTTGCAGAGTATTTCCATGATAATTCCAGAAACCTTGTAAAAACTTAGTTTAGTGTGGCAACTTTGCTCTTAGGGAATCCAAGCCAGTACATTCTTTACTAAGTGCTCCGGGATCATCTGATTAAATAAAGTCTCTTGTAAATTTTACTAATTTGTATTTTCTTAGACTACCTAAAGTATCAGATATTATTAGACCATCTCTTATGATTACTCTGGGCAGCAAGGGGACATTATAATGGATTCTAGATCTTTCCCTTGGCTTTAGTTTCCATGGGTGTTAGAATACAAAATCCTGAGCAGAGACAAATGACACCAGGCTTGTCCTCCCTTCCGATACTTCCCTTCTTCAGGTTCAAACGTAGCAGGAACCCACGCGTGCAATCACCCTCGTGAGGAGGAGGAGAGATCCGTTCATGGTGAATCTTAACCCCCATACACAGGCTAAAAAATCGCGGTGTTTTTGCCGACACCTTGAGGAGCAAGTGTGCCGTGGTTTGATGGGCTCTAGAATCAACGAACCAGGGTTTCAATTCTGTCTTGATCACTCACAGGCTTTCTGAGTCTGGACAAGTGGCTCAATCTTTAATCCTCGATTTCTTTATCTGTAAAACAAGTTAATAATAGGACCTATTTTATGGTGTTATTGGAGGTTTAAGTTACATAATCCAGGCAAACTGCACAGAATAAGGTTAAGTGCTCAATAACTGAGTCTAGTGCTATGTAAGGTATCGCCTTGCACTAAAGAGCATACGGACAAATAATCAATACATTAGTTTGCCGGTGACGAGTACAAGACGGGAGCACCTATTCCTTGCTAAACTGTTCTGTGAGAGAAGAGAAATAATGATAAATTAAGCATAGTCCAGATGTTGCCTAGTGCTTGGGGAAATCAGCTTTTTTTTTTTTTTTTAAATATTTTGTGGTTGTGTGCCTTTGCAATTCTTCGCCCCTGACAGATGGCATTGGGTCAACCTAACGGGCTTCAAAGACTAGACACATTTTGCTTACATTCTGTAGGGTCACTTGGCCACCTTAACCAATACGGGGTTAAAAGTAGCAGATCATCAGAGAAATAAGGGAAATATCACTATTTTGTTCAGTTTTCTCTCTCTAGGGAAAACAAGTTTTCTTTCCTTTTTTTTTTAAGATGTATTTATTTATCTTACATAAATAGATAGAAAAGAGAGAGAGAGAGAGAGCGTGGGAGAGGGGCAAAGAGTCGTAAGATGACTCTTTTTTTATTTTTATTTTTTATTTATTCATGAGAGACACACAGAGAAAGGCAGAGACCCAGGCAGAGGGAGAAGCAGGCTCCATGCAGGGAGCCCGATGCCCGACTCGATCCCAGGACCCCAGGATTGCGCCCTGGGTGGAAGGCAGATGCTAAACCGCTGAGCCACCCGGGGATCGCCTCGTAAGCCGACTCTTGATTGACCGTGCAATCAACTGGGGCTCGGAGCAGGCTGGATCTCACAACCCTGAGATCAGGACCTGAGTGGAAACCAAGGGCTGGACGCTTAACCGACTGAGTCACCCGCACCCAGCTAGCTTTCCACATGAAAACAGATTTAATATTTTCAAAAATAGAGGGGAAAAAAAAAACAGTCACTGATCCAAAATGTTTTATGCCATTTTCAGAGTACCTTTTAAAGAATACAAAATCTTAAAATTTGCCAAAGGTCAGCAGGACTATTACTTCTGAGAGTGATACTACTCGTCGGTGCACTTGAATGTCCATAGAATAGCTATGTCGAAAAGAAATCTAAAAGGAGGAGTCATGATGATGGAGTTTATTTTTATCTTATGGATCAGTTAGTCAAAACAAAGCATTCTTAAATATACATCAGACCATAAGACTGAAGTTTGTATTGACTTTGGATGAAAAAAATGTATATACTTTGCCTTTTATAACAATATCGGTGATAGAGAGCCCACTGTTGCTCTTTTCATACTTCTTTATTTGTGTGTTATGTTATATTTACTGGCCTGGCCTTCCTCCGTCTCCTCTATCTCTTCCTCTATCTCTCTAGGATAGGGTATGTCTCGTTCCTTTGAGCACGGGGACGCTGAGACAGTATATAATGAGAGCCTGAGTCTGCAGGCTCTTTCATCTGTGGACTTATTTTCTGAAGTGCATTCCTACACGAAATCATGGTCGCCTCCACCCTTCCCAAAATAATACCGTGACGCTGCAAGCTCTACGTCATCCCTGCCCCACTACCCTCATTGCACATCAACCTGCTGCTGTAGAACCTGAGAATAGGGGGCTTCAGCGCTGGCTACATAATCTACGGGGCCCGGTGCAAAATGACAACGCACGGCCCTGTGTTCAAAAAGCAAGGAAAGAGTGCCACTAAAAGCACAGACTTGAAAAGCTTTTTCCTGCTCCTGTGTTCTCTCTCTTGACTTGTCACGGTAGTTTTCACATCATCCTAAGTAAAGAAAAAATAAAATTTTTAATTAGCAGGAATTCCACTCCCCGTGTTTATGTTGCGCGGTGCCAGTTTTCAATGAAAATATCCGTGTTTGAGTCCCGCGAAGGCACTGAAGTCACACGATCTGTATTTTGTTGTTTATCCATGTGTCATATGCATCCTATTCTTACAAGAGCAGTGGAAACGCCGCATAAAACGACATCATTTTCGTTTCCCTTCTGGCTGCAGACACACATTGTACCTCACCCTCTGCCTTTGGTTTACTTATGAGTAAGGAAGGACCGGATGGGAAAGAAACCACGTGCCGGGCATTGTCTTTCCCTCTGCTTCTCGGCCTAAGTAGTTGGTGAATACAGGGAAGGAACAGGAACAGGAACAGGAAAGAATATGACCAGGGTCCTGGGGGTGGTTCGTGTCTCTTGAACCACTGTGGCTTCCATTCTGCATTCAAAGCAAGTTTACTTTTTTGTTTGTTTGTTTGTTTGTATTTTCTGTATTGGAGTTCGATTTGCCAACATATAGCATAACACCCAATGCTCAGCCCATCCAGTGCCCCCTTCAGTGCCCGTCCCCCACCCACCTCCCCTTCCACTACCCCTTGTTTATATTTGAACATAAGAGAGGCCACCGGGGCTTTCAGCAAGGCCCACACCCATCTCACCCCATCGCGGACATGACGCGCTTACCCTGTACTGACTCACTTTGGGCCTCACTGCACCCCTGTGCCCTGAGCATGCTGGGCCCCCCAGAAGTTTGTGCTCAGGGGGCATTATGAACACTCGATGCACACGGGGCGGCAAGGAATGGTGAGAACACTCACGCTGCAAGGTCAAAGATAAGGTTATTAGGAACTTCAACATGCTGGCAGCAGAGAATTAAACCTAGCTTGGGGCCCTTCTGAGCACGGGGCCCTTCTGCAGGTGGGCTTCTCTGAGCGTGGGGCCCTGTGCTATGTCCCCATGACCAAGGAGCTGACCCTAGATGCTCTGATGTTGGAGCTCAGTGGCTGTTCCTGTGGAGCAGGTAGGCTGTAAACAGCAAGTAGGAGATTTGGCAAATCCTACAAGGCTAACTATAGAACTACCATATGGTCCAGCAATTCCAGTTTTAGGTAAATATCCAAAGGAGTTGAAAGCAGGAACTCAAACCGATACTTGAACACCAGTGTTCACTGCAGCAACAGTCACATTAGTCAGGAACAACCAAAGGTCCGTTGACATATGAATGGAGAAACAGCTGTGTATGGAAATATTATTCAGTCATAAAAAGGAATAAAGTTCTGATATATAATATAGCACAGATAAAGCCTTGATAACATTAACCTAAATGAAAAAAAAAAGGATAGAGATAGAAAGAGACAAACAAAGAAATGGACTCTTAACCATAGAGAACAAACTGTAGGTTATCAGAGGGGAGAAGGGGCGGGCACGGGGACGGGGGTGAAACAGGTGATGGGGATGAAGGGGCACGTGTTGTGATGAGCACCGGGTGATGTAGAGGAGTGTGCAGCCACTATATTGTGCACCTGAAACACGTATTACACTGTATGTTAACTAACTAGAACTTGAATAAACACTAAAAGGCAAAAAAAAAAAATTATCTTAGGACAAATAACAAGTGATTTCATTCACGTAAAATATCCAGAACAGGCAGATTCACAGAGACAGAACAGAGCAGAGGTGGCCAGGGGCCGGGGGATGGTGAACGGAGTTCCCGCACGGTGGTTATGTACTTTCTGTTCGGGTGGATGAAAATATTTTGGAAGCAGATAATGGTGATGATTGTACAATGTTGGGAATGCACTTAACGGCACTGAATTATACACTTGAAATGGTTAAAATGGCAAATGTGTGATGTGTATATTATCAAATGAACTTTTCAAAAATGAATAGGAACCAAAAAAATCTGATTTTTAAAATGGGCAAAGCGGGGGGACCTGAATGGTTCTGTTGGTTAGTGGCCAACTTCTGATCTCGGCTCACGTCTTGATCTCGGGGTGGCAGGTTTGGGGCTTGTGTTGGGCTCAGCGCTGAGCGTGGAGCCTACTTCAAAAGGCAGGGACACTGAAGGGATCGTTTTCCAAAGAAGACATAGAAATGGCCAACGGATATATGAAAAGGTGCTAACGTCACTGATCACCAGGGAAATGCGAATCAAACCTCAAGACCTTCCCTTGCTCGTCAGAAAGGCTATAATCAAAAAGACAAGAGATGACAAGTGTGGGCGAGGATGCGGAGAGAGGGGAGCCCTCGTGCACTGCGGGTGGGAGCGCGGCGGTGCAGTGCTCTGCAGGACGCTGTGGAGGGTCCTCAAGAAGCTGACGACAGAGCCGTCCTACGACCCGGTCGTCCCACTGCTGCGTACTTACCCAAAGGAAACGAAAACACTGTGACAAAGGGACATCTGCACCCCCGTGTTCATTGTATCAATTATACCTAACTGTCCTTTAGCAGGTGGCTGGACGGAGAAGATGTCACACGCACACCCGGGGACATCATTCAGTCACAAGAAAGAAGGAAATCCTGCCATTAGCAACAGCCTGGGCAGGCCTTGAGGGCATGATGCTAAGTGAAATAGGATGGACAAGACAAGTACCGCGTGCTACCACTTATATGTGGAATCTTTTTTTTTTTTTTTTTTAAAGGAAACTTCTAGAAACACAGAGTAGAAAAGTGGTTGCCAGGGACTGGTGGCAGGGAGGAAGGAGGGAGGGAAATAAAGAGAGGTTGGTAAAAGGGCACAAACTTTCAGCTACAAGATGAATAAGGCCCGAGGATCTAAAAGAAAACATGACGGCTCTAGTGGAGAAGACTGTACTGTATAACTGAAATTTGCTTAAAAGAGTAGAACTTAAATGTCTCACAAAAAAAAGATAAATATGTGAGGTGATGGAAGTATTAAATAACCAAATGATGGGGACCCTTTCACGGTGCATTGAGCAGACTACCGTCTCTCTCTAATATAGGTGGGCCGTATCTAATCAGTCGAAGGCCTTAATAGAACAAGCCCTCATCTCCCTGAGAAAGAAGGACTTCTGACAGCAGACAGCCTTTCAATTCAGACTGCAACTCTTCCCTGGGCCCCAGGAGATCAGCCCGCCCTGCAGATCCTGGGCTTGCCCAAATCATGTGAGCCAATTTAAAAAAATAATAAGTCTGTGGGGGGCGCCTGGGTGGCTCCGTCGGTTAAGCGTCCGACTCCTGATTTCAGTTCAAGTCATGATCTCAGGGTTGTGAGACCAAGCCCTGGGTCGGGGTCCGTGCTCCCAGGGGAGTCTACCTGAGAGAGTCTCTCTCCCTCTCCCTCTGCCCCTCCCCACCCCATGTGCTCGCTCCCTCTCTCTCTCAAATAGACAAATAAATCTTTAAAAATCAATTAATAAAAATTACACTTGCATGTCTGCACGTGTGAGCACGTGTGTGTATCCCGCTGGTTCCGGTTCTCCCCCAGCGCCCTGGACGTACAGAAGAGTGACGCAGTAGACGGGGAGTGGAACGATGCGGCGGGCTGCAGGTGACCCCGCTACAGTGGAAACATCTCGTAAAGGATTCACACGGCCCCGGACCGTAGGAACACAGTTTCCCAGTCCCTCTGGGCCCCAGGAGGCGCCGCGGCAGGGAGAGGCCTCAAGCTTACGTCAGTGGGCCCCTTGCTCAGTTCCTATGTGGTCCCCACCCCAGAGCTGGGGGCCCTTTGCTCCCTGAGGCCCTCCATCCCGGGCAGCGCCCCGTAGGGTCCGGGCCTACCCCCCTCCCCTCTCACCAACGCAAGGACATCTCTCCAGCCACGCTCCCGCCCCTCCCCTCCTCTGCCCTCTCCTCCCCTCCACTGCGCCTCTTCTCCAACCTCAGATAAAACCCGCCCTTCGTCTTCGCTTCCCTTCCCACGGTCCCCCGCAGGTGGCCGCTTCCCTTCACACAGAGCCCGCAGCAAGCCTGTCCTCGCCGCCGTCCTGCCCTCTCCCTCCGAGCCCCCCACACCCCCTGCCATCGCCAAGGTGGGACCCCAGGGCCTGGAGGCACCTGCGCCGCCAAGCCCCGCACCAGCCCCGACGGCCAGCGCCCTGCTGTGACGAGAGGGCAACATCCGTGGCGACGAGCGGGAATCCTCACTCGGGTCTGCCTGCACAGGGCTTCACCTGTGCGTGCGCTTGAAAGGAATGTCCTCCGTGGGTTCTCCCGGGCCGCTGGCTGGGGCCGCCACCACGGGCTCCACGAGTGGGGCAGCTCGAACAACGGAAACTCGTTTCTCACGATTCTGGAGGCTCCACGTCCAAGATCGAGGGCCTCTGGGCCTCTGGGCCTCTGGGCCTCTGGCCCGGCCTTGCAGACGGCCACCTTCCGGCCGTGGCCTCACGCGGAATCATCGGAGGGCGCGCACGCTCCCGTGTGCAAATCTCTTCGTCTATAGAGAACACCGGTCGTGTTGCATCCGGGCCTGCCCTGGCGGCCCCCCAGGTAACCCCCCTTCAGAGCCCTGACTCCAGGCACGGTCGTACCCCAAGGTGCTGGAGCTCAGCACTGCAACCTCCCCCGGTAGCACAAGCTGAGAGTCCAAACTAGAGAACGGGTCGCTCGTGTTCGAGTCCTCAGGAGCGTTTCCCCCGTCCCCCCGCACCGAGGCCCACGTGGACACGCTTTCTTGTCAGCATCTCTGACAGCAGCTGCGGCTTCTCAGACCCGAGGATCCCCGCGTGACACAAGAGCCTCCGATGCCACTCAGGGAGGTTGAGACCTGGCTCCGGCCTCTGCCCGGGGAGTCGCTTGCCGTCGCGGTTTTGCCTTCTCTTCCTTCGGGCCTTTGTGGGTCACCGGGTCACTTTCCGGTGGGCAGACTTACGGATCTTTAAAAAAATACACTTCGGGGAGGGGGGGAATGATTTCAGGTTTACAGGAAGGTTGCAAAGGTAGAATGGAGGACCCCTTTCACCTCGTTGGCATCTGAACCGTGGCACTTTGGGAACGAACCAACCAACGCCGGCCCATTTCCCTCGACTAAACCTCAGACTTTACTCAGATTCCACTAGCTTTTCCCCGAGGGTCCTTCTTCAGTTCCAGGATCCCACGGGATGTGCAGCCCTCGTGCCTCCCTCGCCCCCCACTTCCATTTGTGACACTTTCTCAGTCTTCCCTTGTTTTCGAGGACTTTGGCAGTTTGGGGAACACTAGTTAAGCATTTTTGTAGGATGCCCCTCACTTGCAATAAACGTGACTTGTACACACTCGGTGTGACCAAAGCGTTTGCGGAGGTACGTGCTACTATTTTTTTTTTTTAAAGATTTTATTTATTTATTTGAGAGAGAGAGAGAGGGAGCGCGAGCAGGGTGGGAGGGGCAGGGGGAGAGGCAGAGGCAGCCTCCCCGCTGAGCAGGGAGCGCCAAGTGGAGCTGGATCCCGGGGCCCTGAGATCATGACCCCAGCTGAAGGCAGATGCTCAACTGAGGAGCTCCCCCTCCCTGCCCGGGGCCCCTTACGTGCTACTATTCAACATGGTGCTGGAAGAGGAAGCCTCGACCCCCCGACTCTACGATCTGTCCAATCTACTGCAACGTTCTCCTCCTCGAGCCTGGCAGGGTTGGTTTTGATTATTATTAATTCAGCGAGTCCCTTGACTAGCTCGTGACCCTGCCACTTGTCCCACCTCCCCCCCCCGCCCCCAAAAGGCTCTCTTCGGGCAACACTAAATTTATTACAGTCTTAATATACTCAGATTCCTGCAAAGCTTCCCCATTTGCACCATTCCCTGCATTCACTCAGACCCAGGCGCTGCAACCACAGATACTTTTACTTCTTGCCGGGTATTGTTTTCTGTCCCAGTTTCTCCTTGTCCTGGGCAGTGATCAGGGCAGGGGGCTGGATATGCAGAGGTGGATGTAGAAGGAGTCGAAACAGGACTCTGTGCCCCAAAAGGGAAGGAGTCAAAGAGGCAGGGAGCGGCCAGGGCCACGCAGGAGAAAACTGTGGCCGGTGTCCCAGCGGGTGGGTGCTGTCCCTGCTGTGGAAACACGCACACCAGTGGCTCGCCAGGCGGGAAGGCCGGCCCTACGCAGTCCGCCCACTCACCGCCAGGGGCAAGGGAAACCACACTGCGGAGGAAACCTGTCCTTTCGAGAAGGAAGCTCGCCTTTTTGAGTACTCTCTAGGTCTCAGGGGCCACGTTATGTGGTTCTCCTTCTTGTTCGATCCTAAACATTCCTGATAAATAGGTGCGATTTCCCGGCTTCAGACCAACCGCGTTGCCCAGGAAGAGGCCGTAAAGCTCTTAACGTCCAAGGCTGAGCCAAGGTGTTTCCCTGAAGCTCATGGTCTTTCTAGGGGAGGACTGAAGAGAGAGCAGAAGCTGGGGAGACCTCAGGTTACCGTGTGCGGCGGACGACACCGAGAAGATGGGCAGGTGCGGGCATTCGGAGGCCTCGGTTTCCTTCCGCATACAACCCGGAGAAGGAATCGTTGGTGGCGGGGCTGGTGAAGGCGTCGAGCAAGATGCAGGCAAGGCCTTTAGGGCAGCAGCGCCCAGCTCACGGGGCCTCGCTGGGGCCTCGGGCCTTGCTCCCGTCATGGAGCATGTGGCCCTGGGCCTTAGGTGCCAGGATGACCTTGGGCCTTGCTCCCCCCGTGGGGCGCATGGCCGACCTCAGGCCTTGCACCTGTTGTGGAGCACGTGGCCGACCTCAGGCCTTGCCCCCATTGTGGGGCGCGTGGCGGACCTTGGGCCTTGCTCCTGCCGCGGGGGGCATGCCGACCTCGGGCCTTGCTCCCGTCGTGGAGCACGTGGCCGACTGTTTATGTGGCTCCGACCTGAGTGGCTGCGGGAAAGAGCCGCAGCCCTACTGTCGGGGGCCTGGCCTCCTCGTAGGGGAAGGGACGCCATAGCCCAGGCCCTCAGGGACCGCGCATCCTCCCAAAGGGGACACGCAGGGGACACGTCAGGCCCCAGAGGCCCTCGCGGATCGTCTGAGCAGCCCGGGTGGCTGGTGTCGCAGGCCTGCACCTGCACGATGGGCACCATGTGGCCTCGGCCCGGGGGTTGCAGCTGGCACCGAGCGCGCACCCGACACACGGCCGGGGGTGGGGGGCGCAACACCCGGGGGCTGGGGGGGCGGGGGCAGGCCCCAGGGACACGGTGCCTCGATGCTGTCTGGGGTGTGCTTCACTGTGCAGACCCGGGGGGGGGGCGGTCACTGGAGGATGTGCCTTCCTTGAGAGATTCAAAGGTGGCACTACCAGGGCAGCTTGTCTGCTGGCCAGAAAGTTCTGGAAGGGAAGAAGATGGTGCTGGTGGGGGAGCATGGTGTGGGGAAGGAGAGAGGGAGCTCGGAGAGGACCGGGGTGCCACGGCCTGGTGGGAGTAGGCCGGAATCGTGACGTCAGTGGGTGGAGGTCCCATTGCCTGGTGGCTCTGTATCTCCTCTGTGTGACGCCTTGCCTCTGGTCCCCAAGCCTGCCCTGGCCCTGCACCCGCACCCGGAGCACCCACTGCCCTTCCACGCCCCACCCCGAGCACCCACTGCCCTTCCACGCCCCGGCCCTTCACCCGCACCCCAAGCACCCACTGCCCTTCCACGCCCTGGCCCTGCACCCGCACCCCAAGCACCCACTGCCCTTCCACGCCCTGGCCCTGCACCCGCACCCCAAGCACCCACTGCCTTTCCTCGCCCTGGCCCTGCACCTGCATCCCGAGCACCCACTGCCTTTCCACGCCCCGGCCCTTCACCCGCACCCCAAGCACCCACTGCCCTTCCACGCCCTGGCCCTGCACCCGCACCCCAAGCACCCACTGCCTTTCCTCGCCCTGGCCCTGCACCTGCATCCCGAGCACCCACTGCCCTTCCACGCCCCGGCCCTTCACCCGCACCCCAAGCACCCACTGCCCTTCCACGCCCTGGCCCTGCACCCGCACCCCAAGCACCCACTGTTTTTCCTCGCCCTGGCCCTGCACCTGCATCCCGAGCACCCACTGCCTTTCCACGCCCTGGCCCTGCACCTGCACCTGGAGCACCCACTGCCCTTCCTCACCCCAGCCCTCCTGCCTGTTGGCTTGCAGTTGCCAGAACCCCTTCATCTCTTAAAGCTGCAGCACTCTGGCCTCCCTATGACAGTTACCTGGTACAGGTATCAGAGCAGGTGCACACCTCACTGGGTCTCCTGCGGGAGCTCAGCCTGCAGAAGGCATCGCATTTGAAATCGCCCTCGTGCGTCCTCCTCCCCAGCTCACCATCTCTTCTCTCCCTGACATCTTCCTTTCTCCTCCTCCTGCCTTCCAGACATGACCCACCGCCTCAGCTAATCCCACCTCCTGTGGGTGGTGTGACGCCTTCCTGGGGCCACCGAGATTCTTCCCCCTGCTTCCCACGTTCTCAGCACGTCCCTCAGGTTCACCTGCTCAGGTACATCTACCTGAGTTGCAGCGTTTCACCTACGGAGACCTGACCCCCCACCCCACCCCAGGGGAAGGGCAGTAATCCATGAAATAGCGGATGTAAAGGGGCGTGCTCAGCCTGGCTCATGACACCACGGGGCTTTCTGACCCGGCTGTGGAACCCGGCCAGCACTCGAAACCACGTTACATAACCTTGCAATTAAATTACACGAAAGCCAGACGTAGTAAATACTCAATACGCGTTTACAGATCATTCTAGTACATGTTTGCTGCAACCTCGGCACGGAGGTAGTTCTATCGATTGGGTCTGTGTGGTTGAAACGCTGACGAATGATGTGCCTCTTCTCGGCTCCGTGTTCAGTGAACCGTGCTGAGAGCCCGCAGCCAGCCACGGGGAGAGCGACCGCACCCCAGAAACTGGCAAACGCTGTGCTGTAACTCAGGGCCGCCCGCACCCCCGACCGCACTCGGTTGTCAAACACTTACCGGCACACTGCCCGGTGTAAAACGACGTAAGAGAAGCTCACGGCAACCCCCGCGGATGTGTCTCCCAGAAGCACACGCAGGCACCCACTCCCTGCCCTATAACCCTTGCCCTGATAGGGGCTCCCGTGGCTGAAAATCCTTTCACACCTCCAGGCTGCTTGCACGTGCCCTTTTCCTGGGCTATGCTGCCTCCTCTTCTTCACCCAGTAGACTCCTACGCATCCACCGAGCCCCGGCGCAGGTGCAGCTCCCTGGGGATATTTCCTGACTCCCTGTATTCGTTGGTTAACACTGACATCACAAAATACCACCGACCGAGTGGCTTAAACAACACAATTTAATTTTTTCCTAACTCTAGGGGCTGGAAGTTCAAATTCAAGGGGTTGGCAGGTTTGGTTTCTCCTGAGGCCTCTGTCCTTGGCTTGCTGTGTCCTCTCCTGGTCTTCCCCTGTGTCTCCTCGCGCATCCAGATTTTCTCCTCTTTTTTCATTTATTTATTCCTGAGACACACAGAGAGAGGCAGAGACACAGGCAGAGGGAGAAGCAGGCTCCATGCAGGGAGCCCGATGTGGGATTCGATCCCAGGACCCGGGGATCACGCCCTGAGCCGAAGGCAGACGCCCAACCGCTGAGCCTCCCAGGCGCCAACCCCACCACTTTACTTTTCACCATAATCTTTCCCTTAAAATGTTGTGTGTGCTTCTTCCTACAGAAATTTCCACAGTCATTTCAAAATTGTCTTTTAGTGTCTCTCTGCAACTGGGTTATTGATTTCTTTAGAGATCCTGTCCTACTCATCTTTATATCTCCTAATACCCAACATCACAGATACACGACAATTTTTTTTTAATAATCAAAGAAAAAGAAGAGCAAATAAAGTTTTGCTCTTAGACAGGAAACGTGCGTTTTATTTTTGAAAGTAAGAATAACTTTATGATCCCCTAGGTATCTCCAAAACGTCAGAAAATATAGAATAGGGTCAAGAATAATTTGTAAATTGTCCGTGTCCTTGTTATCTAGGGATAACATCTGTTCAGCAATTTGTTTTTCCTTTCGCAGCTCTCCGCACAATTAATTTTATCAGATGAGAAGAGCCAGCAGCTGTTCCCTGGCATCTAGTCTTCCCTGCTTCCAAGTAGTAGTGTTTCGCTGGGTAAATACAAACCCAGAATCAATATTGGGTTTCTCGGTATTCCTTGCAGCTGGCGACTAAGTTCTGGTCGACCCGACACTCCCGGGTGCGCCGTGCGACGGTGCCAAGGCACCTGCGTGAGGAAGGGCCGGCGCCGTGTCCCCCTGCAGGCCATCGCCCCTCGGCTCCTGCTGCCCGGGAAGCGGCGGTGGCGGTGGTGGCGGCGGTGCCGGCGGTGGCGGGGGTGGCGGGGGTGTCTGGCCACCGGCTCGCGGAGTCGGTGGCCCGAAGACTCCACGGAACATCCCGGCCTCCGGCTCTGTTTACCCGAGGAAGGTAAGCTAGTCCGCCTTCAGCCACGGTCTGTTTTAAATCGTAACACGCACGTGGGACGTGTCATTTTGTTACTCGCTCATGCTTCCACATCAAGAAATAGGGATGGGACGGGAGACGGGAGACGGCCCCGGAGGAGGACAGCCGGGCCGGGCCTCGCGCCGCTCAACGTGGGATCACCGGGTGAGCCAGCAAGTCCACTCCTGGACGAGTGGGCTTCTCCAAAAGAATTGCGGACAGGTGCGTGAGCCATCACAGCAGCACGGTTCACTTAGCAAGAAGGAAAATATCCATCCCCTGACACACAGGCCCGCGACATGTGGCTCATCTGAACCATGGGTGTCACCCAGTCGGCAAACCGGAATGAGGCAGTGATACTGGTGTCAGCACGGACCACGCTGCAAACAGTACGCCGGGTGCTACTCCCTGGGCCCAGGGTCCCGCGGCGCGCTGGCCGGCAGGACGGTCCCGGTGGCCGCCTCCCTGGGCCTGGGGTCTGGCCGTGGTTCCCTCCCTCTGGCTCGGACTTCTGGAGGACCCCTGTGCATGGCAGACGTGCCCCAAACGGGGGCAGTGAGGACGAACCCACACGTGGCCGATTGGGGGCCTCGGTGGCTCCTCTGGATGCATTCCCGGCACCAAATGAGCTCTTCGACCCCTTTGAGAAAGGTGCCCCAAGCACGGGGCCCCACTGGCCTGGGTCTAAGCGCCGCACCCCCTCCGGAGGCATCAGCACCCTGGCAGACGGCAAAGCCCACGTCCGTGAATTCAAGCAAGAGATTGATTCAAGGGCTTTGCGAAGCTTGCTGTACCGGACGGGCGGGAGGAGCGGGTCAGGGATTTGTGGAGACAGGTGTCCGAGCCGCAGCCGGGGGGCCTGGTCACCCACCCACCCCCTTGGAACCCTGCGGCCACCCGCTGCCCGACAGCTGACCGCCCGTGCGCCCCGCCTCCGCCACCTGTGCCACCTCCTCGACAGGCCGAGCCCCCTGCTTCCCCGGGGGACCTCGAGGGGTGCCCCCATCTGGTAGAAGGGAAGTCACGTGCCCGGAGCAGGAGAAGCCTGCAGATGCTCCGCCGGGGTCGAGGGATTCACGGTGGGAGGCGTCGGCAGCAGGCCGCAGCATCCTGGGCAGGTACGGGGCAGCCCAGAGGGCCCTCGACCTGACACTAGGCGCTGGCATCGAGGCAGCAGAGGGGACAGGGAGTGAGGGAGGTGAGTCTGGGTGTAGGAAGGAGGAGCAGCAACCTGCCCGCACGGGCCGACGGCTGTGGAAATACGCGGCTGGGCTCCCCAGAGCCGGAGTCACGGTCATGGGGTCACTTCTGAAGAGACTAGGAGTGGAGCAGCGGGCAGGGGACGGGGGCAGCGTGGGGGCCGGCGTCCCGGGGGCGGGGGCGAGAGGAGGAGCCTGTGAAAGTGGCCCCGAAGGAGGCCAGAGCAAGGGAACCGGCAGGGCACTGCCGTCCAAGCTGCAGTGGCCTGGCCGCAGGGCTCAGGGCCCCTGCGTCAACGAGGAGAAGCAGTCAGCGAGGATTCTGGGACGGAGCCCTGCGTGTCGCATCCATCCTAGGGCCCTCCTGGGCTTAGGGCCCCTGTGGGGACACTCGTTGGGGAAGCTGGCCCTGGAGCCAGAGTTCAAGGGCTCCACAGGAGGCGCCATGTCAACGGGAGGGGGTGAGAACATTCGAGAACAAGCTGTTGGATTTGATTATTTCAGGGCCACGGTGATCTCTAAGACAGCGGAAGTGCGGGCAGATATCTGATGGCAAGGGGCTGCCGCGGGGATGGCTGAGACGCAGGGTAGACTGTGAGGCGTTAGGGGTTTGAGGAGATGGCCGGGTGCTTCAGGCGGGCACATAGCCCTGGAGGGCACCCGGTGAGTACCCACCCGGAGGGCACCCGGCCCCAGTGAGCACCCACCGGTGGGCACCCAGCCCCGGTGAGCACCCAGTCTCGGGGGGCAAACAGCCCTGGAGGGCACCCGGCCGCGGCGAGGACCCACCCTAGCAGGCACCTGGCAACCAGTGGGCACCCAGTCTCGGTGGGCATACAGCCCCAGGGGGAACCTGGTGAGCACCCAGCCAGAGGGCACCCAGCCTCAGTGAGCACCCACCCGGAGGGCACCCACCCCAGCGAGCACCCAGTCCTGGCGAGCACCCGGCCGTTCTCAAGCAGGAGACACCCAGCCCCGTCTCGCGGCGTGAATCCCGTGAGCAGGAAAACCGAAGATGCAGGAGGTAAGTAGGGCGCAGCTTGGAGGGGCTGGGCGGGGGGGAGGGGGGCGCAGGAGGGCCCGAGAGGTCAGGAGGCACCCGAGCTGCGCACGGTCCCCGAGGGGTGACTAGGCCTGGAGGGGTTCAAGGATCGCGGGACATCGATCACGTTCACAGAACCGGGACCAAGCGCTTTAAAAGGAAATGGGCTAATTCCTGAAAACCACCCATGTGTGCGCGTGTGTGCGTGTGTGACATCAACCGAGAAAGCATCCTGCTCTACTTGGAAGTGACGGGACGTAGAATCCACGGCCCCGTCCGGAGCGGCCTGCCCCCGGGAGGTCCACTCCATCTGCGCCCTGCGTCAGGGCGGTCAGGAGAAACAAAACAAAAAATCGAGCGCCAGCCACTGAGTTTTCTGAGTGTCTTACCCCTTGTGCCTTATTTCTGTTTATTCTCTTGGACTCGTTCAATTCTATGACAACGGAAAACATTTATCTCCCCCTCCACCCCCGCCATCTTCTTCTTACTATAGAAATCTTGCACGATCATTTTCTTTCTTTTTTTTTTTTTAATTTTTTTTTTTATATTTATTTATGATAGTCACAGAGAGAGAGGCAGAGACACAGGCGGAGGGAGAAGCAGGCTCCATGCACCGGGAGCCTGACGTGGGATTCGATCCTGGGTCTCCAGGATCGCGCCCTGGGCCAAAGGCAGGCGCCAAACCGCTGTGCCACCCAGGGATCCCTGCACAATCATTTTCAATTTCACATGAAAAAAAAAATTCCCTTCGGGGTTTTAGAATTGCAAGTTATCAGAAGTAAACAAGCAAACAGAACACTTGTCTAAACGTTTAAAGAACATTCGTATGTAAAAAAAATTCCTTTTCTGTTTGTTCTAAAAGGCAAACACATCTGAATTTTTTCTTTTAAGATTTTATTTATTTACTCATGAGAGACACAGAGACAGGCAGAGACACAGGCAGAGGGAGAAGCAGGCTCCATGCAGGGAGCCCGACGCGGGACTCGATCCCAGGACCCCGGGGTCACACCCTGGGCCGAGGGCAGAGGCTCAACCGCTGAGCCCCCCCCCCTCCCCCCCGGCATCCCCCGCATTTGAATTTTTAAACACCCAACCCTGTAAGTCAACCGGAAGGACCACTGCTGTTGGGTGAGCACGGAAAACAGGATTTTAGACTTGGGTCATTTCTTCACTTCTAATTTGTGTGAAAGAACCTTCCTGAACTTTCCCTTTCCATACCTAGTAATTAAACCATTACTCTGGAGCAATTAGAGGTGAGTATTTTGTAAAAACAAAAGTAATGGGAGAGACTTTACACTGGAGGACACAGCAGATTAGGGACTGCCGGCAGCAACCCGTCACCCACAACACGGGACTCCGTGTGAAATCACAAAGGAATTTAAGACAACACACTTCAACCAAAAAGAAACAAACACACGATGGAAAACAAAAGCAGAGGGAGGTTGGATTACTTCTCTCACACATAGTCCCACACAATCTCCCTTAAACTGGAGAAATGGTCCCATCTGCACCAGAATTAAGTTTTGTCCAACATGGGTTAGTCTTGGCAGCTACATACGAGAAGGTAACCTGAGCTCATTTGGTGTTTCATCTTGAAAATGAAAAATTAGCATCTTTGAGAAATCAGGATAATTTGCCCCAGAGAAGTGTGGCCCTTCTGGCACGAGCATCCTTTGGAGCCTCGACCTGTCACTTCTTAGAGGGCGGGGTTCAACCGCTTCTGCCCAACGAGCTCTGACCAGGGGGAAGGCACCTTGTTGGAAGGAAGCACGTCACTTCAAACATGGCAACATGACCAGATATTCTTGGAAATCTGTTGATTTAAAATGCTTCCCCTTGGGCAGCCCGGGGGGCTCGGCGGTTTAGCCCTGCCTTCAGCCCAGGGCCTGATCCTGGAGACCCGGGATCGAGTCCCACGTCAGGCTCCCTGCATGGAGCCTGCTTCTCCCTCTGCCTGGGCCTCTGCCTCTCTCTCTCTGTTTCTCATGAGCAAATAAATAAAATCTTAAAAAAAAAAAAAAAAGCTTCCCCTTCTCTGTCTGACTTCGTCTAAGCCCTTGTAAAGTCATCATCGTCCTTTGAAACAACCGATTCAACGGCAAAGACTTGCCAGTTAGATGATACCCTGTGCAGAAGGTTACCTGTATGCAGATACGTATGCAGAGCGTTAGCTGTGCAGAAACGCTCATGATTCCAGGCACCTGGCAGGTCAGCAGAGTCTCACTGAGGCTACAGCTCCGCTTCACACCTGTTGGAGAACATGTATTTATACAGAAAATCCGATGAACTGTGACTAAGCAGAGTAGTGATTCTCGAACTCAGAGCTGCCTACTGGGGTGCTTACTAAAATGTCGATGTGTTTAGGCACCCAGCCCACCCCTGGGATTGAGCCATATTTTTTCTGCTGTTGTGTTCTTTTTAACAACTGTTTCAGGAGAGTTTTGATAAGGTGGTGTAAACTTTTTAAAAGAAATATAATTCAGTGAAACTCAACTTTTATGTATTGGATCTGGCTCACAATTCTTTATATGAGTCAAGTAGGGGGTAATCATTAACCATATCTTCTTAATCAACAAGGAAGTGACTTTCAAAAAAAAATTAATAGGCTTTGTTTTTGAGCAGTTTTAGGATTACAGGAGGATTGAAGGGGAAGTGTCCCCTCACTGTCTCCCTCTCTCCAGTGTCCTCGAACACGAACCTGTTGTATTAGTGTGACACGTTTCGTTACAGTTGATGAGGCAGTACGCGAAAGTGACTTTGAAAGGACGTGGCCGGCCCAGGCCGCACAGAACATTAGTGGCCGCCCGGTTGTGCTGGGAACCAAGCCACACCCACACACTCGCTAGAACAAGCGGCCTGGTGATTTCTCTCGAGAGATGTTCCCTACAGATTAACACCATAATTGACTATAATTGTTTTTTGCGCCAGTATCTGAGCACCGGTGGCAGCCAGGGCTCAATTGACTAAGCACTTTGGTTGGTGCCAGGGATTGCTCGTCTTTATCCTGGCTCCATCTTAATTTTCCTTGCAACCCTGGGACGCAAGTTTGCACGGCTGAAGCATGTAAACCTGTGAAACCGGGGCCCTGGGATAGCCCAGAATCACTAATTTATACTTTGACTCTTTCCAAAGGCAAGTGGGGGTGGGTGTGAGGATATTTATGCTGAAGCACTGCTCTGAGATTCAGGTTTTCATGTAAGGAATAGCAGAGGACGCTTCATCCATTCATCCTCGGCGACAGGCTGGGGATACAAATTTCAAAGCACAGTTCAGGGGCGGGACAGCAATAAAAAGACCCTTAAAACATACAGTTTCAACAGTCTTAGGAAGAAGGCACACCCAGTGGTTAGGTGGGGCTGGAAGCTGGATGAGTGGCCTGGCATTTCCGGGAGAGCTTCCCCTGGGAAGATGGGCCTTTCTGACTTGAGTTTTAAAGGAGGAGGAGCAGTTGGCACCCCCCCCCCCCAGAGGGCCTCACACCCCTGTGGTGAAGAACCAGTCCTTTTTGTTTCCAGTTCTCCAGGTACTGCTAGGAGAACCCCGCTGGGCCGGGGGTGAGTCACCAGCAAGCCTGACAAACACCAAGACTGGTTCATACTCGGTTCAGAGTCCACCGATCATTTGCTCGGCTCCTGTGGCATTTTTCAAATTGCTGCAAAAGTCCCTAAACCTTTGCTCTCAATTTTGTCTACCTGCTGCAGACAGGCTGCGGTGCGCGGGCGGCACAGGGCCAGGCGCCCCGGAAGCTCGCGGAGATGCCCCCGCCGCATTCCAGGCCGCATTTTAAGGAGCTTCCCAGGTGATGCCCGGGCGCGCTCAGGTTAGAGCACCTGCCCTGGAGGAAACCGTATCAGGCGGATCTGATCCTTCATCCGTCTCACTTGCCTTTGCCTGTTCCTTTTGGGTCTAGGGAGAGGCTAACTGCGGAGCAGCGGCCTGGCCCCTTCCAGGTTACGAAACCGCATTCCTCCGCCCGCCCCCCGGGGTGCCAGGAAAACGTCCTTTAACGTGACCGCAAGGGAGGAACCCGAGACGGGGGGGGCGGGGGGGGGCGGCTTCCAGAGCCCGGAGCAGCCTCGCTCCTCCGCCCTGACCCGCGCAGCAGCCGCGCAGCAGCCGCCCGTGCTCCCTCCCCGGGCGCGCTCCTCCGCCCGCCGCGTCGCTGAGCTCCGCGCGCAGCCCCGCCGGGGTCCCGCCGAGATCAAAGGCCCCAAAGCATCCGCAGCCGCTCCTCCCCGGCGACTCCCGGGTCTCTACCACCCGAGGGGAGAGGCCACTGCCCCGCCCACTGCCCGGCCGGGGCGGGGGCCCGAGGGGGTGCAGCGCGGGCCTCGCCTTCCCCTCCCGCCGCCCGGCCCGAGTCTGCCCCGCGCGGAGTGGGCGGGGCCGGGGCCTGCGGAAGCGCGGGGCGGGGCGGGCGGGGCTGCGCTCCTGGAGGGGCGGGGCCAGCGCTCCGGGGGGCGGGGCGAGCCGGGCGGGCGGCCGCTTGGCGGGGAGGGGGCGGGGCCAGTGCTCTGGAGGGGCGGGGCGGACGCGCTGGGAGGTCGGACCCTGGGCGGGGCGGGGCGAGGGGCGGAGCGAGGGCGGGGCCAGCGCTCCTGGAGGGGCGGGGCGAGGCGGGCGAGCCGCGAAGGCGGCCTGGTGGGCGTGGCGAGGGGCGTGGCGAGGGGCGTGGCCAGCGCTCCTGGAGAGGCGGGGCGAGTCGGTCGAGCCTGGAAGGCGGCCTGGTGGGCGTGGCCAGGGGCGTGGCCAGCGCTCCTGGGGGGCGGGGCGAGGCGGTCGAGCCTGGAAGGCGGCCTGGTGGGCGTGGCCAGGGGCGTGGCCAGGGGCGTGGCCAGCGCTGCGCTCGGCTGGGCTGGGAGCCGCCGTGAGCCCGCCGAGCCCAGGCGCCCGAACCCTCGCGGCGGCCGCGCTCGCGCCGGGAGAGCCGCTCCGTGTCGCCTGGCGGCCCCGGTCCCTGTCCCGGCGGCGGGCGCCTCGGGCCGGAGCGCAGTCGGCGGGGCGCGCCCCCAGACCCCCGGCGCCGTGCGGCAGCCGCAGCGCAGCCCCGCGCAGCCCAGCGCAGCCGCAGCCCGGGGGCACCATGTGTCCCGAGCCGTTCCCCGCCGGCGAGCGCGGCGCCCAGGAGTAGGGAACTTGGCGGCCGGAGACAAAGGCTGCGGCCGGGACGGATGAGTTAGAGGCTCGGGTTTGGGCGAACAAAAGGTGCGGACGCGAGGCGGGCGCGGCGATGGCGGCGGGGGCGCCCCGCGGGCTCGGGGCCCTGGGGCGCGCGGCGTGACCCGCTCGGGGCCGGGGCCGGGGCCGGGGCCGGGGCCGGGGCCGAGCCGGGACGCGGCCCCGCGGGTCGGGAGCGCCCGGAACAATGGACAACTTCTTCCCCGAGGTGAGTGCGGCCGCGCCGGCCCGCGGGGACCCTGCGCTCGCCCGGGGGCCGCCCCTTCCCGGGCGCGGGGGCGCGGGGGCGCGGGGGCGCGGGGGCGCGGGGGCGCGGGGGCGCGGGGGCGCGGGGGGACGGGCGCTTCCTCCGCGGGACCAGCCGGCTTCCTGCGAGCGGGGCGCGGGCCTCCCCGGGTGCTGCGCCCGCCGGCCTCGTGCCCTCCGCGGAACCCCCGCCCGCAGCGCGCAGACGATGCCCTTGAGGGCAAACGGACGCTCCTAAAGGTCGGGACCCCCCTCCCCCCCCCCCGGCCCCCTTCCCTCTCCCGCGCGTGTCTACGGTCGAGGTCTCAAGCGGCCCGGAGTGAACCTGGTTGACTCGGGGGCGCCCGGGGTGACTCGCTGAAAGCCAAGCGGAGGGCTCGTGGGCCCAGGCACAGTTTGGGGAGGTTCGGGCCAGGTGCGGGGGTGAGGGCAGGCCCGGCCCCGCGCCCCAGCCGCGTTGTCAGGCCCCAGTGCCTGTGCCACCTGCAGCCCGGCTCACCTGCCCGGCTCACCTGCCCGATGCTCCCGCACTGCGCTCTGAGACCCCTGGTTTCAGCGGCCAGAGTGATACATTCTTGAGCCCTAGCAACGTCCCCCCTTTCTCAAAGGGGCATCTCCTCTGTGACACCCACACTTGCGGCCACAGGCAGGCTGGAAAGGAATCCGCCCTCCATGGATTCCTGCGTTTCCAAGAAATCTATGGTTGAGCCTTCCTTCCTTGTTATTTTTGTATATTATTATTAATTATTATCATTATCGTTTTGCCCCATAGACCTTTGTCGTCATCAAGGGGAGAAAGCAACCAAAACTTTTTATAGGAGTTGCAGGTTAACCAGGCATGCAGGCCCAGTGGGCTGTGTTTTAATTGCTTTCCCCTGGAAGAAGACCTAGGCTCTCCTAATTCGTTTAATTTTCTTTTTTTTCACTTTTTTTAGTTCTGTGTTATGGGACCCTTGGGAAAGCTCTTGAGACACAGGTTTTGTGTCCAGTTAGTTGGGGTTTCCAGGCCCCCCCCCCCCCCCGTGGGCCTGGGGGGGCAGGGAGGGGAGGGCCCCCACCTTGGGGCGAGCTCTGCCCTCTAGTGCAAGTGGGGAAAACTGTAGGGGAGCCTGCTCAGCCACCACCTGCCCTCCCCTCCTCTCCTTGAAATTCCCTCCTCTTCTTGGGGACACGGGACCTTAGCTCCTTAGCTCGGGGTAAGGAGGCGCAGTGCTTCATTTCTGTGATCTGTATATGATACTGAAGTCGGCCTTTGGCGACCCTCACCCCCTCCCCCATTTCCTACATGCTTGACTCTTAACCTAAAGATGTTAAGTCACTTGCCCAACCTTGAGCTTTTTTTTTTTATAGAATCCGGAGTCTTTTTTCTCTCTTGCTGGCGACTTGAGTATCTTTTTTTTTTTTTTTCTTTTGGGTGGGAGGATGTTCATTTCTTTAAAGTCATACTTTTCATCTTGTGGGGTATTTGTATCCTAATGTTTCTAATCAACCTTCCAAGTTCCACCCCTGACTGTGATCACTTTGAGTGGGAGGCTGTAAGGGCGGAGAGGCCGCACGGCGCTGTTTTAATTGGAGACCAACTCCTGACAAAGATCCCGTCTCCTTCTGTTGATGTCTTGTAACAGACCGTCCTTTTGTTAAGGTTTCATAAATTATCCCAGTGAGGTCAATCATGTGGGAGTAGCCACAGCCAGGGGGGCAGTGCTAGGTTTCCAAGGACCACAAAACTATGGGGATTCAGCCCCAAGTCATGTCCTGGTAAGTCCTGGTAACCGGTGTCTTTGCTCACTTTTTCCGTCCTGATTTAGGCATAATGACTTGTTGCTTGTTGGGCAACAGTTTGAAGCTAACACTGGCAACTGGGGCATAAAAAAAAAAAAAAGTGAACAAGATGTTGCATGATTAGCTTTCTGGTGACTATAGCCAGATAATAACAAAGTGGGAGCTACCTCTGAGTAGCAGCTGCTGTTTAGAGCCAGGCCAGGGTTTCTCAAACTGGGTGCCATTGACATTTTGGGCCAGTTCATTCTTTGGTGTTGGGAGGCTGTCCTGTGCCTGGTAGGATGTTGAGCACCGTCCCTGGCCCCCACCCACTAGGTGTGAGTAGCGCCCCCAACTTGTGACAACTGAAATGTGTGCGGACGTTGCCAAATGAGCCAGGGGGAGCAAAATCACTCCCAGTCGAGAACCCCTGAGCTAGCCCACCGAGCCTGGCTCGTGGCATTAATTCCTGTGGCATTAATTCCTGTGCATGCTGGAAGCGCCGCATTCTTGCCTGCGCTTGCCTGCCCTAAATAGCATCAGGCCTTTTACCGCTGGCCACCGAGATGCTTGGGCAGCTTGTTCCATCCGCCCGTGGCCGTTGACTTCTACGTTCCTCGGGACTGCAGAGCAGAGGCTGAGTCCCCCCCACCCCCAACTAGAGTTGCAGTTCCTTCATGACCTTACATTTTTATGGCTGCTCTCAATTAAGTTGTGTGCACGCTTCTGGGAACACTTGTGTTTTCGGCATTAGGAGGTAGGTTGTTAAAAAGTTTACTTAGGTGGAAACTAAGTTGAGGTAGGTCCATAACCGGAAGCGATTTTTTTTTTTTTTAAAACAAACAGAAAAGGCTCAACCAAGTGGCGAGACTGTTTTGCAAACATGTTGATATTTTGAAGTGGATGCCCAAGCACAGCACCTAGGGTGCTAGGCTGGTAAGCACCCGTTGATCACATAAATGAGCTGGACTTTTCTATTTTAGGAATCGGTGTGGCCTACTGGCTGTTCAGACAAAAGCCCTTTTGAGGATGATTAATGGAACTTACACGAATGCTTTGAGTTTTCAGAATATGCAAAACGTACACCAGTACGATCACAAATACAAATATAGAAAGCGGGTCCTAACGGTCTTAAGGCTGGACCTGCTCCTGAAGACATGCCAGCTGCGCCTGTTTCTTAACGACCTGGTTCACGCTCAGGATGCTAAGTGGAATCACCTTCCTTGTTTCCCCCTCCATTTGCGAAAGTGTCTTGGTTTTGGTTGTTAATGAGGAGTTCAAATAGCTTTTAAAGCTGGAAAGGGTTCTTTGAGCCCAATTTTCTCTTTTCATAGTATTTCTGTTTCGTTTTAGATCTTGGTGATAGGTATTGTCTTGTTCTAAAAACAAACAAACAAAAAGATTTAAGACTGTTACTTTTGGGAGCTCCTTCCCTTCTCCCCAAATCCTCTCTCGAGGGCAGGAGGGACGTGCCGAGGAGGACTTCCTTGTTCCATCAGATCCTGAAAGTGATCCCTTGGACAACTGTCAAACACAATCAGACCATTTGCTGGTATCTTCTTTTCTCCCAGGGGAGTTCGAGTGTCTCGCCTTTTCTGCACACTCTATAAAGATTCCTATTGTCAAATACTCATTTTTCGGCCCCTGCCAATTTGGGGACAGCACAGCCCCCCCCCCGCCCCCACCCCACCCCGCCCCGGAGCAGCTGCAAGCAGGCCAGTTGTTGCGGGCAGGGAGCCCTGATCCCTGTGGCCTGGCAGGCAAGGGCTGCTCCCTGCTGTCCTCACCTCTCACATCAGGCACAGCCCCGCGTGGGAGGCGGGGCCCTCGGCCTCTAACCAGGGTGGTGGCAGGAGAGAGCCGTGTTTGCTTTTCCAGCTCTGCTGGCTTTCCATGGGGTCACCTTGAAGGACAAGACCCTTGAACGTGCTCTTCTGTTGAAACTGGCAGGAAATGGGATACTTCTTTTTTTTTTTTTTTTAAATTTTTAAGATTTTTTTTTATTGTAGTTAAGGTACAGTGTTGTTAGTGTCAGGCATACGATATGATTCAACACTGCTTTGTGTTAGTGCTCATCATGATTAAGTGGGCTCTTAACCCCCTCTGTTGCTCTCTGTTGAGGATGCCTTATCAGTGGGTTTCAAAGGTTGGCATGCAGGGTAACTGCGGCACGAGCTTTTCAAGTCACCTGCGGGGAACGTTCAGGAACGAGCAACCAGTGACTCCACGTTCGCTCGGCCGTACTTCCCCACCCCCAAAGTGCCCCTGCTGGAATGAAAAGTGCCTCATCCTTAAAAGTAGAGAAGATGTGGCTTTTGGAAACCCGGCTACCCACCCCCCTCGCCTGTGGGATCTTGGATTTTCTGACCTTGCTGGGCTTTATTTCTGTGGGCACAGGGGTGTCCACCTTGCGTGACTCTTAGAATTTGAGAGATTTCCAGAGCGGTTGGCACGTGGCAGGTGGGTAGTGGCTCAGAGTGAGGATGGAACCCAGGGTTCAGTGGTGAGGGAGGCCGTGGCCTCAGAGCTGGGCCCCAAATCATCCCTTGTGCTACATTGCACGTATGTTTCTCTCCCTTTCGACCTGTAGCCTTCTGGCAGATTTTGCCTTTCCAGAATTTTGTCTGGAGCGTGTCCGTATCGCTAGTAAAATCAGGCTCACATTCCTCAGTTGGATTTTCCAGGCCCTCTGATCTGACATCTCTTCACTTCTTTTCCCTCGTGACTTCTTCTCCGGGGAACCCGCAGGCTTCTGTGCCGTCCCCTCTGCGCATCGGGTGCCCTCCCTGGTAGCTGCCTGTTGAGACCATCGCTGGCGGCTCCGGTTGACCGTGACCCCTACCTCTCCTTCCCTCTGAACGTGGCTCCTCCTCTTTCTGTCCTGGTCTGGTTAGGATTTTATCCTGGTTGGATGTCCCCCGCCCTCCCCAAATGAGTAAACAGAGTCCTGGGACCATAACTATCCCATGTGTAAGTTTTATCACCTCATTTGCGTGGAGAGGTCCTACAGGATGGATGGGACTCTCTCCTGGTACAGCCTTCATTTTCTCCTCAAGTACGGATCGTTTCATGGTGGGAGGGGTGATGCCTATGATATTTTTTTTTCTTGATTGTGAAGCATTTTACAATTCTTCGAGGTCAGCAATCAAAATAGCTCATGTTTATTGGGGGCTCTACGTGCCAGGCATGTTCCTGAGTACCGGACGTTCAGTAGCAACTTTAATTCATTTGACGGCTCTTGGGTTAAGTCCCCATGGATGAAGAAAGTGAGACGCAGAGAGGTGAAGTAAGTGGCCCAGCATCACCCAGTCAGAGTGGTCGTCGGGATTCGAATGCACACCCGTGTGCAGATCCTCTGTGGTCTTCACTGCCATTCTTCTCTGTCCCGTTGGTGTCCTTTGCCTTATGCTTTTATCATTGTTTCTGGGCTCTTTGAACATAGTAGGTAGTTCGTAAATGATTTTTGAGCTAAGCTGTGTGGGAGTTTGGGGAAACATCTACGCTCCAGAGACTTTGAAACCCAGTAGGAAAATATTAACCCTGCTGTTAATTTTTTCTCTGGTTTGCTTTTTATACTTAAGACATAGCTTCTATTGCCTTGTGAAATGGGGTTTCTAGAGCTGCCGGCCCAGACCTCATGACCATGGTAGGACAACGGGTGTAATAAGACGCTTGGGAAACTCGCCTTTTGGGATGTGTTTATTAGGACTCATTTGTCCCCCGGTGCTAGCCATCCCTGATTGCGGGGTTTCTCTTTGGGGTCATCTGACAGCGTCTCCTTTCCCTCAAGATCCTGGCAGCTTTCCAGGAGTTTTTCCACATCGGTTGTATTTTCGTTGTTAGCGTCTTAGTACCTGCGGCGCGAACACCGGCAGCGGAGCCGAACGTTCCTCCAAGAGCATGGCCTTGATTAAAACATCTTACTGCCTGGCAAAGGGCTTTTTTGGAGAATGTGCCCGCCGGGGGTGACAGAGGAAACCTGAGCCTCAGTTTAAATCTAGCATCTCCTGTCACGTGAACTCCGATCGCCTGACTCTGCCAATCAAGGGGCAGGTGCTGGCGTTGGGTGTCAGAGCCACAGCCCGAGCGAGGGGGGTGACACCGCGGGGCCGTCCATGCAATGCCTCTGCTTTCACCCGAGCATCGGTATCTGTTCTTCAGGATTAAAAGCTTCTCTGTGTAATGGCATTTTACATGTGAATTTTTTTTTAAGTGAGTTATTAGCAAAGAAAAGGTAGGCAAGGTTGAAATTTTGCACTTTGGGGTAGTCTTGCTTGTCTTTACGACTTGCTGGACCTTGAGAGGTGAAGATAAAAGGCTGGGGGCTGTTGGAGTAGAATGTAAGCTTTTGTACATGGCCCAACATTGGGTCCACAAAGAATTCCTTAATTGTTTTAAATCTCTCTCTCTCTCCTTTATTTTTTGTCCGTTAATAGCATGTGACTAGTGCCCACTGATGATGATATACATTATAGAGAGAGGTGGACTCATCTCTTTCAGAGCGTGTGTTCGAGAGGCCTACTTTTTCGGTGTTAAAATTCTCTTTGAAAGAAATTTACTGTAGACCACCCGCTCATGTGCGCAGCTACCATTAATAAAATTTTGGTTTTACTCGCTTCATAGATATTTAAATTATGTATAAGGGGATATATTTAGGATCAGGAATGTTGGTGCTCTAAGACACCTGACGCACATAGGTTTACTCTGGGGCCGGTAATCGACATTACTATGTCAAAGGTCATGTGCTGTTCCCCGTATCATTCTTAAATTCATTTCTCCTTTCTCTTTAATCCTACAAAGAATATGTACTAAATTTACAAAATGCCATAAGCAAGAGACAAAAACAGCCTGGGTGCTACTTTCCATGTTTTGGGACCTGTGCTTTCCATGCCTCTGTATCTGTGTTTCTATAAAAGCACACCTATCATGTTTTCCATTTAAGAGTTCATCGCAAAAAGCTTTAAATGTGTCATTTTCAAAGTCAGGGACAAGGCTACAAATGCAGACCCCGTATCTCATATCTGCATACTTAAAAGTTATAAATCAAGCCTACAAACTGGTAAATAAAATGTCTTTGCCTACCTTGACACATCTACCTTCATTAGGACGCAGTAAAAAAAAAATGTGTAAAGCTATGGTTTTTATTGCTGAAAGTCAGCAGACTATCAAAGGGAAATGGAGATAATTACAGTTGCACATGCCGGGACGTTCTTTTGATAGGCCAGTGATGTTTGCATGAGTAATAGACGTGTAGTCCATAATATATTTTCCATAAATCTATTTCTCTTGCCCATGCTTCAGCAAAATCAATAAATTATGTGGTTATAGTCAAGATTTTCACAGTATATGTTTTATTGGCGGTAACACCAAAGTCAAAGACCTTTCTTGAGTCCCGGTGGTTCTTTGATTATTTTTTAATCAAGGTCAGTTGGGAGAAGGCCTGCTTCGTAAGGCAGGACAGTGGTTATGGGCATTGCCAACACCATTCATACGGTGGCGTTTACTTATTTCTCTTTTTTGAATGAAGCATAAGTAACCTAGTGTTATTAGTTTTAGGGTTTACAGTGTGATGAATCCCCAACTGTACTGCATTGCTCACTGCTCATCAGGATAAGTGTCCTCTTAATCCCCTCCATGTCACTCAGACAGTGATATTCAGATTAAGGAAAGAATAGGGTCGCGTGGGTCAGTGAATTTACTGAAAGTACTAAATATTTAAGTTCATTATATAAACCATATCATTAGTACTGTGAATTTTCTCTATTGTTCCTTAAACTTTTCAATGCCGCGTACGTTATGAAGAAACAGCTTCATTCATTAAAGATCTGTTTTCAGAGGAATAAACTATAATGCATCTTGGCCACAAAATAATCTGCATAAAGATGTGTTTGGTGGTTGTGTGTGTGTGTGTGTGTGTGTGTGTGACTCTTTTCCTTTCCTATAAGTTGGTCTTATAAGTGTTTTTATTTCCTTATTCTGCTTTACATGTTTTCCTAAAATTTCAGTTTTTTGTATGCTTTGCCTGTCGTTTCTACTTGAAATTCTTCTCTAAAATTTTAGAACAGAGTTTTTGAATTTTTGGAAGCTTTTTAAAATTTTTATTTATTTATGAGAGAGAGCAAGAGAAAGAAGAGCAAGCATGAGAGAGGAGGAGCAGAGGGAGATGGACAAGTGGACTCTGTGGGGCTGCATCTCATGGCCCATGGGATCATGATTTGAGCCCAAACCAAGAGTCAGATGCTTAACCCACAGAGCCACCCAGGCACCCCTTGTTTTTGGAAATTTTTGCTAAGTATTAATAGTAAAGCAATAGTTTATGCCAAATAACAGCCATGACCTCACGTTCAAAATAATATTTTCCACCAAAGACGATGATTCCTTCATTAAGGAACTTCTGTTTATTTACTGCCCCCTGCCCCCTCCAGCCCCAGTCCTTGTGACGTGCAGGGCACACTCTAGAGCCTGCAGCCCAAGGAGGAGTCCTAGGTGTCCAGGTCTAAGAGTGAACATTCCCATTCCTCCTGGGCACGTATCATCATTTATAGGACCACTCTCGGTTGTCTGGAGCTGTTTGCTTTTGTAGAAAACCACCCACGAACGTTTGTATGCCCACATCATAGTGTGCTCGCCTGGTTCCTTCTTGAGGATGAAGTTTCTTGGGAGTGGAGAGATTTGATCAAAGAATTTGCACATCTTAGATGACTTGGCAGTGAAAGTTTTATGAGAGGCGTCCGCTCAGCTTACGTACAGCAGGCACAGCTGAGGTACAGCCAAGGCGCCCTGTCAGGATGTGTCCCTGACGGCAGGGATCTTGTGACTTTTTTTTTTTTTTTAATTTTATTTATGATAGTCACAGAGAGAGAGCGAGAGAGAGGCAGAGACACAGGCAGAGGGAGAAGCAGGCTCCATGCACCGGGAGCCCAACGTGGGATTCGATCCCGGGTCTCCAGGATCGCGCCCTGGGCCAAAGGCAGGCGCCAAACCGCTGCGTCACCCAGGGATCCCCGATCTTGTGACTTCTAGTTAGAGTCTTAATGACGTGCGCTGCTTCACAAAGGACGTACGGCGGGGTGCTAGATCTGTGTCCCCCGTCGGGGTCTCCTCAGAGCGCAGTGCACAGGCACGGTCTCAGGTGATCACGAGCAGGGACTGGGGACTCCTGTGGGGCCCTCGCAAGATCCCTGTGTGTGTGCTGATGCTCATTTAGGGGTCCGAGTGCGCCCAGGAGGCTGGGCCACTGGCCAGGTTTGGGGAACTGTTTATGGGATTTTCTTGTAATTCTCATCCTCCTGTGCCGTGAGAATCCTGGAGTGGGAAGCCTGCCCAGCAGTTACATGGTGGCAGTGGCCCTAACTGTAGGGACGTAGGTGGCCTCCAGCGCTCGGTGTGTGTTTACTCCAAAGCTTACTTCCCAGCCCCATGGAATCCCTCCACGGACTTTGAACTCAGTGTCCAGGGCTAGGCGACAATTAACACCGCGCCTTCTGGAGTGTGGACCGTTGTCATTGCTACAGGTCTGCGCCTGCTCATGCCCCCGCCGCGTGTGCCCTGATGATGTGAGCTGAGCCCCCTGGGCACGCCGAGGGGCACCCCAGGGTGTTCCCGCCACCCCGGCATCTCGGCGGGCCTGGGTGGAGGGGCATGTGTCCGGGCGGAGCCGAGGAGAGGGTGCTCACTGCAGCCCCGGGCTGGGCGGTGAGGGTCCATCCCCGGGGAGGGAGAGGCGGAGGAGCAGACCCCAGGCAGGTGCCCCCGGGGAGCCGCGGGGGCCTGGGACCCTGGACGCGGGCGGGACGCTGGTGCCTGTGTGCGGAGCCCAGGCCCTGGGGCTGCAGCTACCCCAGTGGTCCTCCCCGGGCAGGGGCTCCTGGTCCCCTGCTTTGACGAAACGATGGCCCATGGGCACGGGGACGGGCGAAGGGAGCCCGGTCCTGTGACGAGGGCTGCTCGTGGGCCCAGTAACTCCCCAGGGCCCAGCCTCCACACCGCCCGCCGCACCGGGCTCCCCCGGGTGCCCCTTCCCTCGTGGAGCTAGAACCCAAGCGCGGGGCTTCCTGCGTCCCCAAGGCGCCGTGTCCTCCTCGCCCTTGGCTTCTGCAGCAAACGGTTTTCCTACGTACAAAAATTTTTTTTCTTTATACCTCCTGGGTTTTTTTCTCTTTCTCTTTCTTTTTTTTCTTTTTTTTTTTTTTTTGGCCTCATGCTTTTGTTTTCTACCAAGAACGCGTAGAGCGTGCGACGGGTGTTGGGGCCGCCAGCGGGTGAGCTGTGGGCCCAAGTGCCAGAAGTGTCTGGCCAAACTGCGTCGTAGAGAGGGGCTGGGCCTGTGCACACGCGTGCACTGGTGCTTGTATGTCACGGGCATGCTCGTGCCCGAGCACCCGCTGCGCAGGCCTCCGTGTAACGCACGTGTGCACACGTGTGCGCCTATGGCCGTGTTGGGCTTCGCCGGTGGCCCTGGCCGGGGGCGGGCACGCGCTGGGCAGGGCGGGGAGCCACCGTGGCCGTCCACGCGGAGCTGGCGGCCTGAGTGCTGTGGAGCCGCGGCCTCCAGCGGGCGCGTATGTCTGAGCTGCGGCCAGTTTTCCAAGAAGATGAGGTCAGGAAAGCAGCCTCCCGCCTCCTGGCGCCTCCGCCCTGGGGCCGGTGCCCGCCTCCGCCCTGCCCGCCGTGCTCCTGGCGCCTTGGGATTTTCACGGTTGGGCATTCCCGCAGGTGTGGGTGCAAGGCCGGGAAGCCTGCCGTGCACGGTCCTGCCGCTGTTTCCCAGACCCCGAGAAGCCCCCGGAGCTCGGGTGTTTGCCTGGTGCCGTCGCTTCTTGGCTGTGACGGTTTCCTTCCTGCCCTCGGGCAGGCCCGTCGGATCACGTTGGGTGCGAAAGTCATTTGCGGAGCATTGAGCCCGGTGTGTCCCTTCGCTAAATGTCGGTGGAATACAAATAACGTACATGCAAAACAGGTGGAACGTCCTGCCGGTGGCCAGAGTCCAGCAGGGGAGAGCAGCAGATGGAGCGAGCTCCGGGCTACGTGACCCGATGCTGCCGTCCCGTGTCTTGGGCACTAAGCGGGCGAGGCGGGCTCCTGGCGCGGGGGGGCGGTGGGGGGGGGACCCGTGCATCTGGCTTTTCACCACAGTTCTTCTGTTCCCGTATTTTACCATCATAAAACATTAAAGCACCAGTTATCAGCCCTAAAAGTGAAAACAGGGAGCAAAATAGTTGTAGGTGGGGCTCCCTCGGGGCCCGTGCGCAGCGTTAGGGAAATGTGCCTCTGAAATTGCAAAACCTCCGGGAGCTCCGAGGGCGGGCACGGTCGCTTTGTCCTGCCTCGCCTGGTGTCTCTGTGACAGCAGGTACCTTCCTTCTCCCCCGAGGCAGGAGAGCTGGGTAACTTGACCCAAGGCCTATACCACCCAACGATGGCGTCACGCAGGACTCGGGTGGTGTCTGTGGTCCCCGCAACCCCCGTGACCTCTTGACCGTCCCGCAGATCCTCCGTGTGGATCCCTCTGGCCGGCGTTTGCCCGCCCGCAGGGCAAGGACACCCTCGGAGGAGAAGGGTGTTGTTCCAAGATGTTGGATGAGTAACTGTTCCCTCAAGGACAGCAGATGTGGGGCGACTTCTTCCTCTTTCAAGCTTTTATTCATTTATTTGACAGGAGAGTGAGAGCGAGTGGGAGCACGGGGAGCAGAGCCGGGAGCCCCACACGGGGCTCGATCCCGGGACCTGGGGATCATGACGCGAGAGCCTTGGGGCCTGCGGTGGGGGAGCGTGTCCGACCCCCGCGTCTGTGCCGCGGCCTGTAGGTTCCTGGGGGTCCGCCCCCTGGGGACAGAGGTCACGCCGACTTTCCTAAATCGGTTTCCTGGGCTTTCGGCGCACCCCTGCCCGGCCCCAGGCCCGCGGGGTGCTGCTGTGAGAAGGCGGGTGTGCTGCGGGGTCCTCTGCGGGCTGCGGGTGCGCGTCGGGAGCCCCGCTGGGCACGGGCATCGCCGGGGCTTCTGCGCCCTGAGCGGCCCGGGCTGTCCAGGGGCGCGGGCCCGCCGTCTCCCTAACCGTGCGGCCAACTCCTCTTATCTAGAGACTTTTTTTTTTTTCTTTTAGAGCAGCTTTAGGTTGACCGCAAGAGGTAAAATTGTAAGAGACCACGATTTTGGACATTGGCCCTCCTCCTGACGGGGGATCTCTCCTAGACCATTAAGGGTTTGCATTTAAGTGAACCCTGTAGGGTCGCCCCGGGGGGCTCAGGGGTGGAGCATCTGCCTTTGGCCCAGGGGATGGCCCTGGGGTCCCGGGATGAGTCCCGCGTCGGGCTCCCTGCATGGAGCCTGCTTCTCCCTCTGCCTGTGTCTCTGCCTTTCTCTGTGTGTCTCATGAATACATAAGTAAAATCTTAAAAAAAAAAAAATAAGTGAACTTTGTAGAGCCGGAATTCAGGTAAGGTGGTGGTATGCTGGTTGCTCCTGTTTTCTCTTCCTACTGAATACAGATTTTGGAGCTTAAAACGTGCTGGCGTGAGAAGGGAAGAGCTAACACGGCTATGGGGGCAGCTGAGTTCTTGGTCACAGTGCGTAGTCGTTACCGGTGGGGTTTGAATTTTGTATGGAACAGCGGTTCTGCGCTGGACAGTGTGCCCCCTGCGCGCCCTTAGCGAGGCCTGGTGGTTGCTGGTGATGTAGAGGGTCCCGCTGCGCCGGCGGGTGGAGGGTGACGGGGACCGCTGGGCCTCGGGCCGTGCAGGACAGCTGCCCACAGCGCAGACTGCTTCAGCCCCAGCGACGGTAGTGCCGGGACCGAGAAACCCTCGTAGCGAAGATTGACCTGATTCTGTAAAAGTCTGCCCTTTCTGTTTTCTAAGTAGAATGCTCACTGCTAACGAAATTTCCTGTAACGTAGTTTTAGGGGCTGTGAATGATGCCTTCGTCTGATTTTTTTTAATTTTCACATTCAAATTATACTTATTATGGCTTGGTTATGTTGTGCATCTAGATTTATAGTTATGTTTATTCCAAAATTGGTTTCTGCGGCATCTGTGAAAAAATAAATAGAACATATCTGTCTGCACATTTGTACAGTGGGCCATGGAGTTGTGTTTTTTTTCTGGGCCTTCTTAACTCTGAGCCTCCATTTGTCTTAAAAGGCAAAGCAACGGACGGTAGGACACTTTCCATCACACGACACCAGGAGACCGACGTGTCGACCTGAGACGGCGGGAAGCTGGAGGGGTTACAGCTCTGCCCTCTGGACCTTCCCGCCGCCCGGTGATTTTCGTGCGTGGCCAAGCCCTTGGCCCCTGACCCTGGTGCGGGGGGCAGCCTCGTGCAAGGGCTGAGTGACCCGTCACCAACCAAACTCCACACCTTCCTTTCTTTTCTGCTTCTCTCCCTTTTGATGAGTAAGTGGTGTGTGATCTTTTTTTTCCCCTTTCGGCTTAATGTTCACCCAGCCCCAGCTCAGTGTGTTTTGCAAGCCACCGCGATGACTCACTCAGCGCTCGGTCCGGGCGGTCGCACCAGCAGGCCAGGCCGTACGGTAAATGGAGGCTCACACCGGGCCTCGAGGCAGTGGGGAGACTAAGTCGGGTTCTGGGTTTCGGGGCCCCTGGCTGGTGTAGGAGAGCATGTGACTTGTGAGCTCAGGGTCATGAGCTCCAGCCCCACGTTGGATGCAGAGCCTAATTAAAAAAAAAAAAAAAAAAAAAAGTTCCTGGATTTAATCTGTGGTTTAGGATGAGTTTTCTTCTTTCTTTTCTTTTCTTTTCTTTTCTTTTCTTTTCTTTTCTTTTCTTTTCTTTTCTTTTCTTTTCTTTTTTCTTTTCTTTTCTTTTTTCTTTTCTTTCTTTTAATTTCTGCTTTATTGAGGTATAATTGGCATATGATACTAAAAGACATTTGGAGGGGGCATCAGGGTAGGACTTCTTCCCATGTTCCTTCTCACCTTTTCTCCCCCAACTCGCAGGAGGACCAGAGAAATAATCTGATTTTCTCTCAACCTTCTTGCTTTTTCACATGGAAGGCGCCATCAGCAAGACCTCTGTCTAGATGAGCTTATAGTGTTCTCCTACGTGTTTTTATTTGTTGATTGGGAACCATCTGAGTAGAAAGGCTCTCAGGACTCCCAGGGGGGTAGTTGCCTTGCTAGGACAAGAGTCCGTACCACTGTCCGTTGACGCAGTTCCCTTCCTACGTGGGTAGTTTGTTGGGGCCTCCGCAGACCGTGATGTGGGGTTAAGGACTCTGGACATACAGTTCGTGATAGCACCTGGGCCCAAGAGGTCGGTGATGAGGCTTCAGGGCTGCCGTTGTCACCGAGCCTTGGACCTACTCCTCAGAGGACCGAGCCATTCGGCTGGGGGTGGGGGTGGGGGGAATCTGTGCCAAGTACTTACTCACCAGCTGGGTTAATTCAGATTAATGATAAGAAACTTGAGTATGGTGGGGATTTCTTTGCCTCCGAGATCACGGCCTGTTAAGGATCAGTGTTGATGGAGTTCAGCATGACTCAGCTGTGAGGCTGGGGCAGCTGCAGCTGGCGTCCCGCGGCCAGTGGGAGTCCCACCGCTGCCCTCCTGAGGCCGTGACGCCAGCAGGGAGGACGCCCCAGGGGACACCCCTGGGGACACCCCAGGGGACACCAGCCAAGTGCAGCTGAGTAGCTGGTGCACCTTGAAAGGTACCGTGGATTCATCTGGAAGCTATAAACCTCTACGACAACGACAGTAGTAGGACCTTTATGAGATGCTTCTTGGGTGCCATGTGCTGTGCTCATCCCTCCATGTCCATCATCTCATTGAATTTTCCGCTTGCTGGGAGCTGCGTGAATCCCGTCTAGAGGCGAAAAGCCTGTTGCTCAGAGAAGTGAGAGAACGAGCCAAGTCCTGCAGCTAAGACGCGACGTTCCAGGTCTAGCCTGACTCCGGAGGCCGTGCTCACTTCCCAGTCTCTCAGGAGTTCATCCGTGCTCTCCCGACCCGCTGGGAGGCTGACTGGATCTACCAGATGTCTGGACTATTCCTGGCACCTGCGGGATCCCCCACTAGGCAGCCTCTCTCTCTCTCTCTCTCTCTCTCTCTCTCTTTATGTCTATCATGAATAAATAAATAAATCTTAAAAAAAAAAAGAAATTTTATGTATTTATTCCTGAGAGACCCAGGGAGAGGCAGAGACACAGGCAGAGGGGGAAGCAGGCTCCCTGAAGAGTAGGGAGCCTGACACGGGACTGGATCCCGGGACCCCAGAGTCACGCCCTGGGCCCAAGGCAGACGCTCACCTGCTGAGCCCCCTGCGCCCCTGCCTGTGTCTTCCCTGCGCTCCTTCCCTGCCCAGGCCCTGCTCCCAGGTGCCTGCTGCTGCTGGGGCGGAGCCAGGCCAGCTGAGTACTGTGTTGGTCTCTTACCTGAACCCAACAAGCTAACAGCCCCCCCCCGCCCTGCCCTGCGAGCTGTAGAGGGCCAGCCGGGTCCTCTGGCTCTGCCCCCTGGTCCTTGCCCCTGGTCCTTCAGGCCTCTGCCAGGTCCCACAGCTCCCTCCCCGCGCCCCTCCCCCAACGCGGGTCAGGGCCTCGCTCTGCCTGTTGAATTTGGAGCTCTGATCTCGGCCGGGCCTCCTCCCTGAACTTCCAAGGGGTCCCTCGAGTTCTGATCCCAGACCCTGTGGCCCACTGGCCACACCCAAAGCCCGCGTCGCACACCTGCTGCTGCTTTGGCCACCGGCCACCGCCCAGGGCTGCTCGTGCTTCTGTGCAGAGCTGTCCCCGCGCCGGCCGCCTCCCCAGTCTCGGGCCTGTCCCTCTCCCGGGGCCTCAGTGACGACAGGTCTCGTTTTCCTCCTCCAGCTGGAGGACCCACCCTACACGTGCAGTTTCTTAAGAGGTAACTTCGTGCACAGACGTGTGGAGGGGACACTGCGATGCCAGCGGTGAAACTTGCAGTTAACCGTTCAGTCTTGAGTTTCAGCCGGACGTGCCAGGAGAAGCACACGTCGCGCTTTGAAATGTTCTCGAGCAATTCATGGCGCAAAGGCCTGGATTCCTTTCCCAGTTACCAAGTGTCGGCTCCCCGCTTCGTTGCCAGTCAAAGGACACTTGGTTCTTCCTCACGGTCTGGGTTTTTAAAATTAGCGAGTTTTGAGAGCCTGTTGATAGCTGCTTGATGCTGTTCTGAGTTTTTAGCACCTTTCGATCCTGAGTATGGAGATTCTCTTACAACTAGAGAAAAGATTTTTGATATTTATATTAGGATGTCAAAAAAAAAAAGGAATGGAAGCACCCTCAGAAATGTAGGCTCCTTTCTGGTAGACTTTATGGAAACCAAAAAGAAGATAGAATGATTTTTTAAAATTTATTTTATTTTATTTTTTTGAGAGAGAAACGATTCCGCGTCCGGGTGTTCCGTGGGCGGCCGGCCAGGAAGCGTGCCTATAGCTCAGGAATCATCCCAAACCAAACTAATGGAAAAAGTCTGACTTGCTGGCAGCTGAAATGCAATATGGGGGCGGTGCCATGGGTGTGTGCGTGCTTGTGCATGCAGGCTCACTAGTGCTGGAGCGGGGTGGCCGTGCAGGCGTTGGAAGCCGTGATCCCGGCAGCTATAAATAGAACACGGACTTGGGTGGCTAACGTCCATGCTTTTGAAAAAAGGGCTTCATTCTGCCATTTGGTCAGAATTGAGATATGATTCCCTACGTCATGCCCAGGACGGGCCTGCAAACATACGCATTTTCCTTTTGATTGGAGCCAAGTTTAATTAAAGAACCCTGCTTGACGGGCTCATTCAAGAATCGAGGCCCTTCCCTTCCAAAGCGTACTCTGAATGGAGGCATTATGCACAAAGCAGTGCATTTTTGGAGACCTGCGTGGAGGCCCCGGCTGCGTGACCCCCGGCTTGACAGCGGTGCAGGTAGCGGCCCGTGGGGATCCGCAGGTGAGCAGGATGCGTGGATGAGCCGGGGCGTGTGCCGTCGGGAGTGGAGGGGACCGCGGTGGACCAGGGCTCCCTGGTTTTTTAAAGAGAGGCCACGCATGTAGATTCCTGTGAATCGTCCTGATTCGCAGAATGTGGACAGGTAATGCAGAGCGGTTTGGTTTCTACTGGGCGGGGGGAGGCAAACGAGACCTGACCACGGCTTACGCTCTCTAAGTGGTGAAGAGGCGACGCTTCTTGACTTTGGAGCGGAGGAACGGAACAGAACGGGCTCTTTTCCTTTGGGTGGGTTTTAGCTTCCAAAAAAATGACTTACTAGGTTGTAAAACTGTTTTTGCGAGGGTGGCGTCTAGGTTAAACTTCCGCGTTTCCAGGACGGGTCCCCATTTTATTCTCTTTGGCCCATTCTTTATGTTTTCCTTGGCAAATCCAGGGACAAAAGCTGGATAATTTTGTGTTTTCAAGGGGGGAGAAAAGTCTTATATTCCAATTATATGGGTTTACGTGTTTGTCCGCCCCGGCCCCGGCCTGCGGGGCGTGGAGGGTCGGATGCCCTACGGGCGTCCACCCGCGTTCTCTTGGGCAGGTGGTGTTCGCTCGCCAAGACCGGACGCCTCCCTGCGGAGTGTGGGTGCGAGGGCAAGGTCCTGGCGGGCCCGGGGCGGTGCGGGGGGACGGCCTGGGGCCCACTGCCACGCTCGCTCTTCTGTGTCTCCTGCATCGCATGTGGACAGTGAGTTGGGTCAGTTGGGTCTCCGCATGGGCTGCACCGTCGGACCCCACAGACTGGGGCGGGCAGGCGGGCGTCCTTAAATAACAGCCATGTGCTTCCTCGGCGTCCTGGGAGCTTGCAGTCGGAGGGTGAGGCGCTGGCAGGCTCGGTTTCCGGTGGGGACTCCTCCCCTGTCCTGCAGAGGGCTGCCCTCCGGTTGCATCCTCACCTGGAGAAGGTGCTCTGGTGTCCCGGAGTCATAGAGGGACGCTGCTTCCGTGGGAGCAAAGCTTCACTCCTGGGACCTGATTTAACCCCCGAATAAAACCTGAACATTCTCCGTTCACCCCTCGCCCAACCCCTGGCGATCACCAGTAGCTTTACCCCTTCTGGATATTTCATGTGTGTGGAATCGCACAGTCTGGGACCTTTTGAGTCTGACTCGTGCCACTTGACGTGTTTTTGAGTTTCGTCCACTTGGTCACGTATGTCAGCCTGACTCCCTCTTTCTGGCTGCGTGATGTTCCAGCGTTGGCCCTGATTTTGTAGAAACGTGTATGAAGCAGGTGGCATAAAAATGTCTCTGGATGACTTTTACGAATACAGTGTATGTCTTCCCCTACATCGATGTGTCCATCAAGAGGCTCATGTTTAGAGACACTGGAAGGGATGTATCGTGTGTGTCTGTGTGTGTTGGAAGATTTTATTTATCAGAGAGAGAGAGGGAGGGAGGGAGAGGGAGGCTCCCTGGTGGGCAGGGAGCCCGACATGGGGCTTGACCGCAGGACCCCAGGATCATGACCTGAGCCCAAGGCAGACATTTCATTGACTGAGCTGCCCAGCACCCTGGGTATATTGTGTTCTTATTTATTTATTTTTTTTAAAGATTTATTTATTTATTTGTTTGTTTATTTATGATAGAGAGAGAGAGGCAGAGACACAGGCAGAGGGAGAAGCAGGCTCCATGCAGGGAGCCTGACGTGGACTCGATCCCAGGACCCCAGGATCATGCCCTGGGCCGAAGGCGGCGCTAAACCACTGAGCCACCCAGGGATCCCCATATCGTGTTCTTAAATACCATATCACAGTAGCTTTACCAACCAGTCCTGCTTTGTGCCGCAATTTTCAGTTTGTTGAACTAGTGAATTTAAGTGTTTTATCCACACGTCACAAGCCAGAGCTTGAAGCGTCTCCAGAAAACGTAGCTGTTGTTTCGTTCACAGGAGCGTGTGGCTCGTCTCCCACGAGCTCATGTGTGTGATTGAACACACCTGAATACCTGGTTTTTTTTTTTTTTTTTGAATACCTGGTTTTAGATGGGTGGCCCAGGGTGTGACCCCGGGGTCCCGGGATCGAGTCCCACATTGGGCTCCCTGCAGGGAGCCTGCTTCTCCCTCTGCCTGTGTCTCTGCCTCTCTCTGGGTCTCTCATGAATAAATAAATAAAACCTTTAAAAAAAAGTTCTATACATTGCCTTTTTTTTTTTTTTAAGACCTAATGGAATCACACATTTAAGGGATCATAGTGTAGTGCAAACGACCCTTCTGTGCACCGGGAAGCAAAGTCCCTTGACTTGCTCGCTTCAGCACAATCCTTAGTTGCGGTGGCCCGGAACCACACCGCGGGATGTCCGTGTGTGCTGCGCCCGTGCTGATTGTCCGTCAGTGGACAGACGTGCAGCGTGCAGATGGGACCGGCCTGGGGAGGTGGGCCAGGCCCTTCCCGAGTGGGCCATGTCGAGGCCCAGGGACCGGGGTGCCCGGGTGGGGTTGGTGTAGCAGCCAGGAGAGGCCCGGGACAGGCTGGGTGCGAATGTGCTCGGGCTGGCTGGGGCCTGAGGAGCGTCCTGGGGAGGCTGGAGGGGAAGCAGGGAGCAGGGCGTGCGTGGCCCGTAGGCCTCGGGAGCGATTCCGTTCAACTGAAGAAGGCTTTGCGTCGGGCGGCAGGGCCACTCTAGCTTCTTGGTGCACAGAGATTGGCTGTGGGGACCAGGATGGGGATGGGCCCGGGACGCGGCTGAGAACAGGTGCCCGGCAGCCCTCGGTCCCCACGTTTTGAAGAGCCAACTTGCCTCTCAGCGCTGCTCACCGCCCTGCCGGCTCTTGGGGCGGGTTTACAAGTTTCTCTGCCGTCTGTCTTCAGGTCCCTACACCCAGGCTCCGGGGCGGCCTTTGCTGTTGCTCAAGTTCATTACGCTCCACCCCGTAGCTCATGGAAACACCAGTTAACCACATTTGCCTTACTCGGCGCTCATGACGTCTGCGGTTCGCTCTCGTCCTTTTGTTATCGTATTAAAAGTATCTGCCCCCAGAGGGCAGCTGGGGGTAAAGGCACATACTTTCTTCTGCTACATGTAGAATTAATTGTCCAGCTTTATTTATTTGGAGCTCTGAACCACCAATAACTCCGATAATGCGTCGGTGTGTGCAACGAAGAGTTCGAGAGTCTAGAAAGCATTGCTGTTGAAATTGCGAGTTTTGTGTTACAGTAAACAGATACATTTTTCTTCCTTTGGTTCAAAAAAAAAAAAAGTCACAGGGCAATTTATGTACCAAGTTCTCCAGAACTATTTTAATCATACACTGGGCGTGTAGACTTTACATTCCTAGAGCCGTTTTAATGCATTACACTCTTATTGCAGAAGGAAGGAAAAAGACGGTTCGGCCTCTCTCCAGGTAGCGTCGCACTGCGGCGGGTTCGGGGGTGGGGGGTCCGGCGACGGGCCGGTGAGTCACACACACCTTTGTGGGCCGTCGCTGGGGGACATCTGCGTGTGTGCTCCCTAAAAGGAGAAGAAGCAAATGGAAAGAAGACCTGGCTTCCCTGTCTTCGTGTACACAGCACCGTCTGGGCTCCAGGATGACGTCTCCAGATTCCAGATCCGTGTTGTCCGGCACTTTGTTGCTTCTAAATATTTTTTAACATTTTATTTATTCGAGAGAGAGCGAATGAGCATGTGCATGCACAAGCGAGAGGAGGGGAGGGGCAGAGCAAGAAGCAGGGTCCTGGCTGAGCAGGAGCCCGACGAGGGGCTTGATCCCGGGACCCGGGATCATGACCTGAGCCCAAGGTGGACACTTAGCCATCTGCACCCCCACCCCCACCCCCAGGCACCCCTGTGCCGTCCGGCGCTTGAGCCACTTGAATCGCCTGGTCGCCTGGTGAATCGAGATGTGCGGGGAGTGTCAGATACCCATGAGGGTTTGAGAATCAGTATGGAAAAAAGAATGTAAAATACCTTAATACTTTATATATATATATATATATATATATATATATACACTGATTACATTGCCAAGGTGATACTGTTTGCATCTATGGGGTCAAACAACATTATTAAAATTAGTCTTACCTGTCCCTTTTTCACTTAAAATAAAAAAAAAGACCTGTGGTTGTTAGAAAGTGTAAGATTCCACACGTGGCTTGTTGCATCGGTTCGGTCGGGGAGCAGCGGTCTGAGGTCGCTGTCGCCCAGGAGGCAGGACAGGCTCTTGGAGAGCTGCTAACGTCCCCTCGGAGCCCTTCCCGCCGCTGGTGCCAGTGCCTGCGGCCCTGAGCCCGGGAGGCACTGCAGGGGACCCCAGGCCGCCTGCTTCTCTCCTGTCCTGGGACGGATGACAGCAAGGGGCATGCATGCTTGTGGGTCAGCTCGCTCTAGCACAAAGGAGCTCCGGGGCCCTTGAGGTGAGGGGCTCCCGCAGGGTGTCAGTGGCAGCCTTCAAGTGCCCGATAGCATTTGGTGACCGCCTGTGACTGTTCGGGTTCCTGTGTTGGCCACCTTGGCACTTTGGTCCCTGCTAGTTTTCTGTGATCCACTGGGATCGTTACTTTATTTTTTTTTATTTGATTTTTAAAAATATTTTATTTATTCATGAGAGACAGAGAGAGAGAGAGAGAGGCAGAGACACAGGCAGAGGGAGGAGCAGGCTCCATGCAGGGAGCTCGATGCAGGACTTGAGCCCAGTTCTCCAGGATCACACCCTGGGCTGAAGGTGGCGCTAAACCTCTGAGCCCCTCGGGCTGCCCCTTATTTTATTTTTAAAGATTTTATTTACTTTTTGAGAGAGTTCATGGGCAGGGGGAGGGGCTGAAGGAGAGCACAGGTGACAAGTGGCCTCCCTGCTCACTGGGGAGCCCGACCGGGGGCTCAGTCCCGGGATCATGGGACCCAGGTCCCAGGACCCTGAGCCCAAGGCAGACACTTCACCGACGGAGCCATGTGACGCCCTCCACCAGGATTTTAAAACTAAACGTCCTTTGGGAGCTTTTTTCCTGTCGAGGAGGGGGCTTTGGGCCCGTTTGTGTCTCCCTTCTGATGTTGCTAGGTCTTGCAGCTAATGCCAGGATGGCCCTGGGACTGCAGAGGCGCTAAGTTGGGGCATCGGAGCAGAGAGGTGGTTTCTCTAGACTTCCAGGGTCTGCTGACCGACCAGCGCGGCCTCTGTAAGGACAGCAGAGGAGTCCGTGCCCCCTGAGCCGCCTTCCGGTTTGCCGGCGTCGGCAGCAGCGGCCGTGCCTGGGCACCTGCACGAGTCTCTCAGCGACATCTCCTGCCGTTTGCAAAGCCGAGTTGTGGGCTTAGACACAGATTCACAGGCCTTATCTGGGGAGGCTGGCTTCGTGCACCAGCGGGGCACTTGGCACGCGTTAGGTGTCGGAGCATCCGTGTGCCGCGGGCTCCCTCCGTGCTGCTCCGAAGGGCGTCTCTCCAGGTGGTGCTCAGCAAGCCAGCCCTGTGGGAGGTGGTTTTGTGGGGGCTTCTAAAATAGCTTGTAAATGATGTGTTTTAAAAAAATAACTGTCCGCTCATTTGAAAACAAACCACTTGGGTTGCAGTGAGCATTAACGGTCAAATAAGCGGCTACTGGCGGGGTGTGCGTGGCACCGTGTAGGGAATTATTCAGGAGCGTAGCACTCGATTTGGGGACGGTTATTCATGTCAACGAACTTCCTCCTTCCCTCCCCCTTTCCTTCCGTCTCTTCTCCTGGTGTGGCTCGGCCCGCATGCTTCCCCTCCAGGGGCAGCTCTTTGGATCCGTGGTTCGAAACCCGGCGCTCTTCTCAGCTGCTTTACTTGGCGCGGGGTTCCGCAGAGCACCAAGCCGTTGAGGCCAGCTTCGAGAATCGCTGAATTGGTGGCCCTGGGGGAGGGGAGGGGAGGGGAGGGAAGGAGCCCCGTTCGTGTGGACAGGCAGCTGGAAGGCCTCATCCTACGGAGGACAGGCACGGGGACGGGCACGGCGCGGGAGCACTTCCCCTCCCCGACGACCCAGAATCCCGGTGGGGCCGCGGAGTGTGCAGGTTGCGCGTCTGGAGCTGGTCCCCGGGAGGCGTCCAGGTTTACAAGCTCCCCTGGTGTTTGATCCAGCCGTAGAGTCAGAGAGGAGAGCTTCCCTTCTGCACCGCCCCTGTCTCCTGGAGTTGGGTGGAGGTTGGCTTGGCCCCGGGGTCGGCGGCCTCCGATCCCCGAGCTGCCCATGGCGTAAGCCGGGGCCCAGACAGTGGGCTCCGTTCTGCAGGCCGGGAGCACTGCGGGAGGGAGGGGAGGGGAAAGGGAGGGCCGGGGGGTCTTGCCACCTTCCTTTCCCTCCGTCCCACCCGCCCTGTGTGCCTGGAGGAGCCCGTTGCTGAGGGCTCCCCGTGGACGGCTCTCGCGGGCGTGCCCTTGCTTGCAGCCAGAGTCCGGCTTTCTGCTGAGCGTGCTCACTGGCCGTGGGGGCTTCCCTCGTGGCCGTGGAGGTTCAGGAAGGACGGAGGGGGACGGGGTTGCCCGGCTCCACTCCCAGGAGATGTCCTCTGGCCTTGGTCCAGGAAGCAGCTCCTTTGCTGGGCTGGGCCTGTGCTCACGACGGGTCGCCGGTGGTTGTGGCCGCCGGGGAGTGGGAAGGGGCGCTTAGGGCCTTCGTTCTGGACCAGGGCCGCTTCGGTCTAGACAGGGCCTGGCATCCAGGAGCGGCGGAGAAGCCGCGGGAGCTCTCCTTCAGCTTCGGGACGGAGGGCTTTGTGATTCCTGCCCCGACGGCCCCCGGCCAGGTTTGCAGGGCAGGCCCCAGACTTCAGCCCGCCTGGGGCCTGGCTCCTTCTCCGCATCCCCCCAGTGGGGTCTTCACGGCAGCCCCTGCTTCGGTCTGCCGGTTGATCCCGCTCAGGGAGGCCCCGAGTGTTTCCAAGGTCCGAGTGGCCAAGTCTTTTGAACTGAGAGGGGATTCAGAGTTGATACTTCGAAACGACTTGGCTGCAGGATTGTTTTGTTCCTTGTTTTTATAAGAATGCAGTCGGAAAAAAGTCCGTTGCATTGTAAAACAATGTCATGTGGCCTCCGTTTTATGGGTAAGCGGGGAGGCGGTTTTAGCCCTCGGTGGTTTCTAGAAGCTCGGTGGGGAGAGTCTGAGCCTTGTTTCTTCTTGGACTGGACAAAGGTGAATGCCTTCTTTGTTCAGCTGTGTGGGGCTGTTAATAGTTTATGGACGGCGATTACGTAGAGCGGCTGAGCCACTTTCCATTGTGTCCTGGCCTACGCTGGCGCTTGGCTAATTTGCAGAGGATTGACCTTTCAACCCCGTTTCCACCTGCCCTCCGGGGACCGTCCACTTCATCCCTCAGGACCGCGCTGGTGGGAGCCCTGCTTCCTCTGTGCACGCCTGCCCGGGTGCAGGCTCTGTGCGGATGCGCCCGAGGGGCCCTTGCGGCTTGGGGCTGACATTACCTATTTCAACTTTGCACCCCCCACCCCCCACCCCCCCGGGGCCGCAGGCTTCTTGGAAGTAAGGTCTGCGGTGAATCTTCGGGCTGCATGTCTGGCACAAGCGTCCGTGTGGCCACGTGCGCTCTTCTGGGGTATTCCTGACGCTGCACTCGCCTGTGCTGTCGGCCCGTCTGATCCTCACAGAAACCTGGGGGCATAGGTGGTATCTGTGTCTCCTCTCTGGATGGCGAAACGGGGACCCGCGGATTCTGGGACAGCAAAAAGGACATAAAGGAAAAACTGGTGGACTCCAAAGGAGGTGTGGAGCCTGATGTAAAGTAGGCTCCTTAGTTGTGACAGGTGTGTCCCGGCCATGCAAGATGAGGGCAGCTGGGGGAACCTGTATGACGGACAGACGGGGACTCTGTTTTTAAAACATTTTAAGTTCAATTAACTAACATAGAATGTATTACTGGTTTCAGAGGTCGAGGTCAGCGATCATCAGTCTTACGTAGCACCCAGTGCTCGGCACCTCCCGCGCCCTCCTTGGTGCCCGTCACCCAGTGCCCCTGTCCCTCCCCCCACCCCTCCGGAGACCCTCAGTCTATTTCCCGTGATGAAGAGTCTCTCACGGTTTGTCTCCCTCTGTGATTTCGTTTTGTTTTATTTTTTCCTCTCCTCCCCTATGAGCCTCTGTTTTGTTTTCTTAAATTCCACGTTTGGGTGAGATCGTATAATAATTACATTTCTCGGATTGACTTATTTCACTCAGCATCATTCCCTCTAGTTCCATCCACATCATTGCAAATGGCAAGATTTCATATTTTTGATGGCTCCATAATATCCCACTGTATACATAGACCACAGCTTCCTTGTCCATCCATCCGTCGGAGGACAGATGCTCCTCCCACAGTGTGGCTGCTGTGGGCACTGCTGCTGTGAACATTGGGGTGCAGGTGTCCCTTCAGATCGCCACATCGGTATCTTGGGGGTGAATTCCCAGCAGTGCAATTGCTGGGTTGTAGGGTGACCCTATTTTTAACTTCTTAGGGACCCTCCACACAGTTGTCCAGAGCGGCTGCCCCAGCTTGCGTTCCCACCCACAGTGCAGGACGGTTCACATGGGGATGCTATTATCCTTGCAACTTCTCTGTAAAATCTAAAACGCTCCTGAAATTAAAAGTTTATTTAAAACAACAATAAAAACCGCCGGCCTCACTCACGGCCCTCCAGAGCCTGTCTGGTAGTCACACTGCCGGTGCTCCTGTGTCCTTGAGTCTGACCGTCTTGTACTCACTGCCGCTGCACAGCCTCACATCCTTGGAAAAGCGTCTCCTCCGACTCCCCCTGCGTTAGCAGTAGCATTGCCGTTGGGCTTTTGGACATGCTGCCTTTCTACGGAAAAAAAAAAAAAACCAACCAAGAGTGTCCTGTTCCTACTCTGTGGCCACCCAAGAGGAGATGGAATATGGAAAGAACTGGAAATGGATTTTGGCGTAGGAGAGAAATAATTCTATTTAGATGAAATCTCAGTAGATAGAACAAACCCAGGGCCTTAGGTGATTTAGAAATGTTTCCATCCTCCTCGCCCCCCCCCCCCCCCACATCACTTCCCTGGTGGGTGTAGCCTGTAGTTATAAGTCACTCTTAAATCCCTCCCAACTGAAAAGCATCCAGCGCTGTGGTTTCAGAGAAGAGTTTGTTCCCGTGCTGCACTGGGGTTGGCCTGTGCATTCTCTGATTCCCCGCGAGGCGTTCAGAGGAGAGTGGTTGAAGCGGCCGGTGCCCGAGGGCCCCCGGGTGCGCCCCGAGGTGCGTGCGGCGGGTGTGCCGAGAGCCCCGTCCCTGGAGCCCTTGGCTGGGCCAGCTCCCGCCATCTCTTCGTGCTCGCACGACACACAGGCCACACGACCCCTCATTTTGTGCAGAGATCTCAGCTCATCCAGTGTGAGCACATCCCTCCCAGGGGAGTGGCCCGGGCGGTTCCTAGGACACCTGCCGACACCCGCAGCGGCGCTGGTCCCTTCGAGCAGCCCGGTTCTCATCTCCTGCCCTGTTGAGCAGGGGTTTGGGATTGAGGTGGGGCTTGGGATTGAGAGTGATTAATTAATTTCTGGCCTTCATCTAGGCCGTCTGGCCTTGTTCCGGGTGCTGGAGGTTCAACGGCATGAAACCAAGCCGTCCCGGCCTCCTGTCATCCAGAGGGTGCAGATCCAAACCTGCGTCAAACAGAGCATGGAGGGGACTGTGGTTTCGGGGCCCTACGGGAAGCACCTGCGACAGTTTCCGGAGGAGTGAATCGCCTCCTGGTGTCTCCCGAACGTCATGACCTTTGGGTGTTACAAACTACTAACGGACACATCTTTGCTCGTGAATCCTGGAGAGCCCATGAGAAGCAGCGTGACCTGAGAAAGGGACTTTCTGGGTGTATGGAGGAAGGGGGGTCAGGGCGACGGTGGCCCCTGGGATGGCGGGATCCAGCAGGGAACGGGGTCGGGGGTGAGTTTGTCTGTGTGAATGTAGGTCTCTCTTCCTCTCCTCTTTTTAATTTGCAGAGTAATTCACACAACCGAAAATCCACCCCTTTGACACACACAGTTGGGTGGGTTTCGGTGTGTTCACTAATTACCAGTACTAGTGTATTAGTACCTGTGAATACTGCTGGAGAGAGACAGTCGTGCAACTGTCACCATCTGATTCCAGCAGGTTTTCATCACTCAAAAAAAAAAAAAAAAAAAAAAACAATGGCAAGAAAGCCCTCCACCGATTAGCAGTCAGTGCCTCCACCCAGCCCCGGGTGCATTTACCTTCTGGACACGTCGTAGAAACGGAATCAGACAACACGTGGTCCTGTGTGGCGTCTTCCGCTGAGCATAACGTTTTCAGGTCTTACCCACGGTGTCACGTGCACCAGTTCTTCATCATTCTTAGCACTGAGTGATATGCCGTCGTGTGAACGTGTCACATTCTAGAAGAACCTGTTCATCAGTGGATGGACTGTTGGGTGATTTCCACTTTCGAGCTTTTGCGAACAATGCTGCTGTGAAGGTTCGTATCCAGGTTTCGATGTGTGGACATGGACTTCCATTTCTCTGGGGTATATCTACCTAAGAAGGGAATTTCTGGGTCGTAGGTGACGCTATGCTTACCCTGTAGAGGAACTGCTGGGCAGCTCCCGGAGCAGCGGTGCCGTGGTACCTCCTGGCAGCAGGGCATACGGTCCTAGTTTCTCCACGTTCTCGCCCACCTGCGGTCTCTTTGATTGGACTAGATTACTTTTTAAGATCTTTTTAGTTCAAAAAAGTATAATTTTATGGAACACAACTGTTCTTGAAATTTAATAAATAATAACAATTTTTTAAAAAGATTTTATTTATTTATTCATGAGAGACAGAGAGAGAGGCAGAGACACAGGCAGAGGGAGAAGCAGGCTCCATGCAGGGAGCCCGATGGGGAACTCGATCCCAGGACTCCAGGATCACGCCCTGGGCTGAAGGCAGGCGCTAAACCGCTAAGCCACCCGGGGTGCCCAATAATAACAATTTTAATAAAATTCTGCAAAGGAATTCGTAGAGATGCCACAGAAGTGAGAAGTAGCTGAGTTAAGTTTATTTACTGTGTTCTTGGTTCATTTTTAGGGAGTAATGGATGACAAACTCCTGTTCCAAGTAAGTTTATGGGTTTTTTTCTCCCCCTAAAATCATACAGTAGCCGGAACAGGATTTCATTGAGATCATCCTATCGGTTTTTATTTGTAGAGTTTTTTTTTTAAATATACAAATTACTCGGATCAAGAATAGGAAAGAACAATAAACTCTAGGAAATAAGAGGTAAAGAATATCTGGTATTCTATTCATGAAGAGGGCAAACATCTCGTGCTGGTCTTTTACTGCCCCTTCTGTTCCATACACACTGTTTCCACTCAAAGGAAGAAAGGGGTGCAGTTTTAAGTCGCTTAGGGAGGATTTCTCACTGGTTTTCGAGAGTTCTTAGCATCACAAGAGTTTCATTCATTTTATAAAATCTGCGTCTCCTTTCTTCCATTTACCTACTTGTCTGTCTTGACTTGGTCTCCTCATGGTGCATAATTATTTCCTTGGGAAGAGAGTGGATGGGGAAGGTATCAGGAAAGGCAAACGTTATCTTGGGTATAATGTAAGCGCTTTAAAGCAGCAGCAGTTTTGTGTCCTGCTGAATCTTTCGCAGCGTCTGGTACAAAATAGGGAGCTCGAAAGATAGTTGCAGGAGGAGTGGGCCGGGGTGGGTGGATGCCCGGCCTCACCGGGAGTGACTTACAGACGTGGATGAACTTCAGGTGTGTTGACGGATTCTTTAGCCTCGTTTGTTTTCTTTTCAACACATATGTGTTGGCTTGTGTGACGATTGGTTGACTAATGGACTCGTCTGGTTTTGGTTCCTTGGATTCTCCCTGTTTGAGATTATCTCAGCAGCTTGGGGATGTCTCCTTTCTTTCAGTATTCTTTCTGGGATTATTTCTAGTCACTGTAGTTTACAAGAGTTAACTAAAAAGCTGTTTTAAGGAATTGTGAGGATGGTAGAAAAAAATTAGAATATGAAATCAGGACTGAATCAGTTGGCAAGTTGGAAGCCCGTAGCAGCCACGGAGTAAACTCTTTACAGCATCGCGGGGTCATAACTGAGGCATCTCGCCATCTAATATAGTTTGTTTGGTTTTGATTTTTGGATCCGGGATCGGGGATGCCGGTGAGTCTTTGTATCTTTATCTGGGGAACAGTGAGCCAAAGGTTAGTTTCTGGTTGGTGATGCTTTTTCTCCTGTTCCTCTTCTTCTTCCCCCTTTATCTCCTACCATTCCTATACTTTTCACGTCCTCTGCATGGAAGCTGCCCTTCCAGGTAGCTTCTAGTGGTACAGAGTTTGACCCTCTGTACAAGAGGACGAGAGGCAAAGATGTGAGTGCTCATGATCCTTCCTGATGGGGTGGGGGCTGTGGGATTTTTTTATTTTATTTTATTTATTTATGATAGTCACACACACACACACACACACACACACAGAGAGAGAGAGAGAGAGGCAGAGACACAGGCAGAGGGAGAAGCAGGCTCCATGCACCAGGAGCCCGACGTGGGATTCGATCCCGGGGCTCCAGGCTCGCGCCCTGGGCCAAAGGCAGGCGCTAAACCGCTGCGCCACCCAGGGATCCCGGGGCTGTGGGATCTTACGGAGCTATGCAAAGACATGGGCAGATTGTCCTGCCTATGTGATGAGTGCAGCCAGGCCTCCCTTTGCAGCCGTACTGTGTTTTAGGTGTGTTTGAGCTAGTTGTGGGGGACACTACACGTCTACCTGTGGAGATAGTACAACAGATGGTCTGTAGGCCCATAGGCCAGACCAGGAAATGACGTTAATGAAGAGGAGGGTGACCTAGCTGCAAATAGCTGGAATGCATTTCTTCTAAAAATACGCAGCATTTCAACAATACTATCAAGGACTTCTCTAGAGGCCTATCTGGGAGTTACCTAATGCTTCTGGCATCGTCTTAGGGTGGGGGCAGTTACTCCTGAGAGTCTGCAGCAGAATGTCAGCAACACGTTTTCCTTTGGAATCTAGTGGTGGCGTCCGCTCCGATGGGCATAGGACGGTTGTTGGGGTTGCCTATACAGAAGACCGGGGCTACCCTGTTCCACAGCCAGCAGTAAAACGGGACCAACGGGGGATCCTCGAGCCACACGGTTCTGTCCTCACGGGCTGTCTGTTCATGGCTTTCTCTTGAACCTTCCGTTTCTTAGCTTTCCCTCCTCGGCAGCTGAGGGTGGAGCTCTGGCCTCAGCACCCGGTTGAACTCTGCATCCTCTGAGGCTGGAGCCTCAAGCCACCCGGGGTCCCCTGGGAGTCTAAGGAGCCGTGGGGCTGGGTGAAGCATTCCACTGTGGCATCTGATACAGTCGTTGAGAAACGATGGGCAGCCTCAGGCCTAGCTCCCTGCAGTCACGAGGTGAGGACATGAGTCTGGGCTCACTCAGCCTGTGGGCCCCACACCCGGCGCGCTGTGTGGTTGGGGGATGGAAAGACCACCCACGGGTGTGGGGATGCGGGGAGACGGTGGTCCCCGCCCCTTCGCCGCGTTTCCAGGGCCCCTCGGGGCGGGGGGGGGCGTCTCTCTAGGGGAGAAGTCACGTTTCATCTTCCCTGTTTGTTTCTGGGGGAAAAAAAATCTGCTGGGTCTGTCCCCAGCCAGCGTCTCTCCTTTGTCCCCCCTGCTCGTGATCCTGCTGTATTTTTCACACTCATTTTGTGCATGTGCTTCCGCCCCCTCTCCGTTCTCGTGGGCACCATTTCCAGGCTCTCTGATGAGTTTTGTGTTGGGGTTTGTGAGCAGTGGGAGGTTGAAATAGCTCCTGGGGGTGAAGAGCGTAAAGGATAGTTTTTGTCCTTACAGTTCAGTCATCTGTGTAAAAACATTAAAAGTCCGTTCTAATTAACATGAAAAAGAAAACAGACTGGACACAGGAGAAGGGCGTCCCTCCCGCACCCTCAAACCATCTGCCTCCTTGACCTTTTTCCCTGTTCGTCAAGCACTTTGAATCCTGTTGCCACCCCCTCCCTTCTGTTCGCACCTGGTTTAATGCCCCCAGAAATGAGATCTGCCCCAGGTAGGCTGCATGTGGCTGATCCTACTCTGGGAGGTTGTGGAAATTGCCAGGATTTAGACGATGGAGTCTGCTTTCAATTAATGAGGTCACTGGCCCTGAGGGGTTTTGAACACCTGATCTGGCTGTGGCTCTAGAACGTCAAGCTCTGTGGTTCTCAACTAGGACGGTCCCCGCAGCCCCGATCAGTAATTACCTCGACCCAAATGTCACTGATACCAGGTTGAGAAACCAGCACGAGAAGTCGGTGTGTTGTAAAAGCCATGTGCCTTTTAAAGTGGATTTGAATAAAGATTAGGAAAAAAAAATCAGTTCAGTTGAAAAGATGTTCCTACTCCCAACAGGAAAAAAAAAATGACTATGAAACGGGAGATTTCACTTATATGTGGAAGCTAACCCCCACCCTTGGGGGGAAAAAAAACCAAAAACAGCCTTAGATCAGTGTTTGGGGCAGGGGAACGGGCAAAGTAGGTAAAGGGTGTCAACAGGTACAAACTTCCAGTTATAAAGGAGTCCTGGGATGTGATGAACAGCGCGGTGGGCGTAGGTAATAATGCTGTATTGTATCTTTGAAGGTCGCTAAGAAGGTGGATCTTAAAAGTTCCCATCACAAGAAAACCCATCGTTAGTGTGAGTGCTGACGGGTGTTCCTTAGACTTACTGTGGTGATCGTCTCAATATATGCAAATGTTAAATCACGTACACCTGACACTAATATAACGTCATCTATCAATTGTATCTCGACTTTTAAAAGTGGAGGAAAAAGTGCTATTTAAATCCTTGGTGGTTTAATATCCACATCTCGTTTCTGGATTTCAGTGTGGTTGGAGGCAGAGGCCTGGCCCGGCCTTCTTCAGTAGAGGTCTCAGAAGATGCCAGGTTAGAAGCCCTTGCAGGCAGGAGAGGAGAACTTTCCTTTGGCGGCTGAATTTACTACAGATTTAATTCGTTGTAACTTTTTTTTTCATTTCTTTTTAACGGATTTTTATACCCCACATGGGGCTTGAACTCACAAACCTGAGATTCAAGAGTCGCTTGCTTTTCCAGCTGCCCCTGCTACAGATTTAAAGAGCCCTATTAATTTAGCCATTACAAAATTATCTGACCCCTCTGTCTTAAAAAAAAGAAAGAAAAGAAAAAAAAAAATCACATTTCCTAACGCGCTGTGACTTTACCGTGTAGGCCGTTAGAGACTCGGGAACGGCGGGACCTAACCCAGGCCGCAGAAGCACTTCAGGGAGGGAAGCAGGTGCGGCGCCGGTTCGGGGTCCGGGTCCGAGGCAGAGTTTGTGTCTGGGTGGGAGGAGTGCTCTCTTTTCTGTGAATCCATAACGACAACATGCTGTCCTCGTTCTCTCTCTTTAGGTTTCCTTTCCCTGCCGCCTTTTTCAAGTTTTTTTTTGTTTTTTTCCTCCTAAGTTCGGGAGAGACCGTCCGTTTTAGAACGGAAGAGAACTACAGTAGTCCTTAGAAGTAGGCTGCCGTCTATGCTGGGGTTTTATCCTCTTCACCTCCAGTAGGATCAGCGGACTGCGTGTCGAGGGCCGGGGGTGAGCCTTACAGGCCACTTCACCGTGTGGGGTGCAGGGGGCTGGGGAAGCGCCAGATGCGGTTCCCTACCCCGGAGGAGCCGCCGCAAGTCCGCCTTGGCCCGGGTTGTGCTCATCCTCCAGGGGGAGACCAGGAGACACTGAGTCAGGGCCCACAGCCTCCTCTTTGGATCCTTTGGACGAGTGTCCCTCGTTGGCACGAGCGGAGAGCAGCGACTTGAATTCAGCCCCGGTCCTCAGAGCTTCCACTCCGCCCTCACCTGCCCTTTGGGGGTGCAGGCATGTGTGTGCATGCGCGTGCGCGTGTCTGGGTACGTTTCTTGACCTCTCGCCGCCCGGTGATAGAGACACGTTTGGATTTTTCACATTACGGAATGGGTAAGGGTGTGCAGGTGCAGTTGGGAAGTATGTAGGTTTGTACATCAATTTTTTTCCCATGATTTGGAAGAGTTCCATTGTGTGGACTTACTACATTTTTTTATTTGTCTCTATAGCAGTTAGCGGTCATTCAAATGATTTTTGGTATTTTGCTATTAATACTCCAAATATTCACATGCAATATATATTTTTAAAGCTTTTACTTATTAGAGAGAGACACACACAGCATGAGCTGGGGCGGGGGGTGTAAAGGGGCAAAAGGAGAAGCAGACGCCCTGCTGATCTGGGACCCCAGGGGGCGATCCCAGGACCCCAGGATTGCGGCCTGAGAGGAAGGCAACGGAGCCTCCCCGGTGCCCCTGCATGCAAGACTTTTTGAGACATTTGAGGACATAGAGCCAGTAGTAAGATTGTGTTTAGCTTTTTAAGAAACTGCCAAACTGTTTTCTAACGTGGGTGTTCCACTTTACATCCTCACCCACGGTTGGTACAGGCTTTTTTTTTTTTTTTTAATGATATCCAGGAAATCATTTGCTGGTGACGGAACGTCGAACCCCTATGAACCTCGCTTCCGGAGAAGGGATGATATCACTTGCCTCCCTGTCTTACGGGCTTGTTCCTGATCAAAGGAGATGGGAACTGTTGTGCAAGTGCTTTGTGTCGTAAAAATGTTACTGGCGATTATGCGCAGGAAAGCTTTTGGCTGTTAAATTAAACATCTGTCCGTTTCAGAGATTGTGATGAAAACTTGCCCAACTTTTTAATGCAACGTGTAGGTTCTGAGCAATCTTGTAAGGACGTTTTTAAACTCAAATTGTGCGCGCTCCCCGTAGGCTAGGCTGCCTGAAGTGTGCAGTAAATTATCGGCCTTAGTTGAGAAGCACAGAACCTAGCGGCTTGCGTCCGGAGGGCCGCTCTTCCTGCCCGCGCAAACTCGGATGGTCTGGTCAGTGTCCGCGTGTGGCCTCATGCCCAAATGCCTGCGGGTGGCCTCTCTTCCCGACCTGGGCATGTGCCTTCTATTCGCATAGAATGGACGCGGAACATCTGCGGGGCTCAGGGAAACCACCGGGAAAAACCCATGTACAAATATCCACTTTGGTTTGTGCAGTTCCGATTTCACGACAATCGCCAGTTTCAGCTTTTTCAAGGAACCGAGGGAGGGTTTCCAATGCGTCTCCCTGCCTGCCTTGGAGGCCAGCGGCTGTCGGTCTAGTGGGGACCGGCCAATGGGCTTTAGAGCTGCGGCCGGGGGATTTCCTAGGACTCGCTTGTCCGCGCTCTTCACACCTGATAAAATACCTTTGGACTGCGGAGGTTGAGCCCTGTGTGCCTGTGATCCTGTAGGACTGTGTCAGCAAAGGGCTTTATGGAACCTTCACAGGAGAAGGTAAAAAGTCCCACAACAAAACTCAGTGAAAGAAACCACATCCCGTGTGGCTTCTGGAAGTCAGGTTGGTGTTAATCCTCGTGACAATTTATACCAATTCAGCAATGTTTACAATAAAATATTTGATTCTTACTAAGTAGACGATTTAAAAAAATTTTTTAAAGATTTTTATTTATTCATGAGGGAAACAGAGGCAGGGACACAGGCAGAGGGAGAAGCAGGCTCCATGCAGGGAGCCCAATGCAGGACTCGATCCCAGAACCCCAGGGTCACGACCTGAGCCGAAGGCAGACGCTCAATCCCTGAGTCACCCGGGTGTCCCAGTAGATGATTTTTAATAATTGGGAAATACATGAAATCCATTTTGATAATAAAAACTTTTTTTACAAAGAATAGTACAGGTCCTAGTGAACAGTGCTTCAGATTTAGGATTTGGAGGATGGAGGAGCACTGTGGATCATCGTTTCATGATTTTACCTGATGAGTCAAAGTTCTCACCGTGTAGAACTTTGAAAGTTTCCATTTGAGAGAGAAAGAGAGAGAGTGAGCGTGTGTAAGTATCTCAGAGCTTTAAAATGCGCCAGTCTCTAATGTGTAAACTAAAAAGAGGATAGAAATGGGGCGCCTGGTGGGCTCAGTCAGTCGATCATGCCACTCTCGATCCCAGAGAGTGGGATCCAGCCCCACGTTGGGTGTAGAGATTACTTAAATGGATAAAAGTAGTTCAGGCGCTTGGAAGTCGTCTTCTAGATGATGCGACGATGTGGTCGTGGTGTGGAGTGACGCGAGCGAGAAGAGCCTTAGAGGGTGGCGGAAGCCCGTGGTCTTCTTGGAAGCAGCTGTCCGCCGCTCGGTCAGGACGGACAGGCGGTTGCAGAGGGGGTTTTTGGGGGGTCCCTGAGTCTCAGTCCGAGCTGCCGCCCGGAAGTCCAGGACTCACCTCTGCAGAGACGGGGACTCACCGTCTTGATGTTCTGCGTTCTTTACGTAAGGCGGGCTCCTGGACTCCTGGACGAAGGCTTCACTCTCCGTCTCTGTACGTGCTTGTGGAGGATTTCCACCCCTCTTTGGAGGGAAGGTTGAAGAAGTGCGGACTCCCCCCCGCCCCACGTGCGGAGAGAGGGAGTGCTGTGGGAGGGCGTCGAGCGAGTTGGGAGGGATGCGAGGAGAGCCTCGGCACCCCAAGGGAACTCCGGGAGCCGGTCACGCGGACCGGGAGGCTCGCCCCGAGCACGTCGACCAGACTCAGGGGTGGACTTGGGATCCCGCGTCCCTGGCTAGTTCTGGTTCTGCTCCAAACAAGGTGGTTAATGGCAACAAGGGAGTCATTTTAAGTCAGCTATTTTTTTTAGGATTTTTTTTTTTCAGATTTTATTTATTTATTGGTGAGAGGCAGAGACACAGGCAGAGGGAGAAGTAGGCTCCATGCAGAGAACCCGATGCGGGACTCGATCCCAGGTCTCCAGGATCATGCCCTGGACCAAAGGCAGGTGCTAACCCGCTGAGCCACCCAGGGATCCCCTTTTTTTTAAAAAGATTTTTAAAGAGGGATCCCTGGGTGGCGCAGCGGTTTGGCGCCTGCCTTTGGCCCAGGGCGCGATCCTGGAGACCCGGGATCAAATCCCACGTCGGGCTCCCAGTGCATGGAGCCTGCTTCTCCCTCTGCCTCTCTCTCTCTCTCTCTCTCTCTCTGTGACTATCATAAATAAATAAAAATTAAAAAAAAAAAAAAGATTTTTAAAGAAATTTGTGAATAATCTCTACACCAGTATGGGGCAGGAACTCACAGCCCCAACATCAAGTGTCGCCTGCTGCACTGACTGAGCCCTCCAGGGGCCCCAAGTCAGATTTCTGTATCTTCTTTAATTTTCCCTCCGGCAGGTAAGAGGTAACACATGGCTGGGAGTGTGATAGTTGGCCATTACGGTGACCTCTGTGTTGTTATATTTTAGTTGTGCATTGATTTTATTTAAAAAAAAAAAGGTTTTATATATTTATGTGATAGCACAAGCAGGGGGGATGGCAGGCAGAGGGAGAAGCAGGCTCCCTGCGGGGAGCCCGATGCGAGACTCAATCCCAGGACCCCAGGGTCACGCCCTGAAGGCAGATGCTCAGCCACTGAGCCCCCCGGGCGCCCCTAATTCATTTATTTAATTAATGAATTACTCTAAGGGGACAAATAGTACGATGCGTGGGGAGAGCATGGGGGGAATGGAGGGGGTTTGAGACGTGGTCCGTCATGGGCTGTGGCGGTGCAGGCAGGGCTGGCTGTTTGCGTCGCCCTGGAGGCGGGACAGTGGCCCACTGGGTGAGTGGGGTAGACCAGGCGTCCTGACGCCCAGCCCCGGCCGTGCCCATCACGGGCCCCCGTACTGGAAGTCAGCTGCTGGGTTTGCTCTCCATAAACACAGTTCGTCGTAGCGGAAGGTGGGGGCGCCCGAGCGGCTCAGGGCGAAAGCGTCCGACCCTTATCAGGGCCCAGGTCGCGGTCTCGGGGTTGGGAGCCCCTGTGTTGGGCTCCGTGCCGGGCGCGGAACCTGCTTACCGTTCTCATAAACGACTCCTTCAAAAAGTCAGCATAAAGTGATGAATTCCCTTCTATATTATTCATCTCCTGCCAACTGTGTCAAGAGACTAGTAGCAGCCTTACGTGAGAAGTTGAAGACCCTCTGATCAATAGATTTTAAATATTTCGCATAATATCTGAATCCAAACACATTAGGTACACCGATAAAGTGAGGTTGAAATTCCTGGAGAAAGTTGTCCCGTGTGTCGTTTGAAGTGCTCACTCAGGGGTAGTACTTCCACGTTAACGCTCTTGCGACGTGAGGATGTGCTTGTTCGGGGTGATTTTTGTTGGGATTGGTGACACTGAGCAAGGTAGAAACGACTTCATGAGAGCTTAAAGCTCAGTGTCCCGCGTACGTCACGCGGAGGATTCTCTATCATTAGACCCGCGAACACCCGGTCGTCGCTTCAAACCTTTATCACTTGTTCTTGGAAGCAGGTGGTTTTCATGTTGTGAAATCAAGTAGGAGGCAGCTCCTCGTGGAAAAGGCGGATACTGTGCGAGTTTCATTCATCCGGGGCCGGGGCGGGGGCGGGGGAGGATAAAACAGGGAAATAAACCCGATGCCAAGGGTCAGGCCGCAGGTGAAACCCGTGGGGTCTGGAGAGTGCGGCCTCGGGCCACCGTCCTGGGAGCTGGGCGCGGGAGGGCTGGGCAGGAGGCTGGCGCGCCTCCCAGCTGGGTGCTGGCTGCGACCTGTGCTGAAACTTGTGCCCGCCCGGAGCGCGACCTTGCCGCCCGGGCTCGGGGCCAGCAGGCAGGCGGCACGGGGCCATGCACGGGGCGGGCGGTGGGGCCCGCAGCCGCAGAGCCAGAGGCTCTCCGAGGCCTGCTGCGCCCCAGGGACCTGGTTCATCTGGTTTCGGGAACCCCACTGCCCAGGGGCGGGTTCCCTCCGTCTTGTGATGCTCAGCCGGTTGCGGTGCCCCCAGGTCTGCCCGGAAGGCCGGGGCAGCGCCGGGCATTGGTGAGCCACTGGAGGTCGTTCACGACCCCGCTGGGGGGGGGTGCACAGGCTCGCCTCCCCCAGGGCCCTCGGTCAGCCTTCCCCGAGTGGCTCCTGTCGGAGCAAATTATTGGCTTTTTCAGAAGTGTGGTGTTTGGGGTTTCTTTTTCCCCTTATAGGAATGGAGCGGCCCGTAGTTTGGAGAGCGGTGATTGGCCACGGAACGCAATGCAAACTCCCCGTTAAATTGTCTTTTTTCTGTTCGCAGGGGGCGCGGGTCTGGCTGAGAGAAAACGGGCAGCACTTCCCGAGTACCGTGAGCTCCTGCGCCGAGGGCGTCGTGGTCTTCCGGACGGACTACGGCCAGGTGAGCCTGCAGCCCCGCGCACCTGCGCCAGGGCACCCGCTCTGGGGCACCCGCTCTGGGGCACCTACGCCCCCTGCACCCCCCCCGGGGCCTTAGCACTTTTTCCTGTGGGGGAACCAGATCCCAAGAAGACTGTGTCACGTACACCTCCGGGGGTGAAGACGCCATGAGATTCTCCAAACCGATCGGACCAAGTGTTCTGAGCAGCGCAGGGCAGAGGGGCCACGTGGGGCCGCTTCCCTCCTGGGGATCTCAGCAAACACACCCCAATGTGTGGGGCGCACGCGTGTCCAGGAGGACCTCACAATCGCTGTTCTTTGTGAATTGGGCTCCGTACCGCTTAACATCTGCAGTTTCCCGGTGCAGGGACAGCGTGGGTGGGGGTCCCTGTGAGAGCCAGGTCTGCGGGCCCCCTAGCCGGGCTGCGTGTCCACCCAGTTGGTCAAATGAGGAGGCTCCTTTGGTAGGGGGATAATCCCCTGGTTCTGGATCCCAATTCTTTTTTTTTTTTTTTTTTTTAAGAACTTATGTATTTATTCATGAGGCAGAGATGCAGGCAGAGGGAGAAGCAGGCTCCCTGCAGGGACCCGAAGTGGGACTCGATCCCAGGACCCCGGGGTCACGCCCTGGGCTGAAGGCGGACGCTCCACCGCGGAGCCACCCAGGTGCCCCCTGGCTCCCGGTTCCTTAGTGTGCCATAAAAGCTGTGTCACTGAAAATCAAAAAGATGGATCCAGAAACTAGCTCACTGGTTACATTTGGGCGCTTGTCAAAGGAGGCGGCGTCTCCCTTTGATTAAGGCAGCTGATTTTAATGTCACAAACGGGTCCGTTTTCCAGAGGCACGTAGCAACACTTAAGACCCAGAGAGGCGATGTCACACGCCCGGATTCAAAGCTCAGGGTCTCCGAACCTGCTGCAGGTTTTGCTGAGAACAGAACCTCCTGGGCGGGTGTCGCGCAGCGTAAGGCACAGGTGCTCCCTGGCTATCAGGCCTCAGCACAGGTCGCCCACTGGGCACCTTTCTCGTTTCTGGGCTCAGTAGACAGCGACGCTCCTGGGCTGTCTGGACCACGCGGTAATCGTCTTTCTCGGGCCTCGCTCAGCATCACAACCTCTGGTTCCGTCCACGTTGTTGCAAATGGCAAGATCGCTCCTCTCTGGCGGCCGGGCCGAGCTCATCGTGCGCACAGCGCAGCGTCTTTCTCCGTCTGCCTGCGGAGAGCGCGGCTCCTGCGCCCATCTGGCTCTCGTGGACACTGCCGCTGCGAACACTGGGGTGCAGGTGCCCCTTCGGGTCACTGCTTCTGTATCTTTGGGGTAAATCCCTAGCAGTGCAGTTGCTGGGTCCTGCAGTTGCAGGAAAACAGTATTTAAACAATGGACCCGACTTGTTCTGACTTCTGTTCCTGAAAATGTTGTGCTATAGATTTTCAGTGGACTTTTCTTTTTTTTTTTATTGACTTGTTTTTTAATCCCAAAGATAATTCTCTTTAACTTTCCCTCCACCTCTTTTAAAAAAATATGGTAAAAACGCATGATTTCAAACTTAACCCTTTGTAAGTGTCTATGTAAGTAGCTTTAAGTATCTTCATACTGCTGGCCGAGGGATCTCTAGACAGTTTTCTTTTCTTTTCTTTTTTTTTTTTTTTTTAGTTTTTCATCTTGTGATCCTGAGACTCTCAACCTACCAAACAGTTCCCCATATCTTCTCCCACCAGTTCTTGGTAACCATTTTTCTATGCTCTGATTTTGATTACTTTAGGTACTTTGTGTGCAAGGGAGGGATCACTCACACAGTAGCTGTCCTTCTTTAGTGGTTGGCTTATTTCACTTGACATAGCGTCCTTGAGGGTTTTTTTTTTTCATTTTTATCTTTTTTAAGAATGTATTTATCCATGAGAGACACACAGAGAGAGGCAGAGACCCAGGCAGAGGGAGAAGCAGGCTCCACGCAGGGAGCCCGATGCAGGACTCGATCCCAGGACCCTGGGGTCACGCCCTGGGCAGATGCTCAACCGCTGAGCCACCCAGGGGCCCCTGTCCTTGAGGTTCTAAGATCTTTCCATTCTGATCTCACGACGCTTTGCCCGGCAGAGGCTAACGTGGCAGCGCCAGCCCTTGGGTGCTACTGTGTAGGACACGGGGTCTGGACCCTATGCCACGTGAAGCCATTTCCGGCCCCAGCTAAGCAACAGCTCCGTGCGTGGAGGCGGAGCGGGGTGGCCAGGCCCGACAGTTGTGCTCGCTGTTGACAGCACGTAGGGATTGCAGGCTGACAGTCAACCGACCCAGAATGACCTGCACTTGAACGTGAAGGCAGGCCTCCACTGTGACACCTCCCCTTCCAGCGGTCACCGAATACTTGGTCTTGGGTTGTCCACGCTGTCATCCTGCCTATTTGTGTGGGGATTATAGGGCTGACGGTACAGGAGGAGTGAGACAAGACGGAAGGACTTGGAGTCAGATTTGGCTCAAGAACTGACGGTGGCCGGGGGACTCGAGTGTCCTTCCTCCTTGACTTTCCTCATCTTCTCACATCACAAGCTCACTGCGGAGCCGTGGGGGGCGTTCACCGAGGAGTAGGGGAAGCTCGGGTGCTGGTCCGCAGGACAGGAGCAGCTACTCTGTAACGGGGCAGCAGCAGATTGTAGAAGGAATCGGGGTCAAAGATACCGGAGCATGGCCTTGTCCTCATTAAGCCTGTCTATGGCGGCTCTTCAAGGTCTCCTTTGAACTCTGTTTATTAAAGAGCATAAAGAAATCCGTGTGGGAAAGGAGGGGGGGAGTGAAGAGATATTGTTTAATGGGTACAGTTTGGGGACATTTCTGGAGGTGGACGGTGGTGATGGTTGCAGGACAGTGTCCATGTGCTTTAATGCCACTGAACTATATGCTTAAAGTGGCACATTTTTTTGCCTTTTGTATATTTTACTATGATAAAAATCAGTGTTTGAGGTCACATGGTAACTGGTAAAAGCTGTCAAACGGGTATTTTTTTTGCATTTAAAAAAATAATTCAAGGGACACCCTGGGGGGTTCAGTCATGATCCTGGGTCCTGGGTTCGAGCCCACGTTGGGCTCTGTGCTCAGTGTGGAGCCTGCATCTCCCTCTCCCTCTGCCTGCCGCTCCCCCTGCTTGTGCGCACAGGCTCGCTCTCTGTGTCACATAAAATCTAAAAATAAAAAAAATTAAAATTCTGGTGACATTTTTGTTAGGGAAAAGAGACCTTTCAAAGAAACAGAAAAGCTCATGAAACTGTTAGCCCCCATTTGAGAGCTGCACGCCCCTGACGTCACATGAAGCCCTGGGGTCTCGTTCAGGTGCGGATTAGGATTGGCGGGTCTGGGGTGGGGCCTGCGAGTCTGCATTTCCCATGCGCCCCCCCGAGAGGTCGCAGGCGCGAGGGTGGAGAGGATGCCTGGGAAGCACCTCGGGTGGTGGTGCCCACAGTAAGAGCCGAGGCCCCCCTAGGGCCCCCGGGACCCCTGGTCGCAGGGCTGTGGAGGACGCAGAGGTAGAGGAGGGCCGGTGGTGACGCTAGAGCCTTCCCCGGCCCTCCGAAGCCCTCCGGCCTCCGGCCCTGTGCCCCCCTTCCTGCACCCGCCCTCCCGAGCGCGCCGGGGGCCGCCGCCTGCAGCCGAAGGACGCCCCGTGAGCAGAAAGCAGCATCGACGGCCCGTTTCGGGCTGGAAGCCAAGCAGGGCCGCGTGTAACTCAAATCCTAACGCGGGGCCTCAGGGACGCCGGGTAGGCAGGACACAAGTGTGTGTTTTTTGTGAGAGCACCGAAGGGCGCGTTCTCTGATTTCACTCCGGCTCTGAGAATTTTGCGCGTGCACTCAGCTGGGTTGGGGCCTTTTTTTTTTTTTTTGGCCAGGAGATAGTTTTACTGTGAACTTAAAATTCCATTCCGCACTAAAATTCAAACTACCGTAGGTTGGTCCAGGGAATAGAGGACCAAAACATTCCCATTTGATTTACAACTTGTGCTCTGCTCACCATAGACTATTTGCAGATGGAAAAAGAAGTGGCAAGAGACACGCTAACACACTTGTTGAAGACTTGGTGGCCTGCAGAGGACACAGCTCCTGGGCGGGTCCCTGCGTGCCCTGAAAGTTAGTAGGAGACACGTGTTGTTTTATTGCGCTTCACTTTACGGAGCTTTGCAGACACTGCCTTTTGTTTGGTTGGTTTTGCTTTTTTTTTTTTTTTTTTTTTTTTTTTTTTTTACAAGAGTTGAAGGTTTGTGACGGGCCTGCTGGAACAAGACGTCGGTGACGTTGTTCCAACAGCATTTGCTCACTTTGTGTCTCTGTGTCACGTGTTGGTAATTCTTGCAGTATTTTCAACTTTTTCATTTTATTTGTTAGGGTGATCGGTGATTATGACTCCTTTGAAAGCTCAGATGGCTGTTAGCGTTTTTTAGCATTATTTTTTAATCAAGGTACTTGCATTGATTTTTTTTTTAGGTATTGTTGCACATTTAATAGATGACAGTGTAAATGTGACTTTTAGATGCACTGGGAAACCCGAAAAAATTCATCTGAGTTGCTTGATTGCGAGTGTGTGCAACAGAAGCTGCAGCTTTTCCGAGGTGCACCGCCCGTGCCTGGGCGTCTCTTGGACACTAAGCTGCAGACCCACGTTGGAGGAGCAGCACCGCTCTGCAGGGCACGGTGTGGCTAGGAGAGCGAGCCCTGGGAGTGGAAGACGGGTCCCACACGAGAACAGAAGTGCAAGATTGGTCTTTTCCGGAACATTCCCGAGGTGCTCGGGCAGTCACGATGGCCCCCGTTGGGAGCCTTGTAAATTGAGTCGTAAGTTCTAAGTCAGATTTTTCACGTCGAGAGCGAGCTCTTCTCTTTTCTGAGAGGAGCTTCATTGGATTGCTTGGAGACAGCTTACAGTGGTATCGACTCACCTGTGTTTTAGGGGGTAGTTGGTCAACTTGGCCCAGTAAACTTTTTTTTTAATGTTTTATTTATTTATTCATGAGAGACACACAGAGAGAGGCAGAGACACAGGCAGAGGGAGAAGCAGGCTCCATGCAGGGAGCCTGATGTGGGATTCGATCCAGGGACCCCGGGACCAAGTCCTGGGCCAAAGGCAGGCACCAAACCACTGAGCCACCCAGGGATCCCCTGGCCCAGTAAACTTAAGGCAGTTAGTTACCCTCTGCAGGGATTCTGTAGGGTTTTGCTTGTTTGCATGATCTCTCTATGGGGTCTTGAGAAATATTCTCCTGGCTGGGGATTTAATCACCCCAGTTACAAGTACATGCCCTCCTCCTTGCCCTTCTCTGTTTATTTGCTTGCAAAACAAGTGTGATTAGATTTGGGTTTAAAAGTTACTGTTAAAAAAAGTTACTGTTCTCATTTGGTCAATTCACGAGGAGGCCACTGATTGCTGCTACCGTCAGGCGTCCCCGCGGCGGGCGAGGCAGGCGCCCTCCAGCCCGGCAGGGGACCCGCGGCTTCCTGACAGCCACCCCTCCCGGCTCCAACCTTTATGGTTTGACCTTCCGGTGCTCACTTGTTGGGATTAATAACGTGGGTCCAATTTTGTGAAACTTGAGAATGGATTAGTAGTGATTTGTTGTTGTTGTTGTTGTTGCAATTTGGGGTCATTTTCTCACACTTTCTACACTGCCCGGATGTATTTCTTCGTGGCTTTGCCTTCCCTTTGTGCCCCGCCCCCCGCCCCCGTGCTGTTCTGTGTCCCTGGCATGTCGTGGGCCGGTCACCGCCACGTGTGTGTCCCCGGGGCTGCCGTGGGCGGCAGGCGCTCTGTGGGCTCGCTCCGGGGCATCGGCTTGGCCCCGCCGTTAGCGGGAAGTGGTGGCTCCGAGCTACTTGATCGGACTTTTTTGTCTGAAAGGAAGCTGGGGCGCAGCGGGCCCCGCGGGCTCGGGGGTGGGAGTGTCAGGGTTCCACGCCTGCACGCCGGGTCCTGGGGAGACGGGTGTCCCCGCCAGCGCTCTGGGTACGCGGGTCCCCGGGCCCTCGCGGGGTGGGAGGGCGGGGGCAGACCAGCAGGGAGAGATCTTCAGTTTAGGAAGGTGGGGACAGCACTCCCGGCGCCCAGCAGCGTCCCCAGGGCGCCGAGTCTCGGGGCCAGGCTCCAGGACGGCAGGACACCTGCTCCCGCACAGCTGGCCTGGACGTAATTCCCTGGCCTTTGGGGTGTGTTTCCTTTTCTTTTTTTATTTATTTATTCGTGAGAAACAGAGAGAGAGAGAGAGAGAGAGACTGGGGCAGAGACCCAGGCAGAGGGAGAAGCAGGCTCCATGCAGGGAGCCTGACTTGGGACTCGATCCTGGGGCCCGGGGTCACGCCCTGGGCCGAAGGCGGTGCTAAGCCACTGAGCCACCGGGCTGCCCTGTGTTGTTTTTTCTAGCGCATTCTCAGTTTTTTAATTTCCTTTTTTGTAAAGATTAACATTCTCATTAATGCACACGCATGGGGGCAAATCTCAGTCGTTTAGTCTTCAGAACAAAACAGCCACGGAGTGTTTATACTTTCGCCCCCCAGTGCCTCGGGCCGCAGGCGTCCCTCCAACGGCAACACTGCCCCAGCCGAGTGACTGCGGGCCTGCGTGCACCTGCCACCTGCGCGACTGCGTCCAGCGCTCGGTCCGCAGTTCCAGATGGTTCCGCCCACGAACGTGCCCCAGACTCCCCGCGGGGCTGTGTTAGCTTACTGATGCGTCTAGGACTTCAAGATAGAGTGAAAGGTTGCGTTTTCCACACGGCTGGGAGGAGCCACCCGGGAGTTTTCCGCGGCCACTGGAGAGGCCGGGCCTGCCCCGAGCCCACCTGGCTCCCCCCGGGCCGGGGCCTTTGTGTGTGCGCGTCTGCCCACGGCTGTGACGGGTCATGACATTTGCATCCTTTTTGGGGTTTCCGTTTTCTCCGGGTGTCTGGACGATTTGCTGTGCTGGGTCTCTGCGGCGAACGTCCAGGTCTGAGTCGAAACAGAAATGAATGGATATACAGGGTTTGGTTTTGTTTTGTTTTTGTTTTTGTTTTTGTGGAACTGGAGTTTGGGTTTTCCTGTATCATCCTGTGTATGTGTGTGTGTGTTGTAAATACACATAACACGAAATTGACCATTTTAACTATTTTTAAGTCTGTAGTTTAGCGGCATCATTCACTACGTTAACTACGTGTGAGGTTACCACACGTGGATGGTGCTGCCCGGTTCCTTCCCTTCTCAAACGGCAGGTGTCCATACACTCATCCAAAAGTAAGGGGACAGAGCATCACACCGGTGACAAGTGGCAGAGGATTTTGAAAAATCAGACACGTTGGCTTGTTCGGTGGAAGCGCCAGCTTGGGTCCATCCGTGGTTCCTGGAAGCCCCTGTAACCACAGCACAGCAGCTGTATTAGTCAGCCCTGAGCTGGGAAACTCGGCTTTTCCCACATTCTGCTGTTTTATCCTGGAAATACCCCTCTCTGAGTTCCTGAACACCCGTCCACAGGGTTTCTTAGAATTCTGCATCCCGGAGACTGAACACCACTGGGATTTCCAGGCTTGCTTTGGAGACCAGTTTGTCCAAAGTGCTGGGTTTTGAGTTAGAGGATGTTTTCATGCTCTGAAAGCCACGTGGGTCTTACTCTCTAGACCTCTTCCAAGAATTTGGTTTGGCATCGTGTGGCTCAAAGATGGAAAGTCAGATGTTTCCATTAATTTTCACTGAGACTACGGGGGAAGAAAAAATTTAAAAAGTCTGCTTGCCCCTTAGTGCACCTCGTTCCAGAAAGACAACGTGCGTCTCTGCAGCGCGGGCGCGTGGTAGATTTTGCTCGCTAGTGTACGTTTTCGCGTTTTGGAACCTGAGATGGTCGTCCCGGACACTCGGATGTGTACCCGGGGCCGGGAGACGCTTTCTGAGGGCCGTGGGCCGTGTCGGGTGTTGCCGACCTCAGCCTGCAGAGAGTGCGCGCCGCTCCCGTGCACCCACCGGTAAGACGGAGGACCTGCTCCCTGGGGCCCGCCCCCCTGCACCCGGACAGGGCCTGCTCCCTGGGGCCCGCCTCCCTGCACCCGGACAGACAGGGCCTGCTCCCTGGGGCCCGCCCCCCTGCACCCGGACAGGGCCTGCTCCCTGGGGCCCGCCCCCCTGCACCCGGACAGGGCCTGCTCCCTGGGGCCCGCCCCCCTGCACCCCGACAGACAGGGCCTGCTCCCTGGGGCCCGCCCCCCTGCACCCGGACAGACAGGGCCTGCTCCCTGGGGCCCGCCCCCCTGCACCCGGACAGGGCCTGCTCCCTGGGGCCCGCCCCCCTGCACCCGGACAGGGCCTGCTCCTTGGGGCCCGCCCCCCTGCACCCGGACAGGGCCTGCTCCCTGGGGCCCGCCCCCTGCACCCGGACAGGGCCTGCTCCCTGGGGCCCGCCCCCCTGCACCCGGACAGGGCCTGCTCCCTGGGGCCCGCCTCCCTGCACCCGGACAGGGCCTGCTCCCTGGGGCCCGCCTCCCTGCACCCGGAGGCGAATCCAGCTGAGGTGGACCTAGAATCCAGTTTACTTCTGACTCTTTGAGACCGTGGCTTTTTCCGTAGCCCCTTTGGACTGAACAGCGGGGCCGCACCTCGGCCGGGCCCACCCCTAGCCCAGAAGACAGCTGGCCAGGGGACTGGGTGCTGTTGGCCCCGATCTATTTACCAGCCCCAGCAAGGCTCCAGCTCAACACGCTCTCCGCCTGTGAACGCTTCTGCAGGAGAAAGCACGGAGCTGCGCCGTGGGTCCTGACCTTCTGGCCTGTCCTCCTGTGGGGGCCACATTGTTGGCCTTTGCCTGTCCTCCCCGTGGGCATCCCTCAACTGTGGCCCCTTGGTCCTCGGCATTGAGCCGCCTCTTCCCGCCCTTAGGCTTCGTCTCTGTACCCACGCCCGCCTCTGTGGGCCCGCGTCTTGCTCATCTTCAGTAGACTCGGGGATTCCAGGCTCCGCTTCCAGGTGGCACCCTGTGCCGCGCTGTCCCCAGGGCGGGTGTACCGTCCTGCACAGCTGGTGTGCATGTGGGAGGAGAAGGCTTGTGATCTTGCGCCTTTGATCCCGTCGTTACGTCCGGTCTTGAGGTTAGCTTAGCAAATGGAGCCGTGCATACTTCGAGGTAAGCAGGGTGCGATCTTGCATTCTTGCTTCCCGTGAATGCTGCAAATCGTCAGCTGATTAATCTTGTGTGCGGAGCTCAGACGAGGTCATAATTTATGACTGGGAGACGTAGATAGAAAACAGGAAGTCAAAGCTAGATTTTTTTTTTTTTTAATTTTGGAGGCTTAAATCAATCCTGTGTATCATGAGTATCGTTTTATGAAAAATGTACGCAAAGATCTTGTTTGGGAACAAAACGATTCGCAAATTATCTACAGGAATTAGACATGGCACCACATAGTGCTGGGTGTAATTTCAGTAGAAAAAGCAGAGGCGGTTTGTTAAAACGAAGCCAGGTGGTTGTCTGTTTGGGACTGAGTTGCATTCCATTCCCAAAATCCATTTACAGGCCTGTTACTTGGAACCAGTTTTCCCAAAGACTCCGTGATCGACGTGGGGGCTGAGTGCCCGATGGTGCACGGAGCTCGGTGCCCGCACTGTGCTGAGACATGGGGCCACGCAGAAGCCCCCCGTGGCCCAATCCCCACGGAAGTGTGTTTGCAGCGTTCCAGCCCAGGGTGCTGCATGCGGGGGTCAGGGCCTCACGTTCTTTCCGTGATCAGCTCCCTAGCGAGTGGCAGGAAAGGAGGCACCTGATGTCTGGGCCGTGTCCGCAGTGGGGTTGGCATGAGGGATGGGCAGGCTGCTTCTGACGCGTCCTTGTCGACCTTGGCTGCCTCCCCTAATGCCCGGGAAGCCCTTGGCCCTGCCCCTCAGCCCTGCCCCTCGGCCACAGCGTCCGGATCCCGGATGGGCCTCGGGCCCAGCTACGTTTCTAAAAAGCTGCCCGGGTGCCGGGGCTGACGTGCTGCCGGGGTCAGAGCTGCTTCATAGACTCAATGAGCGTCTCTCAAAATATTAAAAATTGTTTAAAAAGGGGGTACCTGGGGGACTCAGGTGGTGATGTGGCCGCCTCTTGACTTTGGCTCAGGTGGTGGTCTTGGGGTCCTGGGATCGAGTCCCGAGTTGGGCTCCACAGTCAGCGGGGATCCGTCTGAGATCCTCGCCCTCTGCTTTTCGTCGGTGGTTCTCTGAAACGTCTCTCGTGTCCGCGTTACATCTGCTTAAAGCTGCCTTGCTCGTGGGTGCACGCTCTCTCAAATAAACCGTCTTAAACATATGTTTAAAAAAGCACACCTTTTGCTGGGGCGCCTGGGTGGCTCAGTCTGTTAAGAGTCGGACTCTTGATTTCCCCTCAGGTGTGGTCTCAGGCCCTGGGATCGAGCCCTGTGTCAGGCTCGTGCAGGGCTGCAGTCTGCCCCTCCTTGATTGCACATGCTCTCTCTCTAGAAAATACTAAAAAATCAACAGCCTTTTGAAAATGCTAGTAGAAAAAGAGAAAATAACCCATGATTGCTCAGCCTTGGTTTTTCCCACGCGCAACTTGGTTCCTGAGCTTTTTCTTGGCGGTTCTCTGAAACATCTGTCGTGTCCACGTTATATTTGCTTACAGCCCCTTCTGTTTGTCCACCTTTTCTCCCTTTGGGGAGAACCCACTGGCCCTTGCTCTTCCCACCTCTCACGTTGGACCCTCCTTTAGGGTGGGGCTTTCAACGTCCCAAACTCATGAGCAGCGTTCCTCCGTGTGCGGGTCTCTGACGAGCTGCTTCCTGGTCTTTAGGGCCCTTGTTAACCACGCGGGCTCCTTGTCCCCCCGCCCCCCACCCTGCTGAGCTCCCTTCTGTGAAGATGGCCCTGGGATCTGTGTCTCAGTAAGGTCCCCACCTGATTTGATTGGCCTCGACATGAGAGCACCATTGACTCGTGGGCCCGTCGATGTGAGATAAATTGGAGAGGCCTTGTCCTCGCCCTTCTGACCTGGTCTCACTTGCTGTTTGCTTCCAGCTGGGCCACCCCCTGCCCTGTGGGGTCGGGGGCTCCGGGGAGGGGCCGGCCCTCCTGATGGTGTGAACCTCATCTTCCCCTTCTCCCTCACACACGGTCCCCCCTGCCCTCTGCTTCTGTGTCTGGAACGGAGCCCAGTGTTTGCGGTCCTCTCCCTCCAGCTGCAGATACTGGGAAGGTTCTTCTAATTTGTCAGTGGAGAAATCCCAGTGGTAAAGCAGCTTCCTGAAACCCCCTAATCAAGTTCGTGCACAGAGACCCTCAGCAATGGTCTTTGAGTTCAAACAATTCAATTAGGTTGTATTGGTTTTGTTTTTTGTTATTTATTTATTTATTTATTTATTTATTTATTTATTTATTTATTTATTTATATTTTGTTTGGTTTGGTTGTATTGGTTTCTGAGGAAAACCATACCCGTTCCTCTTTCAAGAGAGAGAGGGCAAGGCCCTGGGTGGCGGTGGGTGCAGGTGGTCTCCCCTGGAAGGGGCTCCTTTCCCCCATTTCTCCAGCAGTGCACCTGCCGTCATGCCCGGAAAGACCCCACCTGGGCTGGATGGGGTGCGGGGACAAGGAAAGGAGAGATGGGGAGATCCCAAGCAGCTGCCCCGCATTCAGGGGAAGGGGGGCTTTTTCCCAGTGGAGACCTATTCTAGTAACTTCCACATAAGGAGGGGCTGTTTCCTAAAACAGCAGTGAAAGTGTGAGCCTCCAGCTTCCAGCTTCCGCTTCAGGCCGATCGCGCTGCCCTCCAGAGGTGAGAAGTCGGACTCCGCGCGCTCCTGAGGGGTCTTGCCAGCGGGGGGACAGCCGTGCCCTTTCTCAGGTACTGGGAATGTTCGGTATGTCCTTGTGGTCCGCCGAGCTGTGTATTTTACTTCGTGCCAAGTAAACCTGAGTTTTTAAAAATAACCCCCAGCCTGTGCGAAGGCAGCTGTTTGTGTTGAAATCCAGCTGTCAACACACGGCGGACCTCAGAGCTGATGTGCCTGCAGCGGTGAGCGGCACGGCCCGTGTCTCCCACCTGGGTGCGAACAGCCTACAAGCTAAGAGGGGCTTTGACATTTTTTTAATGTTTGGAAACCCCAAAGGAAGAGTATTTTATGGCACGTGAAAATGGCGTGAAATTCAAATACGATGGAGCTGTATGGACTGCGTTGACTTACCAGGTAGGACTGCCTCCCCGGGACGCTGCCACGGGACGGGGGAGAAGCTGGTGGTATTTGCCCTCTGGCCCTTTACAGAAGACGTTTGTCGGCCCCCATCTAAGGGACCCTTTTCCCCAGTGACTCCTGCTGGGGTATTGAGTGCCAAGGGGCCCTCTCGGTTCCCAGCCCCGGCTGGTGGGGTGTGCATGGGACTCACTTGAGGGGCTGCCCGCTGAGATTCCAGGGCCCCTACCCATGCCCAGGGGTCGGGCTCTCTGGGACGGGGCCTGGGAACCCGGATTTGCAACCAGCCAGCAGGAGGCTGTGTGCTGTGAGCCCCGAGATCCATTAGTGATCAATCCTCGTGGGGTGGAAACGCCTTGCCCAAGGGGGTAGAGGGCATCGTGACAAAACACATATTTGCTGCTGCCTGTCGGGGGGGGGGCTCTGGGACCTGAACAGCCCCGGAACATCAGACCGTACCCGCCCCCTCCCCACCGGGGGCTCGTGAAGCCACCGGGTCCTGCCTCCCCGCAGGGCTTCTGGCTCAGCGAGCCTCAAGGGGGGCCTGGGAATCGGCGTTTCTGACGAGCTCCCAGGTGCTGCTGGCGCTGCTCGTCCGGGGCCCCACTTAGAGAACTGGTCTGTAGGGCTCGTCGGGGCTGTGTGTACACGCTGTTGGTTTTTTTTTTTTTAATCCGTGTTCTAAATAAAAGCATCTAATACACAGTCTTCTCCCCAAAACATGTTGTTTAAAAGCACAGATGGTCACACACAGCCCAAGTTCCTTTTTCGACTGCGGCCTCCATAAAGGAATCCGTGAAAGGTGTCTTGTCAAAAAACAAGACGAGCTTAGTTTTAAATACCGACACCTGTCAATGGTTCAGTCTGTACGCGGCTATTTTGGGGTAGAAGGGGGAGTGGTTGCTGGAGAGCCGCCCCCGGGCGCCGCGTAAATAAGAAAGGCCGAGTGTCGTGGGTTAATTATACCCCAGCACGTGTCCACGGAAGGTTCGCTCCCGGCAGTTCTGCAGAAAATGAGGGGCTTGTGCTCAGAGGCGACTTTCGGGAGTTACTCCGCAAGTTTTGACACCTGATGCCTGTTTTAATTTTGAAGAACAGTTCACTTGTCAGCCTGCCCTCAGCTGTGCCGGGCAAAGCAGAGCCCGCGTTTGCTACGTGAGGGGCCAGGGCAGGAGGGACAGTGATTCTGTGTTTGGAAGCTGGTTAGCTTGGTTAGAACCAAGCTTTTGATAGTCAGCTCTATTTAACGTCCTAATAATCCCACTGTCCACGGCGCCCTGGCCTAGGGAACATGGGGCCGGGGACCTGGGGGTACCAGGACTAGGATAAGGCCAGCCTGGTGTGTAGGGTGCGAAACGTAAAGAAGGGCTCGGTCAGGGCTATGCTGCAGGTGCATGACCCCCCACCAGGGTCGGTCTCTAAACAGTTTTGCCCTGGCCCTTGCCCACCCTGGCCGGAAGCTGGGCTCCCTAGGACCAGAGGCCCCCTGTAGACCCAGGCTCCCCTCTCCTCTTTCCTTTGCTGGCGTGACTCCTTCTGAACGGTCCTACTTTGATGTGTTTCACTCTCCGTGTCCGTCCGTCTTAGGGAACGGGTTTAAAATCAAATGACTTCAGTGCCCACTGCAGTTGTGTAATAGGATGATAGGATGGATATTTGCAATATCCACATGAATTTTTGAAAGGGGGAAAAAACCCGCCCCCAAAGGATTTCCTAGATAAAGACTGGATAGCAGGCGTGTGCGGTCTCCCCAAGACTATGACGTGGCCGTCGCACACGCAGCAGCACGTGGGCTCTATCAAAGCTCCAGGTGCATGGTTTCATCTCAGAGGCTCAAGCTGGTCTTTGATCTGGCTCCTCTTCAGGTATTTGAATAGTTCTCGTAATAATTTTTAAGTGACTTAATGGTATTTTTAAGCCTCACATGGACAGTGAGTAGCCGGCCCTTGAGGTCTCAAGTGTTTCTGTCTTCTGGAATGCCCTTCTGTTCTGAAATGCATCCACCTTCCTGCCGTGCCGGAGGTCTCAGGGCCGCTCGAGCATCTGCTTTCGTTCTTGCAAAGGCAGCTGATGACAGATGTTTGCAGGGTGACGCTGAGAAACCTCCACTCCGGCTCCTGTGACAATGGGCTGGAGCATATGCTGTCCGGATCGGGAAGCTTTTGTGACAAAGGACTCCGAAGGGATCAGGCCTCTGGGGAATGTTGCCCGCAGGCCTTTGTAAAGGGCAGAGCCATCCCATTAACTAATTTCCCTCCCTGAGCAGCGATAAACCAGGGAGGTGAAGATAGTAGGTTCTTCAACTTTAGCATTTTTTTCCTGATTTTTAAAAAATGCTCATGAATAAAATTTGAAGGTGGTTCATTTTTAACAGGCTTTATGTGTCGCCCCCACCCCCATCCACACCCCCTTCCTCAAAAGGACTTGCCTTGTTAAACAGTATGGGGGCCTCGTGAACATTAGATGGCAGCACCCGGATCCCCAAACCTGCTTTGGGGGGCTCCTATTTGGGACCTTCTCTGCACCCGTGTAGAGACGTACATAGGCTGGAGAAAAGAATCCCCGCGTGTTGAGGAAAGTCATATACTCCGAAGGATCGTTACTGGCTCGCTTGCTGTCCTCCACGGAGATTTTGCACTTGTTCCTTTTAGCTAAAGGAGCAAGAGCGACTGTAGCCGCAGGTTAGCACCTAGGGCAAGGGACAGTTAGTTAATGACCCCGTCCTGCTTTTCCTCCCAGCAGCTGAGTTGTATGAATCGCACCCCGAACCATCCACCCGTTTGGAGGGTACTGTTCGGTGGCTTCCGTTACACCCGCAGAGCTGTGCAGCCATCGCCACGGCCCGCTGTGGAACGTTCCGGTTACCCCCCAAAAGCGGCTGTGCGCCCCCTCCCCAAGGCCCCACCCCTAGGCGACTGCTTGCTGTCCCTGGGGATCCCTGGAAGCGGAATCACACTACAGGGAATCCTCGGTGACAACTTCGTGCTCGGCGTGTGTTCAGCGCCGTGGCGCGTGCCAGCCCTCCACTCGTCTTCACTGCGGGGTAACACCCCACGGTACGCATGTGCCACATTTCACGGAACAGGAATAGCCCTTGAAAACTAAGCAGAAGAGAAAGGACGGCCAGCCTGGTAAAGCCACCTTTCATACGGTTTATAATGGGTCACGCTTGTGATGTTTCCATGAGTAAGGACGATGTGTTGGCCCATAAGCTTGGGGTCAGAATATGTAAAAGCGGTGACATAAGTCTTCTAGGCATTAAAAAAAAAAAAAAAAAGTTGGGACTTCCTGTCTGATGCTATTTTGAGTAACAGTCTCCTATCTGAAAATAGGTGGTGTTTTTCCAAAGTTGGGGGGTGGGATTGAAAGCTCCCTAAGGCCTCGAGAAACGGGTTCTACAGAAGCAGCCTGGGACGTGGGCTGCGAAGCTGGGAGGAGGTCGTGGGTTCCTTGAAGCGGATGGGATGCTTGCGTAGATGGTGCGACTAGCTGTCCTTCCCCGCGGAGGGAGGCGGTGGCCCAGGGAGGGCCGCGCTGACCTCAGAGCTCCAAGGACAGCAGAGCGGCCGACGACTCCGCCTCTGGGAGGAATAGTTGGCCTCCCACCGTCTGGAAAAGGAGTAACGCTGTGGGTTCTAGAGCCGAGGATTGCCGGGGTCTCCCCCCACCTTCGGTCTAAGCAGGCAATGATGGTCACGAGGATTTCCTTGTACGGGTGCGGCGGCGGTTGGCCTCCCGACCCGAGGCACAGGTGAGAGTCACTCTGGACCGCGTGGACATCTGGCGATGCCACAGAAGTGGGGCAGTTTTTAAAGAGACAAGATATACCCTTAAGAGGTCACCGTTGGCGCTGAGTGTTCTCTAGTGGAGGGCCGGGATTCCCTAAGTGGGGTCCACAGCCCTGGCCCCCTGCGGGGGCAGGTTACCGCCGATCCTTGGCTCTTCTCGACGACTGTGCAGCGGAGGCTTTGGAGGAATTCCTGGAGGAGATACCAGGGAGGCCCGCCGGGACCTGGCGGGGAGCAGGGCTGCGTGCGTCTGGTCGTTCTGTCGGTCATTTTGTGTGTGAGTGGCTTGGCCTAGAGGCTTCCATCCAAGTCACGTGAGGGCAGAAGCAGAAGCACCGGGGCCTCATTTGGTCCTGCGCGGCCACCTCCTGCGGGCGGGTGACGGGGACCAGCCAGGCCGGCCTGCAGCCTGATGGGAAGGACCCGGAGCAGGTGAGGCCGGGCGGCGAGCGACTCGTGGCCGGGACTCCCAAAACCTTGTAAGAGATCCCATCAAGGTCAAAAGCCAGGGGCAAAACGGCGAGTTACTTTTGGGCACCTGCTGTCCACCCTCGTGGACCCACGCACTTAGGATAAAACTGAAAAGGAGACGCAGTGAAGGAGTTGATTTCAGGTCCAAGGAGAGGGAAGCTGTCTCTCTACACCCAGGATTAAGCCCCCGAACGTGATCGTTCACAGCACATGTGTGACCTAGAGGCTGCACTTTCCGTTACTTCGTGACTTTAACTTACGCCTTTTGAACGTGGTTGGTTGTTTACGACTCGGTTGTGATAGGGCCCGCTCACCCGTCTGCAAGTCCTGCGCCCTCCACCCACCCTAACCAATGATGACCGAGTCTTCTCTGATTTCATCAACCTGATGAACCAGTAATATCATGTGTTTTGTCTGTTGGTACTTCTATTTTTTTTTTCTACGTTTACATTATTTGGTTGGATCTTCCCAATGCACCCAATTCAGTGATTAAGAGAGAAATTGCACTCGCTAGTTGTGCAAATCTGAAGAGTCTCCGAGGGTCCCTGCCTCAAGGGTCCCTGCCTCTCGTCCCTGTGAGCGCTGAAATGCGCTGCGGATGTGCTGCACGAGCCTGGCATTTATAGAATTCCCGGTGGTGTGTATTTTTAATGGATTGATCCCATTTTGATCCTATAACAAATGGAACTTCAAATTTCCAATTTCTGAAAAGTCCTTTGTAAAGATCTGCTTGTTACAACTTCTCTGTCGCATAGGCGGAAGCCATCTGGGGAGGCCGGCAGTCCCTGGGATCTGACTTCCCGGGGTAAAACAAAGCTAGGCGGCCGGGGGTGAGATTCTGGGTTTATGTACGACTTTTTCTTAAAAAGTGTGAAACCGCACAGGGGGTAGAAAAAGGTCCCGGAAAGTAACAGCTGCTTTCTCATTCTCCCCTTGCAAGACTTCCGGTTGGGAAACGTAAAATCGACCCCAAGGCAGATGAAAGCTTTCATGCTGGCTACTATTTTAGTTAATTAAAAGCCATTCTGGGGCCCCTGAGTGGCTCAATGATTGAGCATCTGCCTTTGGCCCAGGGCGTGACCCCGGGGTCCTGGGATCAGGTCCCGCATCGGGCTCCCTGCATGGAGCCTGCTTCTCCCTCTGCCTGGGTCTCTCCCTCTCTCTGTGTGTCTCTCATGAATAAATAAATAAAAATCTTTAAAAAAAATTCTTACTCGCCTAAAAGCATTCCTCTTCATCTTACGGAAATTCCAGGCTCGAATTTGCCGTGAGGATCAGACTTAGTACGCAGTCCGGAGGGTCCTCCTCTCGGTCACTTTGTGAGAAGAAGGTGTAAGCCGCGGGGCGCTGGGTGCCTTCGTCTTGCTGCCCCGCGAGACCGCAGACACGGCTTTTGTTTGTAGGTGAAGGCAGATGTGCGAGCTGCCGTCTTAATTTCTCCTGCCTGCTTGGCGTATATTTTTTTTAGCTGCTTGGGGATGTTGGGAAGATTTCAGACCACGTCGTGGGAGAACAAAGTTGGTGGCGTGTTCTTTTTCACCGCTAAGTTGACTAACCCGAGTATTTTGTGAACGAGTGTCCTCTGAAATAAGTACATTTGTTTCACAACATTTGGATGTTTCTCTAAATTTGTTGTTGATCTGGGTTTTTGGAGTGTTTTGTTTTTACTTAGCCAGATGTTTAACTTATGTCTGAATCCTGCAACTGTGATTTGGCTTCAGCACACATAGGAAGAGAATGTCAGACCCTGAAATATTTTGGTGTTAATGTATTATGGAATAGTTTCCCCTCCCAACCATAAAACCCTGCAGTAATCTCTAAATGGGGGACATGTGGGTGGCTCCGTGCTTCAGCATCTGCCTTTGGCTCAGGGTGTGATCCCAGAGTCCCGGGATCGAGTCCCGCATCGGGCTCCCTGCATGGAGCCTGCTTCTCCCTCTGCCTCTGGGTCTCTGCCTCTCTGCGTCTCTCATGAATAAGTAAATAAAATTTATGTTTAAAAACAAAATCTCTAAATGTATCCTCCTAACTAATGTGATTTTTTTTTTTTTTTTGGTGCTAACTGTGCTTTTATAGTCTGCCTTTTATTCTAGTGGCATAAAGACCATGGTTAATACAGATTTAGTCATACCTGACTTCTATGTGAATCTATCACTCAAGACAATGCCTAGAAGCTGTGTTTTTGAGTGTATTTTTAGTTACCTTTGGAAAAGCCATTACGTTTAAAAAAACCAAAAAACAAAAAACCACACACACCAGGTGGGGCAGGGGATGAAATGACTGATGGCCGGCAGCAGATTAGGCTGTAGCAATCAATAGATGCGCACAGCAGGCAGATTATGGGCTGCGGCTATTTCTCACTTATCCAAATGACAGGAGAAAAATGCTTTAAACATAATTCAGGTAAAGACTGTCAGGACTGCTTTTCTAGTTCCTATTATTTTAATCTTCCTGAGTGATACTTGTTTTTCCAAATGTAGCTGAAAATACCCCCAAGGAATGCTGACGCCCTAGGCACAGCTCAAGGGGAGGCATCGTCGATACCCTCTAGGACTTCTATTTAAGCACCGTGGCAGTTGGCTCCAGTAACGGTGGTGATGCTGCCCGTGTAGACACCAGCCTCTCGGGTTGTGTGGCGGAGGGACCGGCCCTTCTCTCGATGGCTGGTGGGTGTCAGCCCCAGGTGTGTCACTAGTGGTAGTGTCAGCTACGAGGGCTTCCCAAAGGCTTGACGCGTTCTAAATGATGTTGGGAGCAGTAGGCGGGGGCTTTGGCCGAGTCCAGTTTGGGAAAAGCTCCGTTATTTCTCAGAAATTAAGAGCACACATTGAATCTTAATTTCTACAGTAAAGAAATGTCTCTTTGCTTAATAATATTCCCCAGCAGCAAGAGAAGCCATGGGGCAAATTAATGCCCATTAACAGGCCTTCATTTTAAGAAATGCTGACTCAGATGTTGTGTGTGTGTGTGTGTGTCTGTGTGTGTGTTTCTTTTGTTTTTTGTTTGTTTTTTGTGGTTGCCACTTTCATTTGGGTGCTTATCCGCATGAATCACCTAATAGCAGTCTTGTCTTTAGGATAGGAGTCCTCTACAAGTACCGTTTAGGTGTTTTCCTATTTAAAAAAAAAACAAAAACAAAACTTTAGAAGTGTGTTTGATTGTCTTTTTCTTGGCCTCTGCGTTCCGTGAGGGTGGAGGCCGTGTTAACTATGTTCCTCTGTGTCCCCCCAGCACCTCCCAGGATATCGCCACCTAATAGGCGTTCAGGAAATACTGAGTGGCTGAGGGAATGAAGACGGGCTGTGTTCTAGGCTGCATGCATTTCCTATCCTATCACAGCAAAAGGAACTCAGCTGTGTTGAGGGCAGTGATTTATCTTAAGTGGCCTGAAGAGGGGCATCTCAGAGATTAAATAGGACTCTGGTGACAGCAAAAGACAGCAGGACCCCAGCTCTCACCGCCGCCGACGGAGTAACTTTGGACAGTTACATAACGTGAACCATCCGTTGTCTCACCTGTGACGTGGCGATGGCGATACTCACCGATCAGGGTTTGAAGAGGGGGGTACTCGTGGTTAGTGATCTGTCGGCATCGTGTCTATTAGCACCTGTCATGCATTAGGAAGTGTCCCAAGGCTGGCCCTGTTGCATAAGCATCTTCCCCACCTCTCAGTCCCAGCTGGCGGGTTACCAAGCTGTCTGGCCATGCAGCTTCTCGTCCTGTTTTAGCTACTCTGACAGCAAAGAAGTGAGATGATGGTCGGCGTTGGCAGGTGGGGGTGGGACCTCTGCTCTTTCAGCATGACCAAAATCCAGAAGAATTTTCTACGGTCATGGACTCTCTGGAGCCCGGCATTCGCCTTCGTGCTTGGGTGTGGGAAGGGAGGAAGAAAAGGGATCTGGGAGGTTCTAGAACAAACCGTCTCACACCCAGCAGTGACTGTCGCCCTTCAGCGCTTTCGTGATGGTTTTCGGTGTTGCGAAAAGCTTGGTGTGAACAAACCACCCAAATCCTCTTTGGTTTCATGACACTTAAAGATAGTAACGTTATAATTAGTTTCTCCAGGAGCTTGTGTTTCTGTTTGGCCTTGTTTTACTTTGAAAACAAAATCACAGGTCCAGTCCACACACGGTTTGCCATAGTCCGTCTGTTTTTGGTGTTTCTCATCAACCTGGCTGCCGTGGTGACGGGATGGTGGTTCCCAGGCCTCGGGATGCCGGCATCCAGAGATTCTAGACCAGCACCATTACCCCGTCTCTTATATGGTCAGGTAAGGGCATTGGGATAACTCTTGCCATTATTTTAAATCTAAAAGACATTTTTTTTTTTTTTAAGTGGGCTCTTTTCTGGGTGTGGACCTGAACACAGGGCTTGAACTCACGACCCTAAGATCAACTCCTGAGCTGAAGTCAGGAGTCAGGCCTCACAATTTTAACACATCGAGAGTGGGGAAGATGTAATCTCAGAATAAAGGACAATTGTTTAAAGGGAAGAAATTAAGCTTTATGAAAACCTGGTTCCATTGTCTTCAATTTCTCACTTGGCTACTGAAAATCTGCAGCCCCAGGTATGTATGAATTTAGAAGTCCTGGGGCACCTGGGTGGCTCATTGGGTTGAACGTCTGCCTCTTGATCTCAGAGTCTAAGTTCAAGCCCCGTGTTGGGCTCCATGCTGGGCACGGAGCCTACTTAAAAAAATATTAAGAAAATTAAAAAAAAAAAAAATTGGAAGTTCCTACTACAGTTGAATTCAACAGTGGGAATCTTTTCCTAGCAGAAAATGCAGCCCCTGCTCCCAGCTTATACCTCCTGGACTGGGTCTTCGGGAGAAAGCTGGGTCTGGAGTTGGCATTTTAAATTACTCTCGTTCCTGTTGTTTAAAGATGAGGTTTGATTATTTTTATATGTCTAGTTAAGGCTTCAGTTATATGTTTTGGTGGGATCATTAACACAGTTATATTCCAAAAAAATACGTATCTGGAATCCCTCTGCTTCAGACAAGATCTTACTGGAAAGCCTACGGGTTGTACAGACTGCATAAGGAGGGGTGCGCCGAAGTGGCCCCTCCAGTTCTTAGCTGGGGTTTCCATGAACCTCGGAGTTTTGCAGACCTTGATTTGAGGGCCCTTGAGAAGGAGCCGGTCGACGTAGCACATGTTCTTGATGTTGCTGTGATCTTCACCTGACCTCACAGTCGCATGGACCCAGTTTGAAGGACAAAAATTAGAATACACAGTAGAACTTAGAATTAGTGGTCGGCTATAGGTTCTTTTGCTTCTCAAAAAAACACCCAGACATTCGGTTCTCATGGATTAACCTAGTGAAAAGATCAACTGAGGTTTTTTTGCTTTTTTTTTTTTTTATTATTATTAAAGATTTTATTTATTCATGAGAGACACAGAGAGGCAGAGACACAAGCAGGCTCCCCACATGGAGGTTGGTGTGGGACTTGAATCCGGGACCCTGGGGTCACATCGTGGGCCAAAGGCAAACCACTGAGCCCCCCAGAGACCCCTGGGCTTGGTCTTTAAACACTCCCCTTATCATAATTCTTTTTATAACTGTGTATTTGTCCTTTTCGATTGTGGTTATAGAGAAAGTGAAGAGCCCATTAGGCCAGTTTCTGGAGAAAGTGTAGCGGGTCCGTCGTGGCCCCTTGGACATCCCCTTTATTTTCAGGCATCACTGTTGTCTGCTCCCCTCACCTAGGGGTGCCCTGGAGATGAGAACAGACCGCACGGAAGGGAACGGTCTGTGTGAAGGTGTGACGTGGGCCCGGCCGCGTGGAATGCCGCTCCCGTGAGGTTTGTGAGGAGCTCAGGCCCAGCTGGTCCACCTTGAGTCCGAGCAGGCATTCTCCCATCAAAAAGAAGTGGCTAAAATTGTTTGGAAGCCAACTGCTTCCGGGTAGTAGGATTTGAAGGAGACGCGGGGGAAAATAAGACGGAGAGAGGCCCAGGGCTGGCCCAGGGCTCCCCAGGCCAGCTGAGGGGAGGGGGCGGTGGGGAGGAAGGGAGTGGGCTCGGCCAGGTGTCCGGGGGTGGCTTAGGAAGGCCCACTTTCCCCTGTTGTGCGTCTGTCATTCCTGTGTGTTGGGATAGAGTGCTGCAAAGCACCGTGGGTTTGTATCTGAAGCTCTTATGTAACCCTGTAATTATTATTTATTGGTGTCCTCGCTCAGCCTGCCCAGCCTAACCTGTGCAAACCAGTTTTGAGGCTATTAACGAATTCAGGAGACCTACCAGCTTTCTGGTTGAACAATAACATCCTGGTTTTCGTGTCGGCACTTTTCACCTCCTTTAAAAAACAAAATCTGCCTGTGATTTTACCCATCGCCGTGTGTCTGGTGCGTCAGACGAGAGTCCAGGTGCTCAGCATGGAGGCAGGTTGCTCATTTTAATTTGATGTGTGGCGATGGGCCGACAAGGGTGACTTTCCAAAATACCTAAAAAGCCAAAAAATATTTAAAAAGTTAGATAAGGGAGTTTTTAGGACCTTATGCAAACGGATGAGACACCAGGTCTTGAGCCCCGGGAGCATCACATGCCAGCGGCGCCCAGGCCTGCGCTTCCACCACAGCCCGGCGTGTCTGCGGCAGGCCCTTTGGCAAGGACTGTGTGGCCCTGGTTTTCTCATTATGCATTTAGGATTAGAAGAGCCCCGCGCCCGAGCCCAGGGGCAGGCAGGCCGCACAGATCCAGATCGCCGCTCGCTGGTTAGCAGTGCTCGGAACAGCAGGCCTGGGCGTCTGCTCGTATCACCGAAGTATCGGGGCTGCCGTGGGAGGTGGCTTCCCTGGTGGCCGTGGCCGCCCGCCGCCTGGGGCCCCGCGCCTCTCGTAGGGCATCTCCTGAGGGTGGCCTCAGGGTCACGGCCTGGGTGCCCCGTCCCCTCCCCGGGATGTCTCTGCTCCTTGTCTCGCTGGTCTCCCTCTGCCCGGGCCCTGGCACCTGCCAGGTGTGGAGTCAGCATGTGCCGAGCAGGGGGGCTTCAGGCAACAGGCGGCCCGTCTCCGTCACACCTCGGAACAGGCCGCAGTCATCGAAGCGGCGACAGGTGTGCAGACAGGTCTCCCAAGGCGCGCGTTACGGGTGAGGGGCTCCGTGCTGGGCGGCGGATGCTGAGGGCCTGGTCCCTCGGAAACCAGGGACATGCTCGCCCGCCGCGAACAGCACCCCCCCCCCAGGAAAAGACGAGGCTCTCGGCTTCCGAGATGGGGGGCTCTTCGTGTCCGTACAGATCCCGCGCTGACATGTGCCCGAGCAGCTAAAACAAAACCACCACCGAGGCCTCTGAGGGGCCCGAGCCTGGAACAATGAGACGGGGACGGAGAGAGCGCGGGCCTTGTTATCAGACACACGGAGAGGCCGGTTAGTGGAAACCGTCTTCGAGAAGAGCGGGCATGGAAGTCACGCCTAGTGCTGGAGGGTTCCAGTGGGACGTGCTTTGTGGGCGCCCACGGTCCTCCCGGCGGTCCCCAGCCGCAGCGGCTCCTCCGCTCGGAGGGCTGTGCGGCTCCCTGACGCAGCCGTGCCTTCTACCTTGGAGAAGGTGGGAAGATCCCCACTCTTCAAATGGGAACTGGCCTCCGGCTCTGCTGTGCCGGGCTCGCCCAGGCATAATTTAAAAGGTATTTGGAGGGGGCACCCTCCCCCTGGGGGGCCCAGCAGGTGAGCGTGTGCCTTCAGGGCAGGGTGTGACCTCGGGGTCCTGGGATCGAGTCCCACGTCGTGCTCCCCGCAGGGACCCTGCTTCTCCCTGTGCCTGTGTCTCTGCCTCTCTCTTTGTCTCTCATGAATAAATAAATAAAATCTTAAAAAAAAAAAAAAAAAGGAACCTGGAGAGAGGCAAAGTTCGGTGTCAGTACAAGGTAAAGACATTTTAAGCTGTTTTTCTAAAATCCGGAAAACCCATCTGACTGCTGGGTCCTAGCCTGCTTCCCAGAATTGTTTGCATTGTTAATAAATTTGTCCTGACCTTTTGTACAGAAATACTGTCTCCATTTTAATAGGCTTAGCTCGACCCACACGGTGATCACCTGTAATATCTCAGTGCCTCTGACACACGGTGAAAAGACTTCCAGCTGAATTCACTTGAGAACGGGCATTGTTTCCGAATGGACTTTTCTCTGAGTCTGTCTTCAGGGTTATGTGAGCAGCTTCTACACCTTTTAAGTCTCTTCTTTTTTATTTCCTCAGATACCCTTCCCTGTGTAGAATCTTGTTTTCTGCCCTCATACATTCTTTTTAATTCTATTTGTAGCAGCAGGCATTTTTTTTTAACAGAATAAAAATCTTTATTTTTATTTTTTTACATTTGTTTTTATTTAAATTTGACTTGTCACCATATAGTATAACCCCCAGTGCTCATCCCGTCAAGTGCCCCCTCACTGCCTGTCACCCAGTCACCCCAGCCCCCCGCCCACCTCCCCTTCTGCAGCCCTTTGTGTGTTTCCCAGAGTTAGGAGTCACTCATGGTTTGTCTCCCTAATTTTTCTCAGTTCCCCTCCTTTCCCCTATAATCCCTTTCACTATTTCTTATATCCCCGTATGAGTGAGACCATGTGATTGTCCTCCGATGGACTGACTTCACTCGGCATCATCCCCTCCAGTTCCACCCACGTCGAAGCACATGGTGGGGATCCGTCCTTTCCGATGGCTGAGTCATATTCCATCGTATACACAGACCACATTTCTTTATCCTTTCTTCTTTCGATGGACCCCGAGGCCCCTTCCACAGCTGGCAGCCAGACACTTCAAATAAGGGCTCGTATGCAGCTTCTCCTCGTGCTGCATTGGCCTCAATAGCACCTCCTCTGAAGACAGGTAAACATTTTCAGCATTTGATTTCGGTCCCAGCGTGCGGGCAGCCGCTCTGTTCCTGGGGTGGTCGGTACTAAAGCATTTTTCACGAGGGCTCGATAGAACAGAAGGAAGGTCAGGTGTTGCTGGTGAGCCGTGACGCCGAGTCTCGGGCGGCAGGTGTGCGGGAGCCCTTCTGCGTGAGGCTGTCACGCGGCGATGAGAGCGGAAAACCGTCGGCAGGAACCTGGCCAGGGGCGCCCAGGCCTTGCTGCGCTGTGTCCACTCCGTTCCTCTCTTACCTGGCTGCCTCCCTCCTGCGCTCTTCCTCCCTTGTGCACTGGCCTTGCGGGTAAAACACGCAGAGAGCCTCTGAGGACCGTGAGGAAGGGGCTTGCGGAGGAGGGGGCGCGGCGGTAGAGGGGGCCTGAGTGCAGGTCCTCCGGGAGGTGTGGGAGGTGAGGGGCTTGCCCAAGCACTGAAGCTGGTGCCGGCCCTCCGGACCCCCTCGTAGCTTTTCTGCGGCCCGACAGGGACTCCTAAGCCAGCCCAGCACACGTCCCGAAGCGGGCGGTGGTTCCCAGGTGTGCGGGTAGCGTGCTGGGCTGTCGCCGGCCGGGGCTGAGCGCGGGCTCCGGCTGGGCTCGGGGGAGCCCACCGTCTCCGGTGCCCTGAGCCGACCCCCCTCGTGCCCCGTGCCACTGCCCTCTTGCCGATCGCCCCAACCCGGTTTACCGACCCCACCCCACACCTCCACCCAGTCACAGCCACCGCGAGGGGCCCCGGGGCTCGTCCATGGTTCTGCTGGTGGCTCCTCACCCTCGGGCTGGAGGTTGAGCGCGCCCAGCTCTAGCCTCAGCCTGGCACCCATCCTGGGTCCTCCACGCCGGCCTGGCCCCTCCTTTGGGTGCTGCACGGGGCTCTGCACTCTAACGAGGTGTTTGGGGAAACTCGGTTCAAAAAGCAAGGTAACCGGTCACCTGGTGGCATCAGTCCGTGGAGCATGTGGCTCTTGACCACAGGGTTGAGTTCAAGCAACCATGTTGGGTGTCGAGATGACTCGAGAGTCTATAATAAGTGGGGACGCCTGGGTGGCTCCGTGGTTGAGCGCCTGCCTTCAGCCCAGGGCGTGACCCTGGGGTCCTGGGATCGAGTTCCACATCGGGCTCCCTGCATGGAGCCTGCTTCTCCCTCTGCCTGTGTCCCTGCCTCTCTCTCTGTTTCTCGTGGATAAATAAATAAAATCTTTAAAAAAAAAAAAAAAGGTAATTCAGAATTCTGTAGTTCTCTGCAAAGTGTAGGAGTTTCTGGAAGCTCTGCTTTTGCCCCATTTCTGCCTGCGTCAATGCTGTATTTGAGGGATCAGTTGAACAAAGCGCCCCACTGCTTGGTTCATCAGCATTCACAGCCGTCACAGACCCACGGGAGATACCGTGCAGTCGGAAGTTGTATGGAACGATCTCTCGACCTATTTCTTAAACGCTCAGTTAACTGTATTTAATGACTTTTGGGGGCTTTATCAAGTATTTATCAGTAGTGTCTACTAATTACAGACAGATCTCTCCCAGTCTTAAAATATTCCCATGGATTAAAGAAAATCTCTTGTTCTCAGTTATCTCACGGGCAGAGAAATTGGAGCTCTTGCGTGGCCCCCTCCGCCGGTCCTCCTGTGGCAGGTGCGTGGAGAGTAAGGCCGTTGGGGAGATTAGAAGGGAGGCCCACAGCAGTGGGCATCGCCCCGCGGTTATGAATACCCACCGTTCTCTGCCACCTGTCCCCTGCTGTCAGGGCCCGTGCGTGCAGAATGGGAAGTGGTCGGTGATGCCGTGGCCTCGTGCCCGGGCAGCATCAGGGCAGCAGCACCTGTGCAGATTCGCCCTCGGAGGAGATGCCGGCCTCGATTATTATGAACCCTGATGCTCATGGCAGTTTCCCTCCGCTAACCTGAGCCTATCTTTGGGTTGTGGTTAACGCTTAGGGTGCGGTGTTTTGAGATGTCTCATCTGAGATAACGGTGAACACACCGATGTCAAGAACAGGCCTCTTGTGTCCGCTCTTTAGCGGAGAACATGCACCTGCAGCGGAAGGAGCCCGCACGCGCTTTTGCAGCGGCCGGTTGACCTTGTCACCAAGCGCGTCAGGTGCTTCTGAGCGTTTATTCTGAGACGGGGCTGTACTAAGTGCCTTACGTGGCTTTGCTCCTAGCGACGGCAGGAGGCAAGCCTCTTGCTTTCTCATTTCTAGTTCTGGAAACTGAGGCACGGGGTGGGAGGGCCTCGTTCTCAAGGCTGCGCAGCCCTCATCGGATGTGCCAGGGATGTGAGCGGGCATTAGAGCCGGGATCCCTGGGATGCCAGAGACGGTGATCCCGGTCGTGCTGACTTGTCACAAGGATCGGATGTTCTACTGATGACGTGCGTGATTACCCGTGACTTCTTAAGCTTCTAAGTCTTCTGCCTAAACCCCCGGTGCAGCTGTGGGTGCCTGTATCGGTGTGCTTGGACCACACGGCGGATGCCCGTGCTCGGTGCAGCCCAGTGTCTTCCAGCCAGAGGCGTGAGGGTATTTGCAAACGTGTGGGGTCCTGTCCTGTGGTCACTAAAACAGCCCGGATGCATTGAGGGCCCTAAATACCCGCCCGTGAAGAATGGTGGAGCCCTCTCCCGTCCGAATGCCACGAGTGCACTTTGCCTTGGACTGAGCACTCGGGAGAGGCCCCCGGGTAGTGTGGCAGGGTTTTTACACAAGTAGCGTAAGGCCAGGAAGGGTTGGGTTGGTGGCAAGATGGTGGACACGTCCCAAGGGAAGAGCCTCTTGTCGGCAGGGGCATGAGAAGGGCACACCCAGAGTACAAGTAATGCAGGGGCAGCCACCCGGCTGGCCCGACGTGAGGGGCCATGGGCACCCTCAGCCCAATCCTCTTAGCTCCCCCGTCACCCTCTCCCTGCTCCTGGCCTCTCCTCCCCAGGCTGCCTGGGGTTGCGTCGTGTCTGTGGTCAGCCCTGGGCTTCTGGGCTTTACAGGGCGGGTCTGCTGGTCATGGGCAGGCTGGCCTTCCTCCTCCTAAAAGTGCTGGTTTTGCCCCATTTCTGCTCATGGCTTCATCATGCCCCTCTGGTCCCTGCCTTGTAATCAGCGGAGCAGCGGTCAGCAGGGTGTGGGGGGGCTCCGGGGTGGGAGGTGGGCTCGGCGTGCAGCCAGGGGGAGGCCCGTGCCGTGCCTGCCTGTGCACCTTCTGGGCCAAGTACCTGATTCAAGTACTTGATAAAAACAAAAACCCCACCATCAGCTTTACTGAGATATAATTCACACCCCATAGATTTACCCATTTAAGGTGCACAGTTCAGTTTTTAGTATATTCGCCGAGTTGTGCAGTCATCACCATGGTCCGTTTTAGAACTTTTTTATCACCTCGCATGGATGCCTCGGAGCTGTGGGCAGCCACCCCAGCCGCCCCACCACGGGCCCTGGCAACCCCCCATCTGCAGTCTTTTACTTGCTGCTCTGGACGTCTGGCATAAAAGGCGTCCTAGAACATGGGCCCCTCACCCCTTCACTTGCTCTCAAGGTTCTGCGTGTCGTAGCGTGCCTCGGGACTCCGGCCCCTTGTTCTGGGTGCTCTCCCACCGTTAGTCATACACGTGTGCCCCGTGGCGTTCATCCCGTCCTCTGTCGGTGGGCATTTGGGTTGCTCCCCCTTTCGGACTAAGAGAAGTCATGCTGCTGTGAACATTCGTGTTCAGCCTTTTGCGTGGACACGGTTTGGTCTCACTTGGGTATATACCTAGGAGCGGAATTGCTGGCATCTGTGCTAACTTGGGGGAACTCACACTCCTCTCCAGGGCAGGTGCATCATTTGAGTTCCCTCTGGCAGCGGATTCACTCCCGTCCTCCTAGTGGCGGCGTCTGTACCAGCTGTCGAGACGGTAAGATAGCACTACGTTATTTTAAAATATGGACAGTGATAAAAATAAGGTGGATTGATTCATTCTTAATGCAGATCTTGAGAGGGAGTTGACTGCTCTGGGTTTGACGCAGCTTCTCCGGGCGTTCAGAGGTCCACAGGTAGGAGGCCGTCCCTTGGTGCACGTCCATCATCGCGTTCTTCATCGGTTTCCGTCGGCTCAGTCATGTGCGTGGGGTTGCGCGGTTTCTGCTTTCGGCCTTCTCCACGACCTTTGCCCCTGGAAAGCCGTTGGTGGCTGACGCCTGAGAGCCTGTGGGTGTGAGAGTTTGTGTGGAGGTAGGAGGGGGACGTGAGGCTTTCGTGTGTCCAGTCTGCGTCCGGGAGGAGCTACTGCTCTCTGGTGGGAATAGTGACCATCTGGTGGCGATGGTGACAGTGTAGGGGCCCCTTTGTCTTTATGATTTTTTTTTTAATATTTTATTTACTCATGAGAGACAGAGAGAGGCAGAGACCCAGGCAGAGGGAGATAAGCAGGCTCCATGTGGGAGCCTGACGGGGACTCGATCCCAGGGCCTTGGGGTCACGCCCTGGGCCGAAGGCAGGCGCTCAACTGCTGAGCCCCCAGGGCGTCCCGACTTTATGTTTTGACTCTGTCACATTCTGAGGGATTTGCAGAGATGCAAGCTTCTGATAAGGATTTCCTCAGCAGGAAGGAAGGCCCTCCTGATGCCCTCTGGGAACGCTGCGGGGAGGAGGATGCTGCTGACAACAGCGCGGCCGTGTTTACCCTCATGCCCGTGGCCCTCAGGATGCAGATTTCAACCCCGATTCCCATAAGTTTCTAAACCTCAGGTAGTCTGGCGCTTAGGTATTCGGGCCAGATTTCCCACAGAGGGTGTGCAGGGCTCTTATATCCTTCGGGTTCATAGACCTTGGCGGAGAAACAAGTCCTTGTTGGCACTTTTTGGGGAAAGACACAGGAGCCTGATGTGGGACTGGATCCCGGGACCCCGGGGTCACACCCTGAGCCCAAGGCAGATGCTCCACCCCTGAGCCCCCCCCCCCCCCCCCCCCCGGCGTCCCCTAAATACACTTCTTTTGAAGAGACCTTTGCCCCATTCACCTAGTGATCTATTAGGTTTTCCAGTCAACAATCTTTCAGGCCTTCTGCCTCCTTTACATTTTAGTATTTAGTATTTCTAGTAGTTTGCTGCTGTTTCTAGAGATTTCCCTGGCAGGGCCGTGGGGTTGGCATGCAGGGGAGGTGTGGGAGCTCGTTACTCCGCGCTCCGGCCTGTGGTGCTTTGTCTCTGGCTTTTCCTTATCTGGGGGCGTGTTTCCTCCTAGTTCTTTTACCCCCGGTTTGAGCCCCGCGGCTCTCGTGCGCCTGTGTAGACGTTCAGCCACAGTGACTTCTGGCTTCGATCCGGAATCATCCCGGTTCTGCTTCCTCACTGGACCACATACTTTGAGTCTTTTGTCTTCTACTTGACACTGGGGCATGAGCGGCTGCAAGAAACCTGGAGCTTAAAGCCGGGACTCATAAGAGTGTTTCCGCTGTTTCTCGACTCGGGGACGGGCGCGTGCTTGGCTCAAATAGGCCTTTTTCATTTCACTTGAGAGCAGCCAAGGGCTTGCTGTCATCCGGCCGAGGCCGCTGCAGAGCAGCCAGTAAAGGACAGGTGTGGGTTTCCGGCTCAGGCTTCGGGGCTGGGCTGGGGTGACCGAGGGGCGCCCGCCCAGTGATCTCAGCTCCGTGGCGGGGCAGCTGGCGTGTAAGCAGCCACCCGCGCCGGGCATTTGGCGAGGCAGCGAAGGCTCGGGGTTCCCGGGACGTGCCACCTGGGTCCTCACGACGGCCTGCTGTTCGAGGACGGCCGCACAGCCCCCCGACAGCGGTGGCATCGCGATTTGGTGCGGCCCCCCCTTCCGGCCCCGTGCGGCTCCCCTTCCCGGCAGCGGTTCCCAGGACGTCAGCACTTCCAGCGTCCTCGTGGTGCGGCGCGGGGCAGGAGAGGTTCTGGCCGAGGGGCTGCACGAAGAAGGGCACCCGGGCCGAGCTGGGCTGGGCGGGGTGGGGGGAGGCCTGGACAAGGGCGACCTGCAGGAGCCCAGGGCAGGTGACTGGGCATGGGACACAGGACGGGTGGGCGGGAGGAACACCTCGGCCGGCGTGCTGGGACAGGTGGCAGGGGCCCCTCGGGAAACACGCTGCAGGGAAGCCACACTGAGATGATTCCTCACCTGGAGGTGACCGGGAGCAGAGAGCCGCCGTCGGTGCGCGGCCAGTGAGGCTCCTGGTAGCACGGCCACCAGCCCAACGCCGGGGTCCTTGCCGCGCACCGGGACCTGCGCCGAGTCCTTCCTGCACATCGTCTTGCTGCCATCTCCCTGCCCCGCGAGTGCAGGTGTGATGACCCTAACCCCACAGTGGGGAGCTGAGGGTGACACGCGCAGCAGCTGGAGGCTCACGTTGCTTGGCCGCTGGGCAGCACGGGGGCTTCAGAGCCGCCACCGTCCACGCTGTTCAGACTTGAGTGGTGTTTCCCTAGAAAGATCCTAGTTGATCCCATTTGGGGAAACCCCAGCCCAAGGAACCAGAATCTCACCTCTGAAAATTTCTTCCAGTTCAAAGTTACCAGTGCCAAGGAAATTTGTCTTTAGAAAAGACAGATTGTCTGGGGGAAAATACTTTTTTAATCATTAAACTCAATTCAGCATCAAAAAACATTCCTCGGACTCTGATTTGAGAATGATCAGGTTCGTGCCGTGGGACACGGGGGGCAGAAGCACTAACCAGAGCGCAGTGGTGGGGGTCGGATGAAGACTGCGAGGTGCCAGGGGAGGAAGGCGAGAGCAGATGGAGTCCGGGCGATGTTGGTCATCCAGGGTGGGCTTGGGAAGGAGACGCGGCCGGCAGCGGGCGGGGGCTTTAGACTGACTCAGGCTTCAAGCTTGGGAGCTGGTGATGAGGGTGTCATCCCTGAGAGAGGGGGAGGATGGGGGGAGGCACGGGGTAGGATGTGGAGGTCCAGTGTGGGGGGGGGCGGGGGGTAAAGATGCTTCTGAAACGTCAAGTTGGTTTGCAGTTACGGGCATGGAGGTCGGACACCGGAGTTCAGGTTCATGCTTCAGGGTCCAGGCTTCCGACTCAGAAGAGACGGATCAGAAAGGAGCCCTTGGACGAGGGCCAGGGCCTTAGGACCGGGAATGAGCAACCTCCGAAGTGAAGACTGGTGAACCAGTTGTCCAAGGCGCAGGGAGCCCGGAATCGGGGCCGTTGGGCTGTTACCCACCCGAGCCTCTTGCTTGGTGCTTTCTCTGGACTGAAGCTTAGCCCGCTCAGTCCCAGTAGGTGGGAGGAGAAGCTCTTACTCCTTCCAAAGGCCGGTGACTCTGGGGGCGGGGGCACCATGTCATTTGTTAGTTTGCACAAGTAGCTCTACGACAGTCATTTTTTAAAATTAATTGAATCAGTTATTCATAGCCAGGTATGTTCAGTGATAGTGATTTTGATTGGACTGGATTTTTTTTTTTTTTTTTAAGGCTAGAAATGTTTTGAAACTTGAGAAAATGGGAAAGGTAGAAAAGTATAAACAAAGAAACCTCTACATGCATGTGGTCCGTTATTGAGTTCTGGTATATTTTCTTCCAGACTTTTTAAAAAAATTATTTATTATTTATTTTTTAAAATATTTTATTTATTTATTCCTGAGAGACGCAGAGAGAGGCAGAGACACAGGCAGAGGGAAAAGCAGGCTCCCTGCAGGGAGCAATAATACAGAAGGATTCCATATACCCTTTACCTGCTTTTTCTCAGTGATGACATCTCGCACATCTCAAGCACAACAATATCACAGCCAGGGTCTTGACACAGAACGGAGACACAGAGCCTTTCCATCATCCCTGGGATCCAGCATGTGGCCCCTTGAAAGCACCTCCATTACCCTCTCACCCCCACGAGCTTCTCAACTTCTGGAGAAACCACCAACCTGCCCTCCATTCTCTATAATTTTGTCATTTCAAGAATCTTATATACATGGGATCATACCCCGTGTAACCTTCTGGGAGTGGCTTCTTCAGCTTTTGCTTTTTAGACACAGCGCCGCTATAAATGCGTGTGTGCACATTTTTGTGCAAACATAAGTTTTCATCTAGGTAGAATGAGTGCTCAAGAGTATAGTTGCTGGTGTGTATCTGTGTGCACACAGTTACTGGGGTGTGTATCTGTGTGTGCATTTGAAAAATTAAACATGTTATTATACTATGTGCATAGTATAATTTTATCATGATTTAGCATAACTGTGATGACAAAATACTTGCATCGTGCTTTTTCTTGACCCTGGATTCTTCAAGGTGCAAAGACGGCCTTAACGCCTTGTGATGTACACGAGAGAGCTTTGCAAGGTGCTTCCTAACGCAGCTGGAGCAATGAGATTTTCTTCATGCAGATTTTCCTAAAATCTTTTTTGAATAAAACAGTAGAATAGTCTAACATTTCTCTGCTCCTTCATCTTTCTGTGGTCTCCTGAGGGGGCAGCAGAAACAGGCCAAGGCAGATGTTCGGCGAAGTAGGCCGCGTCCTCTTAGACGGCTTGTGCCGGGGACATAGGTCGGCACGGAGAGCCTCGAGTCAGTGGGGCTGGCCGTGGGGAGGCCCGTCTTTGGTTCCCGTGACTGGTTTCATGACTCAGCCGCGTGGGGGGACGCAGAAGCCTGAACCTCTGTCTTGGCTCATACTTGCAGTCGTGAATTCGTGAGCCAATAAACGAACGAAATAAGGAAATTAAATTAAGAGAGGCACCCGCCAGGAGCGATGAAAACCTGACGTTTTCAATCCCTTTGCACAGATCTGGCTGGCCTGTCTGGGTTTTCTCTGGATTCAACACTGCTCCTCAACGTACAGGTTCCAGTTGTCCTAAAAAAACGTAGAACCAACCATCTGCTGATTCCCCCCCTTTGCTGACTCCCGGCATGCAGCTAGTCTCCAGGCTCGTGCCCGGGCTCCTGTGTGTGCAAAGACAATTGGTGTATTTCCTTTTAGAACCTTCTTCATTCTTCCTTGTGTTTTGCCCCTCCTCGTGGGATTAGGCACCTTTTGTTCGGCCCCCATTGGTGCCAATCACTGTGGCTCTTCCCTCCATCATTTTCTTTAGCCTCAGTGATAGTTCTGAGTTCTTGTTCTTCCCATTCCTATCTTGTAGGTGGAAGAAAAGCGGGGGCCAGAGCAGGTGTAAGTACCGTGCTCATTTTTCCTAAGCTCTCGGAAGCGTAGATCTAGGAGAAATGAACCCAGCCAGATCTGCCTCCGGTACTCCAAGGCCGTGCTGTGGTCATCACCCTCCCACCCCCCCGCCACTACCTCTCCATATACATTATGCCCATTTGGAGAGCCAGGACCGTTTGTTCCGTGTTTGTTGAGTCTGTATCGTGGGCCAAGACTGGCCCCGGAGAACCGGGTAGGCATGCCTCTTGCCCTCGCAGAACTTTCGAACCACGGTTGGCAACACGTAATGGGTGTGAAATCAGTTCAGAGGCTCACAGCCAGCATTTAAAAGAAGCTGGAGAGAAAATATTGAGATGCGTCAAACGTCGTGACAGGTGTTTTCTGAAACTGTGTGCATGGTGGTTTACGGTATAAAACATTTCTAACGGTGCGTTGTGGTCAAATGAGTTGAAAGAGACTGGCCTGGGGTCCCAGAGTGGCGGACCTGGACGTGATTTTCACACAAGATGACAGATTAGATGAGTGATTACAGGCTGTCCTGGGAGCTGGGAAGACTGTACACACAACAGAATGAGGAGGAGGAGGCCGGCACCGTGTCCTTCGCCACACTGGCGTCTCCTGAGAGGACAACCTCGGGGCTGAGACCTCAAGGGAGAGTCGCAGGATGCGTGTGGCCCGGAAGGAGCTGGACCTTCGTATCTGACCGTAATTCCAGGACGGTGGAAAATAGTAAGGCGGCTATGAGCAAACCCCAATGCCTAGACATCATCCTGGTCCTCGCCACCGTCACCCTCTTAACTTAGGTCAAATAAGGAAGAACCAGAAACCAAATTGCAGAGTATTGTCATGCCGATCTTTGGCTAACCTCTCTTCTATGTTTTTATTTCTTTGTTTCTAAAATATTTTTATACTTCATGAAAGGTCCTGTTTATAGACATCAGCTTGTCCACATCATTTCTTCCCCTAGTGTCGACGCAGACCTCTGGTTGGTTGGCCTTTCTAGACCGCGGCATCTCAACATGGCACTCTTGACATTTAAACTGAACGATTCAGTGCTGTTTCGCCGCATTTCTGGCCTTTGGTGACCTGATGCCAGTAGCACCCGTCTCCTTCCCCCGGTTCTGACGACCAGAAATGTTTACAGACGTTGCCACGTGTCCCGGGGGCGGAGGAGGCAGGTGCTGAGTTGAGAACTACTCTCGCAGGAATTCTAGGATACAGTGAGAGAAGGTGGCCCAGACCGAGGATACCCTCCATCGCATCCATCCATCAAGGGAGGACGTGCCAGGGTTCCTTTCTTTTTCCTTTCTCTTTAATTGGAAAAGTCAAATGTTATGACTGGGGCTTCCAATGACTTGTAGTAAGAGAAATCTTGTGTATAGATTATAGAACCCTATGTCATAGAGCCTCTTGCCCCCACGTGGTGGGAGCGTCCTTGCAGTGTAGGCGCTGTCCTAAGCTTAAAAGTAAAAGTGGGTTGACAGTGGCTCAGCTATTTTTTTTTAATCTAATTAATTGGCTCCATTCCTTTAGATTTTTCCTGCAGAAGTGAACCCAGCGTTAGACAAGCCTTCCGAGTAGTTTTTCCGACACTCTTGGTTTCCTTGGTTCTGCTCCCGTGCCTAATCCGGTCTGGTCTTGTGACCGGTGGCGTGTATTTCTGTAACAGGAGCTATTTGTTCTGAGGCTGCATTTTCTCTAAATTGATTTCCTGTCTATTAATCTTCCATATTTTCCCCCACTTCTCAACCTTACCGCCTTTCTCCTAGTACACGCTCCATTCAGGGAACTCCACGTACTCTGAGTTGGGTTTTTACGGAATACGTTTTGTTACTGTATTTTGGCTGCTGTTCCCCCCAAAAAAATTCCTGTAAAAAGAATTCCATTCTTTAAACCTAGCGTTTTCCTGCTATTTGGGAATAATCTCCTGTAAGTAATACCCTGTTAATTGTTGCACATACCAATGACTTTTTTTTTTTTTTTTTACATACCAATGACTTTTGACGCTTCAAGGGACTCGCCTGAAAATTCTTGAGTAAGACCGTGGGTCTCATTAATCCTTTGAAATCTTTCTAAATTAAATCAGGTGCTCATTCAGCCAGCCCGCATCAACACGCTGCTGCAGGGGGCTGGATCCACGCCTTCCCCCCGTAGGGTCTCTACTGCGTTGTTACCTGACGGCGAGGCTGGCCTCATTCCTCCTAGAAAGTAACGTCTCTCGGCACTTAGTCCGTTTACCCACATTTATGTTCACAAACATTCATCACCATCTGTGATCGGTGTTTACTTGTGTATTTGGTTTTGTTTCCTTCCTCTCGTTGGAATGTAAGCTCTATTCCCAGTGCGCAGGCCACGCCAGTAAATACTTGGTTGAATGAACGGGTTTCCTTAGTTTATGAGACCCCCCCCCCCCTCCTTCCTTAGCACCTGCCGTGTGCCACGCACCATTCGGAAGATCCTCACCCGTGTCAGCCCGGCTCTGAAGGGGTGGCCACCCCGGCCTTGCCTTCGCCAACACATTCTCTCTACTCTTCTCCTTCTCTGGAGATAATTAGTGTTTTGAGCAGCTGCTGGCCTCCGTCTTGGCATCGTGTTTTTATTGTTTTTGTTCACAGTCTCTTGTTTATGTGACCCTTATCTCCGGCATGGTTCTGCGTCCTTGAGGGTGTGGGAAGGATGGGTTCCAGTTCTCTGGGTTTCCCACCCCTAGGATGGGCACGTGCCCACGTTTGGCACACCGCGTGCCCCTGCAGACCTGAGGCCAGGTGTGCGAAGGTGGGGAGCTGTGTGGTGTGTAGCCGTTTCCTCCAGTGCCCTTGTGCTCCGCTCTGGACTTGAGTCCACACATGGTCTTGCTATTCCCAGGGCTTTAAAAAAGATACACGTTTATATACGACATCGATATTTCCTTGTGTATGTTATAGGTAGGGGTGTACATAAATAATTTCTTAATGTCTAAGTGTTGTAGTTGTAGGCTATCTATGATCATTTCCAAAGGCACATTCAGTATAAATACAGAAGGCCGTTTGGGGAATCTGAATTCTTTCTATCCTCAAATTCTGGAATTCTCCATATACTCAGAGACAGTTAGCAGGAGGAGTTGTTTCCATGTGGGGAAGGACTTGCTGATGACGAGTCTTGGGAGGGCTTGGGCAGGAGACAGGGTGCTGGCTTTGCTGCCCTCCTCTCTCCTGCAAGAAGCTTTCCCTGGGAACCGGAGCAACCATTCTGCCCCCGGGTTGGCGGGAGCTCTGAGCAAGCGCGGGGAGACGACGAGCCTCCCGAGTGTGCCAGGAGCAGAGAGGCGGCACGGGATTCTCTGCACTCCTCGGCTGGCCACCCTCACAGCCCCTGCAGGTGTGAGACCCAAGTACCAGCCCAGTTGTTGGTGTTTCCAGGAAGCCTGCTTGGGGCGCCCAGGTGGCTCAGTCGGTTGGGCGTCTGCCTTGGGTTCGGGTCAGGGTCTTGGGGTCCCCGGATCGAGCGCCACGTTGGGCCCTCTGCTCAGCGGGGAGTCTGCTTGTCGCTCTGCCTGTCACCCCGCTCATGTGCACTCACACGCACACTCTCTCAAATAAATAAAGTCTTAAAAAAATAAAGAAAAGAAAACCTGCCTGGATTAGCATTGTTGGCATGTAGCAAGCTGGGGAAGAGTAGAGAATTTTAGCTGTTCCCTTCTGGGCCTTTCCAGATGCTCCAGGACAACTCCGAGCCTTGGTCTGAATCCCTCCCTTTAATTTTTTTCCATGGGGTCTGAGTTAGTGTGGAGGGTCAGTGTCCTAAACGTGCGTCCACACTCTTGAATGTTCCCGAGGGTTGTTTTCTTGAATGCTGATCCTTGGCCATGGCCCGCCCCTCCGTGCACTCCCTGGGCAGCGCCCCGGCCTGTCCTGCCCTCTGGGTGCCTACGTGGCGGGGCTGGTTGTCTGGCGGGAGGTGGGCCGCTGCGGCCGGTGCGTGTCCTGCGGGAGGTCTGGGCCCCAGGAAGCAGCTGGGGACAGCGGCCGGCCTTGACAGGACATGGTCAGGTGTCCGCCCTCGCCTGGAGCAGTTTCTCAGGACTGGTTTCTACCAACTCTTGTGGTTCCTGTGGCAGAGATGCCACGGCTGAAGTCTTATTTTTTTCCTCTAGAAACATAAAACATGCCATTTCTTATGGCTTCTGAAAACCATCGGATTGGTACTTTTGCTTTTCTTAGTGGGTCATTCCGTTTGCAATAACATGCTATTTGTTGCCACGTAGGCAACCAGTCAACGTGTAAAAATAGACTTCCCCAGTCAGGAAGTCCTGCAGATAGTCTCCGAAAGTCATTCTGCGTCTGCGCGCCAGTGAAGTGTGTGCGCATGCGAACGCGGTACATCTTTCACGTCGTTTAGGCCCCTGCCTTTTCTACCTTCGTGTTTTTTAGGGATGAATGTCACAAAAGTATAAAACGAATAACTGTGGAGTAGACGCCGCCAGATGATTGTTACGTACACGTGTTTGTAGGTGAAGTTGGCCAACTTTTGATCAATAGGTGGAGCTGACTTAATACAGTTAATCCCGCACCAAGTCAGCAGTGGTAGAGAAGCGTGGAGTAGATTGTGGAAATGCGTGTGAATTCAGGGCTCAGTCCCCTCCCATCCGAGCTCTGGCTTGTGCGTGCCACCGCACGTGTGCAGCACGTATCCGTGATGCTTGGAATTTTAAGGAAGACAGCTGTCAAGGACACCAACCGATTTTAGTCCAAGAAGGGGTTTAAGGAAATTTTTAGAATACTCCTGTGATGATGCGTTCCAGCCTCTAAGCAAATACGTGTTTGAACAAATCCGACTGCGTGGGGAATTTATGTGACACTTGCATTGAAGAGCGGTTATCATGAAGTCTTGAAATACATCGTGTGATCCCATGTGAGATGTTACACAGTGAAGCCAAAGTACTTTCGAAAACTTTGGTTAGGCGGGTTCTCCACCCTTACGGATTCATAGCGATTGGAGAAACATGCAGAGCAGTGAAGCGTAAGTTTATGATTTGAGCGATTCCCAGGGGTGGCTGCTGCGGGAACCGCTGTCGTCTGGGAACGTCTGTTAGCGGTTGTCCTATGATAGCTTCCTTTAGAAGGAGATGGTGGCGCAGAGAATGCGGAGGTTCTCTGCCGTGCGCTTTCTAGTGCCGACTCAGGGTCTTGTCGCGGAAACTGTACTGAGATTGTACTTCAAAGTGGGGAAACGTCCGGGGACACTGTTCGTTGCTGACCACTAAACAGTGGGATTCCTTCTGCCCGCCAGGTATTCACTTACAAGCAGAGCACGATCACGCAGCAGAAGGTGACCGCTATGCACCCCACGACCGAGGAGGGCGTAGATGACATGGCCACGTTGACGGAACTCCACGGGGGCTCCATCATGCATAACTTACACCAGCGATACAAGAGGGATCAAATATACGTAAGTTCTGCTTTGATTCTCTCAAAAAATCCCTCGTGTGATTGAATGTGAAGTTTTGTTTTCAACGAGTGTTTCCTGCCCTTTGAAACCATCCACTTAATCTAAGTAAAACTGTGTTTTCAGGTGTTCAGCCAAATTAGAAACGTGGTCCAGTGAATCGTGTTCTTGTGTGTTTTATTAGAAGGAACTGCTTTATGCGTGGAAGGGTGATCTGACCCCTTGTGAGTGCCTCTGTCTTGGAAGGTTCTCTTTTACGAAGAAGTCACCGGAGTGCTTGTCTTTCTCAGCTAAGGGCCAGGTGGAAAATGTGGATTTGCAAATAATAGTACCTCAAGCTCCAACTTTTCTCTCCTTTTCTTGATGTTTCTCCTTTTATGGATTTCTCACATTTTTTTTTTTCTGGCCCTGGAGCCCCTCCAGGGGAATATTTGGATTCAGGGAACCCATCTTTCTTACTTGCAGGGTTGCTGTTTTGAAGGGAGACATGTCCATAAAAAAGCAGGCATGCACATGTTTCAACTTTTGTGAGATGTGACTATATCTGTATTATAGATGTAATATTTAGAAATAATTAAAAAATCATTTCTATAATACGTCATTACTTTTTGGCATTAAAGTACATACTTGAATTTATCTGTCAAGATTGCCTGGCGGATTTTATCTCTTTCATCTGCCTGCTTCCAAGTCCTCATAGTAAAGGGGTCAACTGCTTACCTATATTTTTTTCTTGTCAGGTTCAAACATATAGGTTTAAAAAAAAAAAACCAAAATGTTGATATTGTGAAAACTCTTGATCTTTCAGTAATTTTTGTCCTTCGGCAGTTATGCTGAATTTTGCCAATGCACTGGTGATCCTGATGGGTCATGTCCACCTTTGCGGCAAGCTAGTAGATGCTCACGGAAACTCAAGGCCTGCTTGGTATTCTTGTGTCTCCAGTTTATTGACCTTAGACCAGAAGAGGAGAGCTGGGAAATGAGAAATCAGTTGTTTGCGGGTTTACTGCTTAATTTTTCTCTGCTCTTTACTCTGTGAAAGTGTCATTTTTGCCAGCTTGACCTAATGCTCACCACATGTTTCCAAGCAGCCCTATGGAGAGAAACGCAGAGGGATTCCAGTCCTCTGCCGGCCGAGCCTCCTTACAGGGTCTTTAGATTACCGGATTTCCCGTATGTTCTTCAGGGGAGGCAGCCTCCGTACGTATTTAGGAAGAAGCGGCCGTCTCTTGCGTGTTGTGCGTGTACTGGCAAAGCTCTGCTGTCTTCCCTGTCAGAAACGCCAGGGTGACCCGGGAACTCCCTGCTCCCCACGGGGGGGCCGGCAGCGGGTCCCAGTTACTGTACCTGTGTGTGCGGTGTTGTTCGACGCTGCCTTGGTTTACACAGCAGTTTCCTCGCTCAGTTTGCCAAGGACTTATTTTGTCTTTCTTGAGTCAAGGACATTCCCAGGGCCCCTGACAGCTGTGTAAGAAATGTCTGTAAAACAAAGCCCGTGCATATCAGAGGTGTCCCGCGGCCGCCCCTTGGTCATCCGTCCCCGCCGTCGGGCGCGGCCCCTGCGGACAGAGGCCCCACTGTGGGCAGAGCCGCGGCCGCGCTGCCCTCCCGCTCCGAGCCCGCCTGCCCGGATCTGTGAAGGGGGACACAACGCCGCTTGCACGGAAGGTGCTGGGTCCGGTTTCCGCCGCGGGCACCGGACGTCGCCGCGGCCCGTGACCGTAGCAGCTTAAGAGGCCCGCTGCCGCGCCCGCCCCCGCGCACCGTGGAAGCCTGTCTGGGGCCGGGGCCCACCCGTGCCCTTGGAGGCCGGAGGTCCCGTCGTCTGGCGGGCGGGCCGCGGGCTGTTGGCAGGTCCCTGCCTCCGGCCCTCAGAGCCAGCAGCGGGGACCGGGGCTCTCGCCGTGGGTCTCTCCTCCTGCCCCGTCGTCCCCTCTGCCGCCAGGATGTCCCCCCGCGGTCGGGTGGGGCCCGCCGGGCGGGGTACGGGTCTGTCCAGGGCCTCCGGCCAGGGTCACATCCCCAGAGCTCCCCACGGCCCGGCTCGGCGTCTGCGGACTGAACACGGGTGTCCGGGGGCGCCCTGCCCGCCCCCCGCCCCTGAGGCGGCCCCCGCGGGCCTCCCCCGACGCCCCGGCTCCCGCAGCATCGGGTTTGTGGGCGGGAAGCAGGTTGCTGCCAGAAGGCCCGGCCCGGCAGGAAGGCTGCTGGCCTGTGTGAGGCCCCGGCGCCCTTCTCCCTGGGGACCGGCCTTCCCGGACCCCACGAGCCGTCCCCCGCCGTCCCCAGCCGTGAACGGGGACACAGCCAGGAAGCGCTAAAGCGCTCGAGGAGACCGACCCGAGGTGAGCAGCCTTCTCCGCGCGCCCGCTCCTGGGCTCTGCGTCAGGAGCCTGTCGGTTTTCTAATGTATGTTTTCTAGGAGGGACGGGGCGTCCCTGACTGGGCTGTTCTTGAAGCAGGTGGTGGGCGAAGGCTTCTGGGACCTTTGCAGCTCTCCCCGCGTCCTCCTCGTCTGCACCCAGGTCTGTAGGAAGCTCCGCCGGGAACTTGTCCTGAGTCCTCGAGGGCAGAACTGCGCGGCCTTCTCTGTCCGTGTGACGGCCTGCGTGGCCCCGGCCCCGCCGCAGGTCCTTCTGGGATCGGACCCTGGTGAGAGCAGCTCCGCTCGAGCCACAGCCTCACCCCCTGATGCTGGGGTCCTTTCCTGGGATTTCAGGTTCCTGGTGCCTGAGGCCCCACCTGTCTTTCCCCCTCTGGCGACTCTCCGAGTCACACCACAGCCCCCAGACCCCCCCCCGAGCCCCCTTTCTCTGGGCTTCCCGCCACAGGGGCCGCTCCCTGGTTGCCTCTCCCGGGAGAGGGTCTGATGAGGGCCCCGAGATCCCCTCTCCTCCTACCCGTCATGGGACCAGGAGGACAAGTACCCACCCCTGTTAGGTTCCTAGAGACTCAGGGAAGGAGCCCGGCACGTGTTTGTGGGACGACGAGGGGAGACAGAGGGCGAGGTGACCTGCGGGTGGATGAGGCCTGCGCTGCCGTGGGAAGCCCTATGTTGGGGGGGGGGGTACGGCGGTGATGGGAGGGGCAGCAGTGACACCTCAGAGGAGTGTTCGAGCTGGCTCGGAGAGGCGGGTGGACACCGTACGTGAAGATGGAGCGATGGGAGCGGACTCGGGGTGATGGTGTCCCTGGGTTGGGGGAGTTCCTTTGCTCGCGGGTTGTGGTGTGTGTTAGGGTGGAGCCCTCCGGCGGGGCGGCCGGCTGCGGTCAGGACAGCCTCAGGCAGCGGTCCTCCACCGGGGGACTGTGCCAGGGGACCGTCAGCACCGCCCGGGGACACCCTTGGTTGCAGGGCCCAGGCCGGGGATGCTGACGTGTCCAGCGGGTGGGGCCAGGGGTGCCCAGGACCACGCAGCAGAGCAGGACCTGGGCTGAGCTGTCAGCGGTGGCGAGCTGAGAGGCCGACTGGCTGGGCACGTGCCCGCACCCCGCACCCCGCACCCCGCGGCCAGACTGGGTTCGCAGCGGCGCCGGGCCGGGCGGGAGAGAGCACAGCACCTTTGTTAAGGGTTTTGGGGAGAGGATTTCCCGGAGGTAGAACTTAGACGTTGGTAGGGGTGGAGTGCACGGACCGCAGAGGGCAGGTGGCACAGAGCGCGTGGGGTCTAGCCCGGGCACAGGGGTCGGGAGGAAGGGGGGGTTGCTGGGGGATGGTGGGCGGCTCTGGTGGCCACCAGTCTCGGGAAGCCCTAATGGCCGTAAGGACCCGGGCCGCGGTCCGGGCAGCTCCTCCGGGAGGGGATGCTGGGGCCAGAGCTGCTTCGGGATTCCCGTCTTGCTGTACCCTCAGAGCCTGGGGGGGTTCTATGTTGTTGGGGGTCCTGCATGTGCACACGGTGGGGACAGGACAGCGGGGCTTCCACTGTGGAGAGCGCAGGCCCCGTGTCCTCCCCGCAGCCCGTGCTGTGGCAGGGTGGTCGTCCTCCGCTGGGGGACACGCAGGGTCTCCATCCTGGGCTGTCACGCACTGGGGCAGGTGCGCGGAGGGCCGTGGACTGGACCCCGGGAGGCTGTGCTCTGGTTGTGGGGTCGGGTCCCAGGGAGGCCGCGCTCTGCTCCGCCGGGACCCTGGCTCCTTTGCTGGTCCTGCCGAACAGTGTGGAGATGAGCAGCAAAAGATCCACTTGGAGAAGTGGCCCCACTAAAGACACACGCTGATATCAGCACCCGCGATTCTTCACAGCTAGCGTATTTTTTTTTAAAGATTTTATTAATTTATTCATGAGAGATGCAGAGAGAGGCAGAGACCCAGGCAGAGGGAGAAGCCCTCCCTGTGGGGAGCCGACATGGGACTCGATCCCGGGTCTCCAGGATCACACCCTGGGCTGAAGGCAGACGCCAAAGCGCTGAGCCACCCAGGGCTTCCCCGCAGCTAGCGTAGTTTTAGGTTGTTTCAAAAACAACCTCCCTGGGCTGGTGGCCTTGCACCCCGAGTCTGTAAGCGTGCGGGACGATGTTCCCGAGTGACCCGGGAAGCCTTCTCCTTCCTGCGGAGTGATGTGTTGCCAGCGGCCAGCGAGACACCCGCTCGCGGAGCAGACAGGTGAGCCGCGTTCACCCGCGGGTCCTGGGCCGCCCTCCGGGGAGGCCCGGCCTAGGTGGCCGTGACTGCTCCACGCGCAAATCTAACTCTGAGGGGAGTTTTCCCAGAGTGGACTGTCTCTGGATTCCTTGCCGGCCCCTTCGGAAGCCGGTGTCAGGTAGCCGCGTGCCTCTCGGATGCCAGGATGGCCCGGGCGCTGGCGGTTAGCAGCCTCCGCGTGCGCCTCGTGTGGGGAACAGCTGAAGGCTGTGTGGTTTGTCGGGGCCTTTTTTTCACATGAAATCAAGACTGGTGTTGCCAAAAGATGATTGTAACCATCTGTCTGACTATATGTATTTTTAAACTTCACCAAACATTCATACTCTTGAGCGGCCACTTCCACATCAGCACATGATGGTGGCAATTAGGGACGTTATTTTTACGATTTTTTTCTTCCATTCCTGTATCTTTTGGGTCTCTTTTTGGGTCCGATTCCTTTCAACAAGGAGGAAATTTTAGACAGAAGTTTACTCAAATTAAATGGAAACGTCACTTGTAAGTTTGAGAGCTTGTCTTCAGCAACAACTTGACTTACCTGTTGTAATCTAGTTTTCATCAAACTTGAATGCTTAACAGTCTTGTTCATTGTTCAAAAATGTTTTAAATTGTTTAACTGGATAACAACAGCAGTTTCTCTTATATAGAAGGTACTGGACACAGAGCACTAGAACACAGTGGAAGCGTGAATTTATCTGGTAGATCTGTGGTCAAATCATGTGCCCCCAGTATATCTACGTTGATATAGCCCTACCTGTGTGCCAGGCTGGGTGCTAAGCTCTAAGGCTGCAAAATTACTCTTGTTCAGGGTAGTTATTTCTTGGAAGATTGGATAAATGAAGGACATTGCACCTCCAAGACTTCACAGTTCACTGGTGAAGACACATAGGCCGACCATTGACAACTGCCCAGGGTGACACTGAGTGTGATAAAAGTACTTGGAACATAATGAATGGGCATCCAAAGGAGGAAAAAAAGGAAGAGGTCAGACCACGATTACCAGCAGAAGCACGAGTCCTGCTGAGTTTTGAAGTATTCATAGGGGACTTTGGCCACGAGGGAGGCTGGCCTATCTCTAGCAGAAGATCAGCGTGTTTAAAGACGTGAACTGGTACGGCACATTCGTCCAGCTGTAGGACATTCCAGATGCTGAAATGTCGCATGCAGCCATCTGGCAAGGTGGTCAAGAGCAGGTGAGGAAGGGCTCTGTGTACAAGTGAACAAGTTCGAATATACTTGTGAAGGCTGCATGCGACAGCTTGAACATGAGTTCCCGGAAAACTCGCTCTGGCTGCAGGGTGAGGGATGAGTTCAGCAGACATCCAGTCTAGGACCAGCGAGCAGAATGGGAAATGATAGGGTTCCAAACCAATCCTGGGGGGAGTTTGAGTATGAAAGACACTGAGAGGAAGATTGTAGGGTTTGTGGGGGCAAGTAGGCTGAATTTCTATAGGATGACTCCCAGATTTCTGGATTAACCCTTTGGGTTGACCATGGTGCATTTATAAGATGCCGCTAAGTGAAGGGAGCCTGGGTGGCTCGGTTGGTTAAGTGTCTGATTCTTTGGCTCAGGTCACGACTTCAGGGTTGTGAGATGGAGCCCCGTGTCAGGCTTCACGCTCAAAGTGCAGTTGGCTTGAGATTCTCTCTCTCCCTCTGCCCTTCCCCTGACTCACGTGTGTGTGCTTGCTTGCACTCTCCCTCTCAGTAAATAGATAACAACTTTTTTTTTTTTAAGGTGTCACTAAGTAAAAAGAAACAGGTGTGTTGGGGAGCTCAGCCTTGTCCATGTGAGTCAGAGCTAAGGGTCATCCAGGTGGAGATGTCCAGTGGGCCATTGAGCGTATGGACCTGTGATTTAAAACTGAAGCTGCGTTCAAGATAAGGATAACTGCTGTTGGTAGTTCAGGTGATCAAGAGGGAAGGAAAGAAGAGAATGGTGGATGGGAGATGTATTCACGATCGCATGGGGAAAAGCAGTTGTGGTTTTCATTTTCCCTAACGAAAACAATACACAGCTCTGGGTTATGTAGTATTTGCACGTAGCAATCATGTGGGTGGACAGAGGGCATGTGTTTATGACTGATCACAATCTTAGGCCCAGAGGGGGTTAAGTCATGTTCCAGGGAAGGTGGCTCTGGGCTGAGGAGCCTTTGGGTTCCGATGACCAAACCTTGTTGTATAGACTGTTGGTTCCCATGGTTGAATAGTGTCTTCCTAATGGTAGCACAGATCCCTCGGTGTCTCGGAACAGAGTACGCCTGAGGCCACTGGGTCACCTTTCTTTTTCTGAGTTCTACCTGTTCCTTGTGCTGGGGATGAGATATTACAAGGCATTCCACCCAATTCAAGATTTTTGAAAATCTTGAATTGGTAGACTTTGGGTTGAAGAAATGCAGTGAGTTTCTTCCAACATTTTTAAGCAATATGTACTGCAGCTGTTCCAGATGATTAAAATGGGCAAGGAAATGTATTTTTTGGTGAGTTATGTGGAACTTTTCTGACTAGGAAGATTTGTTATGTGCTTCAAAATAGAGCATTCTTTCTATTTCTGAAAAGCCATGAAAATGACCAAGCTATTTATCCCGGTGGAAGTTGGAATCCAGTATGAGGAGACCGGTACCTGGTCCCACCCTGTTTCAGAGCTTCACGTGTCCGGAGTCTGAAACGGCATGGCATCGTCCTGGCCATTTCTGGAGCCGTAGTCATACCTTTTTATAGAGGGATAAATGGTGAGACGTAACAAATGTGTCTCACAGCTCTTGGGATTTCTTACCACATGTGATCTGTGTTTCACCGGGTAGTTAAGAGGGTCAAAGAAGAGCCTGGTTGTAGATTAACTGGCCAGTCACCATTTTTATTTCTATTTCTATTTGAACTTCACTTACTCAATGCGTCTCTTATCCGTGCAGCCTTTGTTTTGGTGATAAAATAACCCATGCAGAGCGGGATGTGTACGGTAGTGGGGGAAAGATAAGATGCCCTTGGCCGTAATTATTTATATTGCTGATAGACCTCTAAGACTTCACCTAATTTGTCGTCCTTTGAATAAGCTCTTAAGAACTACTGCTCTTTTTATTTTTTAAAGATTTTATTATTTATTCCTGAGAGACAGAGAGAGAGAGAGGCAGAGACACAGGCAGAGGGAGAAGCAGGCTCCCCCCAGGGAACCTGATGTGGGACTCGATCCTGGGTCTCCAGGGTCACACCCTGGGCTGAAGGCAGGCACTAAACCGCTGAGCCACCTGGGGATCCCAAGAACTACTGCTCTTGTTGCCACATTGTCTTGTGCTTCTGTTTTGTGGAGGTTCAGAAGGGCCACTTGGCACGAACATGGGCAGGAACAACAAAAACTCAGTAACCAAAGCCCTCGCGCCCCCGCCCGCACAGCTTCTGTAGCTGTAGAGATAATTCATTAGGAGTCAGGCGACTGTCTCCCCTTTTGGGAGCCACTCAGACTCTCTTCTCTCATATCCCAGGTGGGGGGACCCCGAAGGTGGGGGACTCTGTTGGAGGGTCAGGAGTTCGTGTGTCACGCAGGGAGCTTGGATTGAACATGCCCGTCTGCTTTGGGAAATCTCAGTGAAGCCAGGGCAGGAGGTGGACGGGAAGGAGATGGACCCTGGGGTTTGCTGAAAGACTTACGCACGAGGTGTGGAGGCTTTGGCCCTGGGTAGGGAGCTGGACGCAGTCTGCAGGGGTTCCCGTCCTGTACGTGGGCAAGCAGCGGAGGTGGCCACCACACACCCGCAGTAGGGCACACCGGGGACCCGGTTCCTGCCCTTGATCTCACTCCCGGGCTCTGCGACTGCAGGGGCAGCATGTAGCCGTCCCTTCCTGTGTCAGAGGAGACCCAGCCGTGGCCTGTGGCCTGCCCACATCTCAAGGATGTGTTGGAGCAAATGAGGGCTGTGAAGACGTGTCTACGTGGGTGGGGCTGTCCTCTGTGTTCCACAACCATGAAATTGTTGCTTTGGAAACATGTAGGCTTGTCATTTAAAATCTGGTGACAAGGGCAGCCCAGGTTTAGCACTGCCCTGGGCCCAGGGCATGATCCTGGAGACCCTGGGATCGGGTCACACGTCAGGCTCCCTGCGTGGAGCCTGCTTCTCCCTCTGCCTGTGTCTCTGCCTCTCTGTGTCTCTCATGAATAAATAAATAAAATCTTTAAAAATAAATAAATAAATAAAATATGGTGACAAGACTTTTAAGAAATGGCTGAGTCCATTAGTGAGAAGGTGAAGTAGTAAAACTTGGGCATGCATGTTGGACGAGCCTGGTTAACCTCCGGTACTAAATGGAGGTACTTAGATTGGACAGGCGTTTTTAAAAATTATTTTTTTTAAGTTTTTACTTAAATTCAAGGTATGCAAGAGGCATTTTTAACTCTGAATGGCACAAAATTGCCCGTAATCTTAAAAAATAAAAATAAGGACACCTGGCTGGTGCAGTCGGGTTAAGCATCTGACTCTTGGTGTTGGCTCTGGTCATGATGTCAGGGTCCGGGGATCCAGCCCTGTGTCGAGCTCTGCCTTCAGTGTGTGGAGTCTGCTTCTCTCTCCAGTGCCTCTGCTTCTCCCCCTTGTGTTCTCTCTCTAAAATAAATAAATCTTAAAAAAAAAATAATGAAAGGGCTTTAAAAAATAAAAAATTGGCTTCTCTATGCCAGCCAGACACACATTTTTATATATTTCTTCTTTTTCTTCTTCTTCTTTCTTCTTCTTTTTTCTTCTTCCTTCTTCTTTCTTCCTCTTCTCTTTTCAGATTGAGTTTGATTCAAATTAGGCCTAGTCGTTTGCTGGTATGTGGGAGTCCAGCTGTTGAATTCACTATCAGCCACCACCTATGTACTTATTAATATTTGAGCTCTGATGAGATTACTTCATCCCCGAAAGTCTAAATGCCTTTTGTCCTCTCCCTTACTAAACAGTCTGTAATTTGTTGCCAGGATATTTTTGTTTCTCAATTTGGGTTAAAATTGTCTGAAAATGGAGTATGAAGCTTCTTGTTATTTACCCTTAATTCTGTGCTTGTTTTCAGAGCTTTCCTTGATCTTACAAAAAAGAGATTTATGTATTCTATCAGTACCAAGATTCTCAATATATTTTTTTAAGATTTTATTTATTCCTAGAGACACAGAGAGAGAGGCAGAGACACAGGCAGAGGGAGAAGCAGGCTCCCTGTGGGGAGCCCGATGCAGGATTCGATCCTGGAACCAGGGATCACTCCCTTGGCCGAAGGCAGATGCTCAACCACTGAGCCACTCGAGTGTTCCACAATATTAAGCTTTTAAGCTTTTAAAATGTTTGTCATCGGGATCCCTGGGTAGCGCAGTGGTTTGGCACTTGCCTTTGGCCCAGGGCGCGATCCTGGAGACCCAGGATCGAGTCCCACATCGGGCTCCCGGTGCATGGAGCCTGCTTCTCCCTCTGCCTGTGTCTCTGCCTCTCTCTCTCTCTCTCTCTGTGACTATCATAAAAAAAAAAAAAAAAAAATGTTTGTCATCAAACACACACAAACTTTTGTCATCCTAACCATTTTAAAGTATATACTTTGGTAGCGTAGTGTACATTCACACTGTTGTGGATCTTTTAGAACACTTAAATCTTCAGAACTAGAACTCTGTGCCCGTTAAGCAACTCCCCAGGGCGCCTGGACGGCTCATTCAGTTGAGCGTCTTGGTCTTGGTTTTGGCTCATGGGTCGTGGGATCGAGCCCCGTGTCCGCTCTGTGTTCGGCCAGGAGTCAGCTTGAGGATTCTCTCCTTCTGTCCCTCCCCTCATTTGCGTGTGCACTTTCTCTCTCTCTCTCTCTAAAAATTAATCTTTCAGAAGAAAAAAAATTAAAAACAAGTGCCCCATCCCCACTCATGCCAGCCCGCGGCAACTGCCATTCCACTTTTCTTCTACCACTTTGCTCTCGGTCCATCATTTCAGCAGAATCCTACACTGTTGTCCCTTGGGGCTGGTTTCTTTCACTTAGCATAATGTCCTTAGGGCTCAGCCACGTTGTGTGTGTCAGAATTTCCTTCCTTTTTAAGGCTGAACAACACGCCACTGCATGTGCATTTACTACAGTTTGCTTATCCATTCTTCCATTGGTGGACACGTGGGTTGCTAACGCCTTTTAGCTATTGTGTGATATTCTTTTATAGGCCCCGGAGAATGTCAAGTTTGAAAAGCCATTCTTCACTCAGTAGGAATACAGCAAAGAAAATAAAGTGCTTGGAGAACATTGATTTAAGGAAAACCTTGACCAGATTCAAGACCTGTTATAGGGTGCCTGGGTGGTTTAGTCAGTTAGGCGTCTGCCTTCGGCCTGGGTCGTGATCCCGCAGTCCTGGGATGGTCTCGCACCAGGCTCCCTGCTCCTCGGGCGTCTGCTTCTCCCTCTGCCCCTCACTCGTGCTCTGCTCTCTCACTCTCTCTCATTCTCTGTGTGTCTCTCAAATAAATAAAATATTTAAAATTAAAAAAAAACAAGACCTGTTAATCTGCTTAGTGTATTTAATATGGTTTAAACTGTAGGGACTTTCTTTCTCTTTCTTTCTTTCTTTCTTTCTTTCTTTCTTTCTTTCTTTCTTTCTTTCTTTCTTTCTTTCTTTCTTCCTCTCTCTCTCTCTCTTTCCTTCTTTCCTTTCCTTCCTTCTTTTCTTTCTTTCTCTTCTTTCTTTTCTTTCTATTTTAGAAGCCTCTACCTGTACCCCAGAGTGGAAAGGACCCCAACAGGAGTACCTGCCTTCTTAGAGTCACATCAGAATATAGCCATATACCACTGAATGCCCCATCTCTCAAAATCCGGTGCGGCTTTTTTATACTTCAGTGCTCTCTCTGCACCCAGCAAGGGTCCTGAGCATTGTGTACACAGAGGACTTCAGCTCGTCGTCTGGTGTAGAGATGCAGACGTGCTCAGGGGGTGCGAAGAGCTGTCCCGTGGCTGACGACAGGCAGCTCCTACCCTTCTATAATGGTGAAGGTGTGAAGCAGTTGAAATGCAGATCACTTGCAACTTAGGTCTTCATCTCATGTGTTATGTGGTGTGGGCAACGCGAAGTAAAGTAGAAGCCTGGCTTGGTATCTCCCATTAACCCCACAGCAAAGCGGCCTCTTATCCGCAGGTTCTTCTGGCACCTTCAGCCATTCCTCCAACGCAGCAGTCTCAGAAGGAGAAGCCTTCGTCCTTTTATTCCACAGGTCAAAGCCACCGCAAATGGCGCCACTGGGGTGCCTGGCAAGGTGGACAAGCTGCATTTGGAGGAGCATTTGGGAGCTCAGGGTCTGGGGTAGGTGTTAGTGGAGAGAAGACCGTGTCCACCCCCTCAGGGTGGGCATCATTGTCATAGGCTGAGAGACTGAAGAAGACCAAAAATTGGGCCCCTGGGTAGCTCAGGGGGTGACCCCGGAGTCATGGGATCGAGTCCTGCACTGGGCTCCCTGCAGGGAGCCTGCTTCTCCCTCTGCCTGTGTCTCCACCTCTCTCTCTCTCTCTGGGTCTCTCATAAGTTAATAAATAACATCTTAAAAAAAAGACCAAAAATCGTTGAAAGAGTAAATTTAGGTACACTACCCTGGGTTTGACGGGCTCGTGTTGTCCACTTCCCGTTTTCCATCAAAATGGGGAAAGTCGGGCTTTCTTGCATAACGTGGGGAAGGTCTGTCTTTAGTGATATATATATATGGATATTATATGGATATTATATGGAAATTTATATTTATTTATATGGATATTTTTATGGATATTTATATGGGTCCTCTCTTGACAACGTACGAGGGACCACGCGTTCGTCACGGCAGCCAGCTAGGCTGAAAGTCGAGGAATGAATTCTCAGCCTCCTGCTGTGGAGCCACGCGAAGGTCACTGTTGCTGTAGGAAGAGTTGCGACCGCCAGAGCCGTGGTGGTCATTGGGCATGAAGAGTGTCGTCAGCTGCCCCCGCGTGGCATGCTGGCTTCCCCTCGAATTCTGGGCCTCTCGGGGCTCTTGCTGGGAGTGTCGTGCTTGGCAGCACACCTGGTTCTCTTCCCTGCTGAGGTCAGGGTGGTGACTCGCCCGCGGAGGCACCTGGACAGGTGTTGGGAAGGCTCCTCGGAGCCGCCGGTGCCGTGGGACCTCCACGTGGGGCCAGCTCTGCGGGCACGACTGTGGCGCGGGCTCAGGGGGCCCGGCAGGTGCCACGGGCGGTGCTGCAGCTGCCCCCACGCTGGACGCCCGCTGTTGGGCATCTGGCTGCCGCCTCCCCGGGCCTGCTGGCAGCCAGCAGGGCCCCTGCGCCCCCCCGCCACACTGTCGTCCTGACACTTCGTCCGCCACTTCCCCGGCCACTGCGCGTCACTTCAGGCAGGCCGAAGATCCATTTTGGACACTGTGGCCTCGACTTTGCCAACAGGCTCTGAATGCCCTCGGATTTCCCACCCCCGTGTAGATAGCGTGCAGGACGCATGACCCCCTGAGCCACGCGGGGCGACCAGTGGGGTTGCCCAGCCCAGACGGGGGTAGCCTGCCTATGCGGTTTTCACCAAAATCGTCGCTTTCAAAGTCAAGGTTTGTGGAAAGCCTGATAGTGTTTATGAGTCAATCGATACTTTTTTAAAAGAAAGGCTCATCTCCCAAAATTTTATTTTATTTTATTTATTTTTTCTCTCCCCAAATTTTATAACAACGACACAAACGTGTTATGACAAGATGCTCAAAATTGTCAAGACATGCACTGGGCATGTCATTTTTTAATTTTGGTTTTTTGGTTTTTTGGTTTTTTTTTTTCTTCTTGACTTTAAGTAGGCTCCACACCTAACCGGGGGCTTGAACTCACAGCTCTGAGGTCAAGAGTTGCATGCTCTCCTGACTGAGCCAGCCAGGTGCTCTGGGACTTATCCTTTTTTTTTTTTTAAGTGCATTAATCATGGGTTAATATCCTAATATTAATTAAATCTGATACTCAGCTTGATACCATGTGGCTCTTACATTTTATTTGTAACCGAGAAAGAAGATTGCAGTGCGCCTACCTGGCTGTTTTAAGAGAGAAGGCATTGTCTTGATTTCTGCCAAAGTAGGAAGAAAGTAAGAACCCATTTCAACAGAAAATGACCAGCTTTGGTATTTCTAGAATAAAAATAAAAATCAGGGCAGCTAGCTGGCTCAGTCAGAAGAGCAGGCGATTCTTGGTCTTGGGGTCATGAGTTCGAGTCCCATGATGGGTATGGAAATCACGTAAACTTTTTAAAAATCCTTAAAACAATAATCATACGGCTACCAATCCTCTGCCAAAAGGTAGAAACAGGTCTGAGAGTTTAGACAAAGTTGTGGCAGGTGCAGCCCCCCACACCCCAGCACTGCCCGCCTGCCTCGCCCCTGCAAACAGCTGACATAAAGGAAGGCCGGCACCCAAGGTCAGAGCGTGGGTGGGGGACGCCCCCCGGGAGTTGGGTGGCTCTCGGTCGTCCTTCAGAAGTGGGACCGATTCCTTCCGCAGAGGATGAGCAGTTTCCATCTTCCTTCATGGCCACAGCTCTGCCACGGTGCCTGGCTGGGGGAGTGGGGCTTCTGAGGGTTGAGCTTTCCCAGGACCTGCACGGTCACCCAGTAACCCGCTGGATCTTTTCCTGTCGTTTCTTCAAACTGAGGTGAAATGATTGCAACAGAGAACCCCCCACAGGAAAGGGTCCAGTCGGTGTGTGGGGTACACCCACGTGGGGTGCAGCTGGCACCCAGGTCCAGATCCAGAGTGTCTCCATCACCCTGCGTGGAAACCCTGTAGGCCCCCAGCAGCCCCCATCCTCCTCCCCCTGCCTGGAGTCCCTGCCGCCCGTCCGTGTGTCCGTGCGTATTTCTCTTTTCAGACACATGGACTTTGGTGTCTGGCTTCCTGACCTCAGGGTCGTGTCCTCAGAGTCTCCCCCCCCCCCCCCCCCCCCCGGCAGCACGTGTGGGCGCCGCGTTCCTCCGGCGGCTCAGGAGTGCCCCCCTGTGTGGACACACCCCGTCTCATCTACCCCTGCCCGTCAGATACTCGGCGTTTGGGTTGTTTCCCCCCAGGCTCGCGTGATACGCCGTCCTGGGGGCACTGCTTGAACTCTTTTGGTTACAGACCTGGGACTGGAACCGTTGGTCATACGGTGATAACTCGTGTACGTTTTTAACCTTTTTGGTTCAAACTGTTGTTTTTTTTTTTTTTTAAATATGTTATTTATTTATTCATGAGACACACAGAGGCAGAGATACAGGCAGAGGGAGATGCAGCTCCCCACGGGGCGCCGATGTGGGACTCGATCCTGGGACACGGGGTCACACCCTGGGCCAAAGCAGGTGCCCCACTGCTGGGCCCCCCGGCATCCCGGTGCAGACTGTTTCTCAAGGGTACCACAAAGCGCCCTACCTTTGACGACGGGTCCATGCAGCACATGGCCCTGGCGGGCACGGCCGCGGGAGGCTCGGCTGCCGGTGGCACGTTTGACCTTTCCGGCGCTGCCCGCTTCCCTCGCCCCGTGCGGCCCTGCGGTGCCAAGGAAGCTGGGAGCCTATAGCTGGGCTGCCCTGCCCACATCCCGCCTCCACCCCTGCCCGGCTCCAGCGGCCCTGTGCCCGCTGCCCAGCCTGGAGGCTCCCCAGCTCTCGTAGGTGTTAAGGGGTCAGGCCGCCCGCGGTGGTCTGCTCGGGAGGTCAAGACAGGCTGTGGCTGTCGGGGCGCCTGATGCAGAGAGGGGCTTTCGCCGGGTCCTGGAGGCCCGAGGCCGGGTGTCGGCGGGGATGGCCGCCCTGGAGGCTCCTGGCCTGGCTGTGTCCTCAGGCAGCCTTCACCTGTGCGCACACCTGTCCCTCATTTCTTGGAGCGTCCGCCTCTTCTAAATGGATCCTCGCCAGCTTGGGTGCGGGCCCACCTGAGCAGACTGATTCTAATGTATTCATCGCCTGGGTGCTCAGTTGGTGAAGCATCTGTCTTTGGCCCAGGTCATGGTCTCGGGGTCCTGGGATCGAGCCCCACATCGGGCTCCCAGCTCAGCGAGGAGCCTGCTTCTCCCTCTCCCTCGGCTACTCCCCCTACTTGTGCATGCTCTCTCTCTCTCTCTCTCTCTCTCTCTCAAATAAATAAAATCCTTAAAAAAGATGTTAAGGTTAAATAAACACGATCTAGTATGTGCCATTTGACTGTTTCCACGTGTACAATCCGGTGCACTCAGTACGTTTGCAGTGCTGCATAGCTGTGACCACGGTGCATCTCTAGAGCCTTCTGACCATCCAAGCAGAAACTCCCGGTCTGTCCGACGGGGACTGTCCGTCCCTCTCCCCCCCGCCCCCCCCCCCCCCCAGCCCCTGGTGTTGCGCCAGTTCTTCCTTTAATCCTGCCATTTCCCGAGCCACCTGGCGGGGAGCGGACAGTCCTCGGTGCTTGGCGTGGGCTGAGGTCACCGGGGTGGGGACTGGGGCCTGGGCTGCTTCCCCGTCCGTCTCTGGCTTAGCTTTCCCCGCGAGTCCTCTTTGAAATGACTCCATTGCTTGGTGCAGGATGACAAGATTTTGTACCAAAACGGCCCAGGTAAAATGCTGCGGAGGGGTGGGGGCGTCCCTTCCATGCACCCAGGTGGATGCTGTTAGAACTCCAGGCGGGCGGCTCTGGGGGTGGGCGGGCCCTCCGCCTTCTGGAGCCCCTTCCAGACTCTTCTGTCCGCGCCCCCGCTGCCTGCCGGTGCCGCGCATGTGTGACCCGCTCTCCTTCTTCTCCCACCCCGTGTGCTCGCAGACCTACATCGGCTCCATCCTTGCCTCCGTGAACCCCTACAAGACCGTCGCCGGCCTGTACGAGCCTGCCACCGTGGAGCGCTACAGCAGGTGCCACCTGGGGGAGCTCCCCCCCCACGTCTTCGCCGTCGCCAATGAGTGTTACCGATGCCTGTGGAAGCGGCACGACAACCAGTGCGTCCTCATCAGGTAACCGGTCCGCGCTGAGGCTGGCAGAGGGCTGGGAGGGGGCCACGTGGGGCGCGGGCGTGCACAACCCGGCCGCGTGGGGCCCCAACCGGCCAGCCCCCAGGACACAACACCTGCCGAGAAGGAAACGAGAATGGTCGGGGTTTTTTGTTTGTTTTTTTAATTGGAGTTCAATTTGCCAGCATACAGCATATCACCCAGTGCTCATCCCGTCAAGAGAACGGTTTTTAATAAGCACCTGGATTTCTCGGGTGGAGTTTTAGTTTGAATAGCCTGATACCCACAGCTTTCAAAGACCCAAGCCCACTGAGGAAAAAAGCAGGATGTACCACATTTGTTGACTCTTGGCCTCACGGAATAATCACTCCATTTTTCTTATTTGTCTTGATTATTCTTTGGTTTATTCCATTGTGGCGTTGGTCCTTCCGGGGATTAAGGAAAATGTGTAGTTCCTTCAAATTTGAAGTGTCACGTATATTCTAGAGCGAGAATGCTCGTATCTTTGAGCAAGAGGTTTTTCTCTCATTCAATAAGGTCACATAGAATTTCCCAAACTGAAGTATTCTAATGATTTTGACTTGGGCGTTCCTGACATTAGCTACAGAATCAGCGACAGAAAAGGGACGCTCACCACGTGGGCGCCAAGGGAACGCTGGAAGCACGTGTTTATTTCGATCTTTCTGGCAAAAGACAAGGGTCTTGACATCTCTGTTCCAGTGAACTTGTACTTTTATCAAATTAAACTACCAAGAGGGGCACCTGGGTGGCTGGGTCGGCGAAGCGTCTGCCTTCCACTCAGGTCATGATCTCAGGTCCCGGGATCGAGTTCCGCGTCAGGCTCCCTGCTCAGCGGGGCTCTGCTTGTCCTTCTCCCTCTCTGTTCCCTCTGCCCCTTACCCCGCTCATGTCCTCTCTCCCTCTTTCAAATAAATAAGCAAATTCTTCAAAATAAAATGAAGTACCAGAAGGGGCATCTGGGTGGCTCAGCCGGTTGAGCATCTGACTCTTGATTTCAGCTCAGGGTCCTGGGATGGAGGCCGTCATCGGGCTCTGTGGTCAGCGGGGAGGCTGCTTGGGATTCTTTTCTGCTTCTCCCCCAACTTGTGTGTGCTCCCGCTCACGCGCTCGCTTTCACTCTCATTGTCTCTCTTAAATAAATTTTTAAAAGCAAAATACCAGGAAACCCACTGTCAAAACCCATCCCTAGGAATCATCTAAAACAAGCAATGGCATATATGTTTCTCTAAGAAAATTTTTTAATGGGGCGGTTTGGTGGCTCAGTGTTTAAGCATCAGACTCTGGATTTTGGCTTAGGTCACAACCTCAGGGGTGTGAGAAGGAGCCCTGTGTCGGGCTCCACACTGGGTGCAGAGTCTGCTGGAGACATTCCCCCTCTGCCCCTTCCTCAGCTCATGCTATCTCTTAAAAAAAAAATCCTTTTATGAACTACTTTGAGTTGGCCTCATCGCTTACCTTCTAGTGACACCCAGCTGGATCTTCTTAATTCTTTATACCAGAACTGTGTTCTGGGGACATTCAGAGCACCCCCGGTTAGTACCCAGAGCAAAGTGCAGAGCCTAACTTTCAGCCGGGTTTCCACGGACTCCATGGCAAAGGTTTGGACTTCCCTCTTAGGCGACTTTCAAATCCCAACTTGTGGCAAAATAATTGCATTATTTAAGAGGCAAGGACGAGGCATTTTGGCTTTGGGTGAGATGATAGGAAGACCCTCCTTTCCCCCCTCTGGATTCCTAATCCAATGAAAAGGAGACAGATGGAGAGCCATATGTTCGCTCCAGACTTCGAGCCAATCGGCCTTGCGAACATCCGAGCCCCAAATTAGACCAAACCACCTGATCCGGATGCGGGCAGGTAAGTGGTGGCCACGCTCACCGTGGGGAAACCTATTTCCAGCCCTTCACCCAGGTCACCTGTCAGGGAAAGGTCCCCCCAGCTCCTGCGGGGAGGCAGGGGCCAGCAGACCGTGGAACCCCAGGGAGGGGATGGCGGGGATGAGGACCCCCCCCCCCGCCCACATGGCACCTGCGTGAAGATGAGCTTGCCAACAGCTCCTGAGGGGTTAGTGGGTTTCGGGCACGGTGCCAGGAGCCTTCAGGCATCAGCTCACTGACATCTTCCAACGGCCCTGCGATGGCCGGGGCTGCTGCCGAGCATGCAGGTGCCCCACGCAGAAAACCATCTCGGGGACCATATCCTCCTCCCGGGGGTCTGCGCCCGTTACTTCTCTGCATGGGTCTTGCCTTTGCAACAAACCGGAATGTGACGAACAGCATAGCAGAACCCTACCTTTCTCCCCCTGCCTGCCTCTGCCACGTTTAGGGGACGCAGGCATCTGAGCAGATGCACCCACTTTCTTAACCAGTTTGCTGGTGCTAATGTCCGGGGCTGTGGAAAGAACTCGGTGGGGGGGCTACCCGCTGGTCTAATCAGGTGACCGTGAATCATGATGACTTGCAGCTCATCCAAATGAAGCTATTATTTAGTAGCTTTTAAAGCAGGGGGAGCTTTGAAGCGCCCCGTTCCCAAGAGAGAAACTTGCCTTATGACTGGCAGCCCTGTTTGTAGGCTCTTGCAGGCGACCTCCCCAAAGCTCAGAAGTCAGAATATCAGATCCCCGTTGCAGCGTAATACGGAACAGGATGCATTAAGACCAGCGGGAAGAAAGCAAGCGTAGTCATTTTTAAGAAGATCAAATTGTACCTGAATATTTGCCATTGATCATTGCTTGTGTTCCTTCCCTTCGATGGGAGAAACGAGAGGATGACTCACGTATCACTCGCTAGACAGAGCGGCTGGGGAAGAACGCGGTAAATCCAGTGAGGTCATCGTGCGTAAGTGTGAGGGTGTCTAATAAAACGGGAGGGGGTCGGCATTTTCATGCCAACGACCGCAGTATTTAAAAATAAGGTGGGAGGCGGAGGCGGAGGCAGAGGGGGAGTGGATCCCAAATAGAAAGCTCCCATTGTGTGACTCCGGCGTGAACGGAGTAACTGTATTTATCTCAATTAACCCAGGAAACAGCGTCTTTAAGAATAGAGTGCTCAGGAAGGTATCTTGTTTCATAGATCTTGCCAGCTCTTTTTTTTTTAAGTGGAGGCTGGGGCTGTGGGAATCAGAGACCTTGAGTAGAGAAATAGACCTTCCTGTCACCGAGTCCCTGTAGCCGGAGCCGTTTCCTCAGGCGGGACCCGCCCCCTGCTGGATACAACGCGTTTCTCTACTTTGAGAACATTTTCTTATGCAAAGACCCTTAGGGCCAGAACCTAGGCCTGCTTGGAATCAGGGCTTCAGAGAGCAGTTTCCCCCTGGCCTCACGAGCCTCGGCCCCTTGGCCCAGTTCCCCAGCGACGTGCGGGCGATGCCAGGTGTCTAGGCTTCCGGTCCAAGCTCCTCGAGTTGGCCTCGCTTTCATGGCTGTCCTCTCTCCTCAGCGCTAATTCTATCTTTTTCTGCACATTTAAGTAAATGCTTATGCTATTATGGTCTTTATATATTTAAGGGTCGCCCGGGTGGCTCAGTGGGTGAGCATCTGCCTTCAGCTCAGGGCGTGACCCCGGGGTCCCGGGATCGAGTCCCACATTGGGCTCCCCGCAGGGAGCCTGCTTCTGCCTCTGTGTTTCTGCCTCTCTCTCTCTCTCTGTGTGTCTCTCATGAATAAATAAGTAAAATCTAGAAAAAAAAATGTTTAAAACTCGGGGTGTTTTTCCATCTAACTGGCAAGAGCAGCATTTGATTTCGGTTGATCTGGGACATTTCACATTGACTTGTGCCCCTCGTATGTTGATGGGGCCCGCGGGGCGTAGCGTGTTGTGGCCTATCGGTATATGCGGCCTTTTGAGATCCGCAGCATAGGGCAGGCCTGTGCCTCAGTCCCCGTGGGACCAGGGCAGTGTCGGGGGCCAGCGTTCCCGCCGTCAGTCTCCGCAGAGATACGCGCAGCAGCCGTGCCGTCAGGACCTTTGCATGTTTCGGTTTTCCAACACGGGGTGGATTAGGCACCTAATGGATAATCAGGCGTCCAGTCTCTTTTCTGTTTCTAGTAATATGTTTATAAATGGTCAAATTGGCACAATGAACACAGCCTGCGGCCGGGGTCAGCAGGGCACCAGCCTGAATAAGACGACGCGGGCTCTGGCTCACGTGACCCGGCAGCTCACGGTGCTAGACTTTAGCGGTCAAAACAGTCACGATGGTAATAAAATCCAGTCAAGGGATCCCTGGGTGGCGCAGCGGTTTAGCGCCTGCCTTTGGCCCAGGGCATGATCCTGGAGACCCGGGATCGAGTCCCACGTCGGGCTCCCGGTGCATGGAGCCTGCTTCTCCCTCTGCCTGTGTCTCTGCCTCTCTCTCTCTCTGTGTGTGTGTGTGTGTGTGTGTGTGTGACTATCATAAATAAATAAAAATAATAAAAAATAAAATTTAAAAAAAGGCATTGACCAGAGAGCTGAAGGTCAGGGTCAATGTTCCTAAAAAAAAATAAAATAAAATAATAATAATAAAATCCAGGGGATTCCTGGGTGGCGCAGCGGTTTGGCGCCTGCCTTTGGCCCAGGGCGCGGTCCTGGAGACCCTGGGATCGAATCCCACGTCAGGCTCTCGGTGCATGGAGCCTGCTTCTCCCTCTACCTGTGTCTCTGGCTCTGCCTGTGTCTCTGGCTCTGTCTCTCCTTCTATCTCTCAAGAATAAATAAATAAAAAATCTTTAAAAAAAAAAATAAAAAAAAAATAAAATCCAGTCGCTGCCTTTAGGACCACCTTGTCCGACGGGAAGAAACTGATGTGACTGATCTCGATAGCACCTGCCAGATGCTGTCACGGAAACATGTACGTGGCTGCTCCGAGAAGGTGGCAGTCAGTCCTCAGGAGGGAATGCAGACAGTACTTAGAGGACGTGAGGTGTGACCAGGAGGCAAAGGCCGTGTGGGGACCTGGCGGGTGTGGAGGGGAGGGGCGGCCGCGGAAGCATCTGCAGAAACAGATACTCGGAGAAACAAGGGTAATCCGGGGATGGAAGGTAGCCTGTGGGGCTGTGGGGTCTGCTAAGGGACATGAAGGGGCTGGAGAGCAAAGAGAGGGAAGTGACGTCCGTCCACAGAGACTGCGGCGTCCGATCCTCGGACAAGGGGAGCCGAGGCTCGGAGCCGTGTGCGGGGCCCAGGCCTGGGCTCCAGCCCCACTGGGCCCTTTCGGAGCGGCAGCCTCCGTCCGGGGGCCGGCTCACATTTCAGGGCTCTGCCCTGCTGGCTCAGACCCAACAGCCGAATCCCAGGGACTCAAAGCCTTGCCCACGTCTTCAGGCCGCCCAGCGAGTAGCCGACGGAGGTCCTGAGAGCGTCCTGGGAGTTGGGGATTTGACTCCCGTGGGATAACGGAGGCTGGTCCTGGTCGGCAAGCTCGTCTGTGAAGGGCGGCTAGGATGTGTCACGGCCACGCACCTCTGCCCTTGAGCGTGGAAACACTCCCAAGCAGCGAGCCAAGCAAAGTCCTGGCCGTGCTCCGATAAAACTTTATAGAAACAGGCGGCAGAGCCGACTTGGGGGTGTGGTCTGTGGACAGCGGCACAGGCCCGTGGGCGTGCATGAAAGGCCCACACATCAGGGCCGTCGTTGACCCTCCTGCCCCTGACCCCTCAGTGCCTTCCTCTCTACTGATCACTGGCATTTCTAGCACATTCCATCCTTTGAAGAAGATGTGCAGCTGTTCCACAGCCTGATAGACCACGCAGCCCCCCACTGCTGTCCACAGGGCGCCATGCCTCTGGGCGCCCCTCGCTCATCCTCGCCTGCTTGTGCTCCCCCCGGCCTCGCCCTCCACCCCCGCTCGGCCGGGCTCTCCTCTGAGGTCCGGGCAGTGACTTAGGTGCCCCTGGGGGACCACCGTGGGCATCTCAGGGTGCATCCTGAGCATCTCCCAGAAACATGTCTGTCCCTTCGCATCCCGTTGTCAACAGTGGGCGCTGCATCCTACCAGGTGGCACGCCGAGACCTAGCCATGCCCCTGGGACTGCGAGGCCCTCTCTGTGTGCCCCCCCACCCTGGCCTCCATTCAGGAGGAATTCCACGCGGTAAAGCATGTGGCCCACGTACGCAGCTCGATGGGCTTGGCATCGTGTGCACCTGTGCTGTCGCACTCGCCCTGGTCAGCCCGCACCCTGCTGGCAGGCCATCGGCCGTCCCTGCCTGTCTCTCCCCCGTCTTTCCCGGGGCCTCTCCCCATGTCGCTGCTGCCCTGCTCGCTACCCTTCTGCCCTCCCCTCTCCCCACCGTCCCCCACCTTCAGTCGCCTGCGGACCCCTACCGCGTGTAGCCTTGAACCTGATCCCCAGGCTCTCCTGCGGGACAAGGCCTGGTGGTGGATTCGGCCTCCAGAGAGGCCTCAGAGCTCTTAGCAAGGCCTGTGAGGCAGCCGCTCGGTGCTCTGGCTTATGTCTCTCTCTCTTTCGTGGTTGTGTTGGTTTGTTTCACCAGTGGACGCCCGCTTGGGTTCATCAAGACGACCCTGGGTGCATGTCTGCGATCACACCAGAGCCCAGGCAAGGCCTGTGGTCGCCTGGTCTGCTGAGACTAATGTAGGACTGGACACGAGTGGGGCTTGCTGGGGTGATGGCTGTGGGGCCACCGTCCCGCCGCGGCCATGGGGAGGACACGCGGGGAAGGGCGGGCACAGCCTTGTTGGGTGGGCTGGGTGGGAGCGGCGGCCCCTGGGCCTGAGCCCAGCACCGGGAACCAGTGGGTGGAAGTCAGCCCGGCCGGCGAACATTCGGGAGCTGCCCTGTCGTGTTTGCGCTCCTGCGCTTGGCCCTGTGGTTCCATGGGGGTGGCCGCTGTCGTGAGGCCGTCCCCTTGGCACCGGCCTGGAAGTCAACCTGAGGCTGTCTGCCCTGGGCTGGTGGGCTCCCTGCAGGTGAAGGGCCCCAACACCGCTGTCTGCATGCCCCCCTCCTTGGGTGCCTGCCGACACCCCCACCTGCACGTGATGGATGTGCTAGAGGGGCTCATGAGCCCAGGAGGAACCCCTGTGCTTACCAGGCGATTCATGCTATTTAGAAGGTTTACCAGGAAAGGATGTTGCAGGAGGACACAACCACGCAGGGGCCTACCCTGGGAGGGGGCCATGGGCCCTGGGCCGTGGGCCCTGCGTCCCTCTGTGCACCCCGACACCACGCGTGGTGTGGCCTCCTCCTTCCCACGGAGGCCAGCTGTGGGAAGCGACTGAAGCCCCCACTTCCGACCCTGTGGGTGGTCCCCCTGGAAGCAGCCCCCAGCTTGGGCGCCCTAGCCACTTTCCTAAAGTTGCCTCCCTACCGTGACGTCTCGGGTCCGATTACTGTCACCGTGGAGCAGCGATGGGGGTGTGAGCCCCTCTGCATCAGAGGGGACTCTGACAAGGCTGAGCATGTCTTGCTGTAAGCGATCCCGCCAGCACATGTGCATGGCACGTGCATCACGTTCATGGAGCCCCACGGACGGCTCACCTGAGAACGCCGTGACTCCTGGTCCTCGCCACCTTACTGCCCTGTTGGAGACCCCGGTCCAGGGCGTGGCCAACTGCTGGTTCCCAGCTCAGGCCGGGGTCTCCGCTGTGCCCTCCGAGGCGCTGGACCCAAGCCCTGCAGGAAGCCCTGTGCTCAGGGGGCGTGGGGCTGCGGGGATCCTCCCACCCCCCTCTGCCCCTCCACACGTGCTCTCAGCAATAAACCCTACAAAGAGGTGAAAGAGCGGTTGGTGTCCTGGGCTAGGGGACTGCGCTGAGCCTGTGGTCCTCAAGGCAGTGACCCCCACCGCGTGCCCCCTCCTGCCTGGCGCACGTTCCCCTGTGCGGGTCAGCCTGCCCTCCCCCAGAACCCCCGGAGCCTTCACCTCCGCCCGTTTGTGAGCTCTCCGCCCCTGGCATCCGTGTCGCTCTGCTGCGCAGTCCCGTGCTTCTGGATCACGGACACGGAGCTGGTGGTGCAGCCTGACGTGGGCGCCTGCAGACGCTCTGGGAGCGCAGGAATCCCCAGGCACATGCTCCTCCTCCACGGCCTCCAAGACCACACGGCCTTGACCCTCCATGGGAGTGTCTGTGCCACGGTGGGCTGGAAGACCAGGGTCACGTGGAAGCGCTGCCTGTAGAGCACCCGCCGTCACCTTGACACCTGGGGACACGCGTGTGCTCTGGGTCTTGGCGGCTGTGAGCTGTGTGCTCGTCCTCATCCTGTGCCCTGTCGCTGCAGCATGTCCTGGGCCGTCGGGCCGATCACCGCTGCTGTGTGGCCTGGGGATGCTGCTCTCAGCTGTGGTGGTTCCTGCACCGGCCCGTGGGGGCCCCTGGGAAACTCCTGGGAGTCCTGACCACTGGGCCCCAGCCCTGTCGGAGCCGCTTAGGGGCAGATTAGGGGATCCGCGTGGGCAGCCAAGTGTGAGAACCCTGGCACGTCTCCATTCCTATCTGTATTTTATCTCTGTTTCAAGTTTTAATTCTGTATCCAAAAAAAAATGTACTTAAGGAAGATGCTTGGGCAGGGGCTGCTCTGCCTTTGGCTCAGGTCATGACCCCGGGTCCTGGGATCGCCCCACAGGCCCGGCTCCTCCGCTTCTCCTCCTCCCTCTCCCTCTGCTGCTCCCCCTGCTTGTGTCTCTCATTTTTTCTCTCTCTCAAATAAAAAAAAAGATTTAAGATTTTTTATTTTTATTTTTTTTTTTATTTTTTTTTAAACTTTTATTTATTTATGATAGTCACAGAGAGAGAGAGAGAGAGAGGCAGAGGGAGAAGCAGGCTCCATGCACCGGGAGCCCGATGTGGGACTCGATCCCGGGTCTCCAGGATCGCGCCCTGGGCCAAAGGCCGGCGCCAAACCGCTGCGCCACCCAGGGATCCCTTAAGATTTTTTTATTATTTATTTACTTATGAGCGACCCAGAGAGGGAGAGAGACACAGAGGGAGGAGGGGGGGCAGCCCCGGGCAGGGACCCCAGGATGGCGCGGGCCGCAGGGCAGAAACCGCTGCGCCCCCGCTGCCCTCTCTCGGATAAAATCTTCAAAAAATCCACAGGAAGGGGATTCGGAGACGATTCGGTGGGAAACGAGGCCGCGGGTGGCTCAGTGGGCGCCCAGGCTGCTGCGTGCGCGGGGCGGGGCGGGGCGGGGCGGGGCGGGACGTGCTGGGCACCGCCGGGGCCGCTCCCGCTGTGGGGGGGGGGGCGAGTCCCGCTGCCACTTCCGGGGCGGGGGCGGGGGCGGGGGCGGGGGCGGCCGCTGGCCGGAGCCTGAGCAGCCGGAGCCTGACCTGACGGCGCGCCCCGTGTTGCAGCGGCGAGAGCGGCGCGGGCAAGACGGAGAGCACCAAGCTGATCCTCAGGTTCCTGTCGGCCGTCAGCCGGCAGTCGTCGGAGCTGCCCTCCCGGGAGCGGGCGTCCAGCGTGGAGCAGGCCATCCTGGGGAGCAGGTACCGCGCCCCCCGCCCCCGCCCCCGCCCGCCACTGACCCCGGGGCCCCGGAGCCGGCCGCGGGGCGCCCACTCGCCCTGGAGGCCGCGTCCGGAGCAGGAGCGCCCGCGCCCCCTCAGGCCCGTCAGGCCCCTCAGGCCCCGGAGGCGGCGGCGCGGCCCCTCAGGCCCTGACCGGAGGCGCAGCCCCCCGCCCGCCCGCCCGCCCGCCCGCCGGCCGCCAGCCCGGGACCCACGGGGAGCCGCAGCCCGTTTCCCTCCTGGGCGTTCGCGCGTCTCCCCCGTGGCCGTGGCCGTCGTCGAACACACGGAACGTGAGGCGCGGCCGAGCGTGTGGGCCCGTGTCCAGCACGCGGCGACCCCGACAGCCGCCTGGACGCCGCGGCCCGGGAGGAGGCCTCGGGGCGCAGAGCCCGAAATCCGTCCCGGGTCCTTTATAGGAGATCTCGCCGCGGCCCTGTCCGGCCCGACTTCCATTTGGGGAAGGTCCGGCGCTTACTCCTAAGCGAGCCCCGGGGCAGGCCGCCAGCGGCTGGAACGCCCGGCGGGGCTTTGTCGGTCCCGAAACCCGAGTGGGAGCCTGCCCCGCAGCCCCGCGCCTGCGCTCAGCGTGGGCCCCAGCCCCTTGGCTCGGGCGGGGACAGGCGTCCCGGCCCCTGGCCCCCGCATCCTGAGGCGGCCTGCGCTTGCTCGTGGCCTGCCCCAGCTCCGGTCAGATGCACGCGCCTTGTGACCCCTCAGCAGCTGCTCTGAGATCTGGCTCTTCAGTAAACAAACGCAGTCGCGGCCACCCTGGTCACCCAGGCCTTTCCGCTTTCAGATTTTTCCCGGCAGTGGCGGATTTTGACATTTGTGAGGCCCGCTGTGCTGTTGGTACATCTCCCCTGATGAGCACTCTACTCCTCACTTTTTTTCATTAGTGGTTGAACTACAATGAGGAGCGGTCTGGTAGGAGCTCCGGGTGTACGTCACAGGGATGAGATTTTTGTGCCTTATGAAATGATCCCCCCGGGTAACTGGTTACCGTCGGTCACCGCCGCGCGCGGTGATGACAGTGTTACTGATAGGTCGCCTGCGCTGAAATTACATCTCCTGACCTGTATGTTGTGTAACTGGACGTTGTCCTTACGTCTCTCACAGCCCCATCATGGAAGCTTTCGGCAACGCGAAGACGGTGTACAACAACAACTCCAGTCGCTTTGGGAAGTTCGTTCAGCTGAACATCTGCCAGAAGGGAAATATTCAGGGCGGGAGAATTGTAGATTGTATCCTGTTTCATTTAGGTCCTGTCGTTAGTATCTGACCCTATTAAGTACAAACTTGGTTATCATTAAGGACAGATACCGTGAAACATTTCAGTTATTGCTTAATATTCTCTGTGTGACCTACTAATTATCCCTTTGGAAACTTCCGAAAGTTTTTCTTTCCTTTTGGAAACTTCGGATATCATGTTCATAATCTGGAAACGTGGAGTCATCCTGAAGCATCAGGCGTTTGCTGATTGAAATCGATTCTGTTAGATAGTTTGGCACCTCCTAGGAGGCCATGTGTCCTGTCAGAAAATGGGCTTATGTGAACTAGTCTGTGCTTTGTTGGCTCATGTCTTGGCGCTGGAAGTCTCAATGCCAAAGGAGCAGGGATTTGCGATGATTTGGGTGACAAAGGATAGAAAATTAAGGACCAATTGAGCATGCCCTATCCTTGTTTTGTTCCTTGACTGGCCATTGCTTTTCACATGAAGATTTATTAGAAAAAGTGAGTAAACATGATTTAATTCACGTTTTCTTCTATTGATAATAATTTCTGGAAATTACTGGTTTGTGTTCATGAAATGGAGGAATCGTCTCTGAGAAGAAATCTGATTTATCCCACAGAACCGAGTAGTAAGACAAAACCCCGGGGAAAGGAATTATCACATATTCTATGCACTGCTGGCAGGGCTACAACATGAACAGAGAGGTAAGTGAGTGTGTGAGTGTGCGACCGGCAGAGAAATACGGACTAGCAACTTGTTTTCCCTGAAAAGCCATCAGTAAGACATCTCCTTGGGCTTCGTTGGTGAAGGTGTACGAGAATACTGAAGATGCTGAGGCCATCTCATTTTATATTATTTTTTTAGAGATTTTATTTATTTTATTTGACAGAGGGAGAGCACAAGTAGGCGGAGCAGCAGAGGGAGGGGGACGTGGGACACCCCCGTGAGCAGGGAGTAAGTGGTGGTGGACTAAGTGGGGCTCCATCCCAAGACCCTGGGATCATGACCTGAGGCCAAGGCTCAACCAACTGAGCCACACAGGTGCCCCGCGGAGTCCATTTTACAGCCAAATAATGTAGAGGGAAAATCACCAATAGAGAAATGTTAAATTTTTGTTTTTGGAATCTTGGCACTTTTCTAATTTATAGAATATTAATAAAAAATATATAGTGCATATTGTATCTGGTTTACTCTTAAACCGTACTCAAATACAGTTAATTTTTAAACATGTGATTTTTAAGAGAAAATAATCAAAATAGGATTCTTATTAGTTTTTCAAGAATATTTGCTATACTTATTTTCTTTCTTTAGAGAGCAAAATCAAACCGACTGAGCCACCCAGGCTCTCTTAATTTAAATCCTTTTTATTTTCTCTAAATGATGACTAGACTGTTAGCATAGAACTATTTACATACTTTATTTTTTTAAAGTTACAAAGTGAGAATTCTTGGATTGTGTCTTATCCTGGCCAAGTACTGATTTTATGTTTTTCTTTGTCTTTTGTAGAAGAATTTTATTTATCTGTACCAGAAAACTACCACTACTTGAGTCAGTCTGGATGTATAGGAGACAAGACAATCAGTGACCAGGAATCTTTCAGGGAAGTGATTGTAAGTTATTTTCTTATTTTCCCCTTATTAAGAGTGACAACCTCAAAAAAGAAAAGTGGCATTTCATTCCTGTTTCAAAAAAAATTTTTTTAATGAAAATAGAAGTAATTACATTTGCACCACTGTATGAGAAAAGGTACTTTCTTCTTGTTCCGAATCATGGTAAAGAATGTTCCAGACTGGAAGAGGATCCTCTTTCTCTGGAAGGTAGATGAATATCCGTGGCATTCGGGATAGGTACATGGTGGGTTAACTTGGAACAGTGTATTAAAATATGTGTGTGTGTGTGTGTGTGTGTATACATATATATTTTAGGCTTGGCACTGGAACCTACCAATCTTTCTTTTTTGAGCTTTTATGTATATATATATATATATATATATATATATATGTACATATATTTTTATAACAGTTTCTACAGCTAAAAACCTGTCAGCCGTTAGACCCGGCGACTGTTAGGATCATTCTGACATCCGATTCTGACGGCAACAGTAACAGTAGTCACCTTGCAGCTCTGAGCTGTGGATACCTGTGGTCTCTTACAGTTTTCTGATATCACAGGTGTTTGTTCTAAGGAACATTTAGGAAGCCTGGTCATTGAGCGTTACTAACATCCCCTCCATTGGAGGATGGCCAGTAGATTTTGCCAGTGCAATCTCCATTCCTTTGCCAGGATCATTGCTCCAGCATTGGATACGGTGGATCTAGGCTTGATTTCATCATCATACATGACATCGAGCACTTGTTTTATGGACTCAAGTGAGCCACATCTCTCGTTGCTCTTAACCCTGTGAGGGTAGGAACTGTGGCTGTCTTACACTCTATACCTGGGAGAAGCTGGTGCCCAGTCTGACCGCACACAGTACCAGACAGAGCCAGTCTAAGTCCAGATCCCAGGCTTTAATCCACAAGGCAGGGAGGCTGTACCTGCTTCCGGTACAACATCCCAGATTGTCTGTCGAGTTCTTGTCTTCACAGTTGTCAACAGTTCTATACTCCACATCCCCATCCATTCTTCTAGATTGTTCAAAAAATGCCTTGTGGAATGATATCAGGGTCTTTTTTTTTTTTTAAGTGAGTATATATCATACATCCTTTTCCTAGGTCTTAAATGGAAAATGAAATTAAGAACAGCATTGGCTAGAATATCCTCTTCCCCTCTGTCTCCCGTTTATCCTGCATTTATAATGCAGAGCAGTTTCTCTTGCCACATCTCCTTTCTTGAAACTGTCAACAAAACAGCCCCCCTGCTGACAGCACCTTTTGCCGAGCACCCTGGACTGCATGGGAATTGGCCCTGAGAATTGGATTTTATGAAATGTTTTTTAAGCATTTTAAGTTTTCTTTCCCAATTTTATTTTGCCCCTGGATTTCTATCACTACTCAGACTTTCTCTCTTCTCAATTCGTTCATTATTGTCTTTACTGTGTGTTAGAATAAATATGAAAATTCATTTTTGATGAAAAGGGTAAAGAAAGAGGAATTTTATTTTCTTCTTTCTTGAAGCTGGAGAACAATGCTTCATGATAGAAGGAACTTGTTGCAGGAGACAGACTCCTAACTGTCCAAGAAGTAGCAGGTCTCCTACTGATTTCCTCACTGACCACTAGGGTGCACTGGGCATCGGGTCCTCTGCTTACCCTGAAAGCGCCGGAGAAGCGACTCTCTTGGCTTTCCTCCGCTTTCCTCTTGGGACTTCATTCATTTTCTGATTCAGAATTGTTTATTCCTTTTGTTAGCCTTCACGTAGACTTTTGGGGTGCGCCCTGCTTTCATCCTTTGCTAGCTTTTGTTATTGAAAGAGTGGGTTTTGGCATTTAAAATCTGATCTTACGATGAAAAGATATCCTCTAGAAAGGAAGAAAATTGTGCATGACATTGATATAGATGTACACAACAAGCGTACATGTATTCCCTTTATAGATTCTTAACTATTTACTTTCTGATTACTTTTAATGTCAACCTATTAGAAATGTCAACAAAAAACTAGTGGCTATTTTTTTAAACTCAGGAACATGTAATTATTATTTAACCTTCTGGAAGGTCTCAGTGCAGTCAGAAAAGAAAAAAGAAATGTGTACCTTTTCAGAAAAGAGGAAAATACTCTTTTCTCTAAAAAGTAGGATTTTCTGTCTTTATTATTTTTTTTTCCTCCCTTTACTTTAACCTGCAAGAATCACAGATTGGGGGAATGGCTTCAATAATTTGTCATATCCAGGGCAGCCCGGGTGGCTCAGCGGTTTAGCACTGCCTTCAGCCCAGGGCGTGGTCCTGGAGACCCAGGATCGAGTCCCACATCGGGCTTCCTGCATGGAGCCTGCTTCTCCCTCTGCCTGTCTCTCTCTCTCATGAATAAATAAAACCTTTAAAAAATAATGACAATATCCATCAAAATAAGGTCCATTACAGCAAGCAAAACGTACACTCCAGTATATTTAATGACATGGAAAAACCTATTTTATAATTGAGGGAGATAAGTTGCAATACTAAATCTTTTTATTTGAAAAAGCATTTTATGTATAATTTAGGATATGTGATAAATAGCAAGAATATTCTCTCATGAGGCAGAACTCTAGGATTTTATCATTTTGTGTTATATATTTACAGTTAATACATCAGCTTTAAGGATTATATAACTTTGATTACATTCCTAAAATCGCAATTTCTGTAAAATAAATTTCTAGAATCCTGAATATCCTATCAGTACCAGCCAGCCCATTGTTCTGCCTTATGCAGTACTCCATAACAGGAGTGACACAGGAATGGCGAAAAAGAAACCCTGAAGTCTTCAGGCTGAGGTTGGTTTTATATAGCAACATGTTTGAGCACCTGCTGTGTGCCCAGCACTGTTCTAGGCAGCAAGGAGACTGCAGTAAATAAGCCACATATCATCCCAGTATTCTGCTGAAGAAGGAAACATGATTGGACTGTATTGTACTGTTGTTTTTAATGTACTTTGTCTCTCAGTATTTTGGTTCTTTAAAAAAAGATTTTATTTATTCATGAGAGAAAGAGAGAGAAAGGCAGTGGGAGAAGCAGGCTCTCCATGGAGCAGGACTCTGGGATCATGACCTGAGTCCAAGGCAGATGCTTAACCAACTAAGCCACCTAGGCACCCCTCTCAGTATTTTCTTCCAAAAGCAAATACCACTTAAATCTGCATCTTCGTATTTCAATTGTGTAAAGCTTCTTTTCCCAGTGGTTTGGAGATCAGAGGAAAGGAGCTATATTCCATTAAGACTGAAGGACATTTGTTTGCAGAATATGTTGACATGTTCATAGAGAGAAATTCTTTTTTTTTTTAAGATTTTATTTATTTGAGAGAGAGAGAGAGAGAGAGAGAGAGAGAGGCAGAGAGAGCACAAGTAGGGGGCAGAAGGAAAAGCAGACTCCCTGCTGAGCAGGGGCTCGATTCTAGGCCCCCAAGGATCATGACCTGAGCCAAAGGCAGATGCTTAACCGATGGAGCCCCCCAGGTACCCCTCTTGTACACTTCTTTTAAAATTTTTACTTATTTAATTGAGAATCTGCTTTATGTGTTTTTAGAGTTCATCATTGCCACCACTTGGCAGGAATATAAATAAATGCCTGTAAAGTAGCCTGGGTGGCTTTAGGGGACCTGGTTCTTCCTGGTGAATGTATGCTGAGTTTCATAGCCATGTTTTTATGGAGTTATTTCAAGTCAATAGGAGCAACTAATTTATTTTATAGCCTGTATTTGACCCACTAGAATGGTGGCTGATAATATGTGTGTGAAGTAACAGGTGTCTTTGGGTGATAATCTTTTCAGTTCTCTTACTCCACAAATGTTGAATGTTTATAGCATGCATGGCTGTGGACCAGGACTGGGGTTTCCGGACGGTATTGGCTTTCCCAGGTATATCGATGGGTTTTTAATGGTGTCAGCCCATGTATATGAATGCAGAAATTCATTCCACATGAGTCAGATTTTATTAAGATTTAAATGGACATCTTTATACCTCAATTTTGCCAAGATGGAAACATCAATCTTTTTCAGTGGTGGAGAACTTGGGAGCATAAGCAAATCTTATAAAACAACATGCTGTTGCCTAATATAACATTACATGATAAATTATTATCGGTTTGTTTACTTGCAGTTTGCTATGCCCAGAATAGCCTCTTTCCCCCCGTTTCAGTGGCACCATTTGTTCAAGATTCATCTGTGGTTCCTTTGCCTTGAATGGCACCTCCACACCTTACAGCCAACTGCCCGAGACCCTAGATGTACCTTTTGGCAGTAAAGCTCCTGAAATTTATCCCACTTTTCTATTCATTTCTAGTATGATGAGCCTGGCTTCCTTTGATTCTTCATGGCTGAGACCAGATCACATATTGTCACCCCTCCCCTTCTCCCCACCCACTTCCCACGTTCCCAGACACCTATCATTTTTTATGTTGCCTAATGAGTGTATTGAATATATTTTATTTTGTTCCAGTTTTATTATAACTGAATTTCTGTTTAGTGCTTCTGAACTATACTGAGAACTTCCAGCATGCTTTTTAAGTCTTGGAGCCGTATTGTTGAGAAAATAAGACCATGATAATAAGCTTTAAAGTGGTTACTCTTGCCCAAGGGACGGAGATTGCAACTGGAGAGATTGTAAGCAGGACAGAAGGACATAAAAGTAGAGGCTCTTGTTGGCAGTTCCGGCGTGCGTGCCCAGGCTGCTGGTAACCGGGGCGGCCGTTAAATGACCCCGTGGTCTGATGAATGCGATTGCTACTTATCAGCACACTCCTAATTCACTTAGAGCTGAATTGAAAGTAGTCGTATTTATTAACACAGTAAGCACATTTCGTTTGCTTTCATATCTCCGTATGTAACTTCGGAATGTATTTTAAGAACTTAACCAAGAATATTTTCATCAGGCATCTCTTGATATTTTTCATTTGATGACTTGACGTCTTCTACTGCAAACTTATTTTTTTTATCTTACTTCCTTTTAGTGTTCTATAAAGTCCAGGTGGTTGACAAACAGTGAAGACTTTCATTTCTATGCTCATCCTATGATGAGCTAAGAATGTTTATAAGTTAATGTTGAACATTAGGCTTATAGGAGGACTCTCATCACGGAGAGGGAAAATACTAACTTTTGCACAGTGTTGGTTCTTTACAGTTATTTCACTGTTTCATTTGGTCCTTACCACTGTTTTAAGTCTTGAGAATAAGAAGTTATTCTCTACTTCCTAACCATCTTCCTTTACTTTTAACTTTTGGAATAAGTGAATTTCAGCAGTTTTTCCATATATTTTTTTTAATAAGCACTAGACTGTAGTTCTTATTCTTGTGTCCGTTTCTCTTTGCACCTGTAAAATGAGTCTTCTCACCCCTGATTAAATAATTCATGGTGTTTTTATTATTTGTATTCAGATTTATTGAAATGTAATGTATATATAATAAAATGCTATCATTTGAAGTATGCATTTGAATGGATTTTGAATTTATTCACCCATGTACCAGTAAGCACAATCAAAATAAATAAAATTCAAAAACTTCCTTTGGCCCTTCCAAGTCATCCTTCTCCTAGGAAACCACTGATCTGTTTTCAGGCACAAATCAGTAGATTTGTCTTTTCTAGAAGTTCTTGTAAGTGAAATGATACAGAGTGTATTCTCACGTCTAGCTCCCTTACTCATCTACATCATACATGACTCAGTTCATTCCTTTTTCTAATGAGTGGTATTCCATTGAATAGGCAGCAGTTTGTTTATCCACTCACCCATTAGTATCGTAAAAATATTGTCAAAATGTTAAAAGACTTGATGGAACATAATGTTTGTGAGCTTACTAAAACTAACATCGCAGCTATTTCCAGTACAGTATATTTATTTCCCAGCCTGGTTTTCTTAATGCAGTTCCTGGCTGGCTCGTTTGGTAGAGCATCCGACTGTTAATCTCCAGGTTGTGAGTTCGAGTCCCACATTGGGTATAGGGGTTACTGTAAAAAAAAAAAAAAGTTACAAAAATTTTTTAAAAATTTACTGACTTTTTTCTTTTATAGCAATCTCTACATCCAGCATGGGGTTTGAACCCATGACCTGGAGATTGCTTCCTTGCATTAGCAACCAAACCAGCCAGGCACTCCACAAAAATATAATTTTAAACTTTTATATAAAGTTATCTCATAAGTCATGTTTCTGTATGATCATAATTTCCTTTAAAAAGTATATACTATTCCAAACTATAGAACTGTTCTAAACTATTGCTATATTCGACTTGTCTGATGATAGGTAGAATTTTTTCGCTCTGAACATGTTGATATAACACTGCAGTGAATGTATTATAGAACTTTATTTCCTGTTGAGATTTTCCTTAGAATGAATTTCCAGCATTGAAATTATGGAAGATTATATAGGAGATTGCTTTTTTCTTTTTATGTCTTTAGAGAGTGATAGCGTTGGCTGGATAAGAAGTTGGTGGAGTTTAGGTTCATTGAGCCTGATTTTGAGTCTTAGCTGTACAACCCCGTGAAAGTTATTTAACGTTTCTGAACATTATACGTTTATGTACATATGTGGCCAACACAATACTGTCATGTCATCTTGTTTTCCAGAAAGATTATATTAATTCATGACACCGATGACCAGTGCATAAATGTCCCAGTTTTACCAACTTCAGGTTTATCATTCATGAAGTTTTTTTTTTTTTTCTAATTTGGTAGAAACAATCTCATATTTTCTTTGATTTGTACACGTTTGATTTTTAGGAAGGATTTGCATTTGCTACTATAAGAAATGCCTATTTTATTTTTGATGTTCATCTATCTTTTATTATGGCTAAGCAATTGCTCCTTGCTTCTAATTTTTAAATTGTTTTCCTGCCTATTGTTTTTGCCCTTTGTTTCAACTTTGTTTTTTCCTTGTAAAGAAGTTAAACTTTTCATGTTTTAAATCTCCAGTTGTTTCCTTTTACAATTTCTACGGCTTCAGAGTGGCACATGGTTTCCTTCCTAGTCTCCTAACGTGATTGTCATTGTCACAATTATTACATTGTGGTCCACGTGCTCTTGGTGGGTCATTTTAATCAGTATTGCCAACAATTCTGTCCTTAGTTGGGGGAGAAGGGGGCTTTTTTTCTTGACAAGAATGTGGTTTCTAAATCACAATAGGGTGGCACCTGGGTGGCTCAAGTTGGTTGAAGTGTAAGCATCCAAGTCTTGATCTCGGCTCTGGTCATGATCTCTCAGGGTCCTGGGATCCAGTCTCCTGTCGGGCTCCATGCTAGGCATGGAGTCTGCTTACAATTCTCTTTCCCTCCCCTCCTGACCTCACCCCCCAATCTCTGAAATCAATCAGTCACCATGGAAAATGATCTTAGATGTGATTCAGAAGATCCCTGGCTTCAGTTGTTTAGAGACTTGTATTTGGGAACAAACCTGCTCTCATATAGGTACTTGTTTACTTTTATTTTGCCCTAAACAGCACTTTGGTAACTTCCATTTACTATGGAGAGGACAAAACAAGATCTTTAAAAATTCTTTGAAGAAATTAAAAGTAGAGATGTGATGCATGTTTAGGGAAGACTGATCTAAATCAATTCATAGATTTTATCAGTATCTATTATAAAAGGAATAGCTCCCATCTACAGAGTTCCTCATGGAGAATCCTATTCCTCCCACTTGGGTCCCCACTGCATTTAGCCCTTAAGGAAGGGCCCTGAAATGTGCACTGGAGCAGTCCCATGAGGCCTTCCCCTTCTCCACCAGCTTATGTGCAAGAAAATAAAGGTTTCCGTTATGCTTCAGTATCTACAGAAAGGGCATTTCTTTACCACCATCCTTACTGTGACTCTCTGACCCCGTTCTCTGGGGGCATAACTGGGAGGCTGGTATGTAATAAGGCAGATATCTTATTTTATTTCATCAACTGGGTGATCTCTCCACATTCGACAGTTCTTTCTGAATATCACCTTCTCTTATGTGTGCCTGTGCCGAGTCTTTATCATTTAAAAGCAAGAGGTTGTGAATCTGTTTTTTGTTTTCTGGCCTTTAGAATAATACCTGACAATTTTATTGAGTAATGGGTTTTTCATTTTCTCTAATATGGAAGGAAAACAACAAAACATTAAACATAACTTGTTTTCTTTCAGATGGCAATGGAGGTCATGGAGTTCAGCAAGGAAGAAGTCCGGGAGGTCTTGAGGTTGCTTGCTGGTGTCTTACATCTTGGGAACATAGAATTTATCACTGCTGGTGGGGCCCAAGTGTCCTTCAAAACAGGTAAGATGGCTGTCCCCTTCTTCCCTCCTGTGGCTTTGTCCTCGTAAGGAACTTAGACCTAAAATGTTTACTCTCTGGCCTCCTACAGAAAGAGCTTTCTGAGTCCTGTATAGAGAAGTATGGAGCTTTGTATTTGATGGGAACTGTCAGATAAGAAAGGATCCGAGCATATGAGGAGTGATTGCTGATTGGGATGGTGGCTGTGTTCTCATCAACCAGGAAAGAGGAGAATAGACCCAATAAAGAAATATGAGCTACAAGGATTAGATGTAGGGAAATGTTGCAGCAGGGAGTCGTGGTGGCTTTGGTGTCCTTTTCCATAGTTCTTGAGTGGTGACCTGGTGTGCTGGGGATGCCCACTGGTTCCCAAGCACAAATGGTTGGTCCATAGTCCAGCTCTGCCACAGGCCGTTTCCTTGAGGTACTGATGATGCCCTACATGAGTGATTTCATATCTGTAAAGTCCCTCAGTGATGTGTTGTCAAGATTAAATGAATTAATAATGCACATCCCTATGTCAGTTGTCATTTTTCTGGAACGATTTATGTATTTACTTTTGAAACTTTCCTGATGGAAGCAACATGTGAGGGCATGGAGCCTAGGGTTTGGATATGTTAAAGTTTGAAATGGCTGTAGGTGTGAAGCCAGTGCTGTAGGTCAGTGGTTCTCACATTGGTCCCAGTGCCTCTTAATCATCTTAAGACCGTAGAGAACTCCAAAGAGCTTTTGTTTACGGGAGTCAGGTTTGTTCATGTTACTGCCTTAGGAATGAAAACTGATTTTGGGGTGCTCGGTGGCTCTGTGAGTTAAGCGACTACCTTTGGCTCAGGGCATGATCCCAGAGTCCTGGGATGGAGCCCTGGGTCAGGCTCCCTCCTCAGCAGGGTGTCTGCTTCTCCCTCTCCCTCTGCCTGCTCCTCCTCCTGCTTTGTGCTATCACCTAAATAAAATCTTTAAAATCTTTAAAAAATTTTACTAATTTTGAAATGATTATAAAAAACCCATTGCATGTTTACATAAATATCATATTTTTATTTAAAAGACTGCCCAAATAAAAGAAAATTTGCCAGAAGATTGACAATTGTCTTAAATTTTTGCCAACTTTAAAAATACCTGATGTCAGGGAGGACAGCTGGATTCTCTTATCGGCTTCTGCATTTGGTTTGTTGAGATGCCTCATATCACGTAACCACAGGATAAACTCGTCTGTATCATGATGAGGGGATGAGAGTAAAACAGCAAATAGCATCTTAATGTCATTGGAAATAGTTATGACCTTGCAGAGCTGTGGCGGGGTCTCAGGGACACTCTGCCTCAGAGTCTCAGGACCACACGTGGTCCAAGCATCAGGGTCTCTGCTAATTTTACCTGAGGGTAAGTTTAGGAATGTTTTCTGCTTTAACAAGGCACAGTGTGGAGTAGCTCTGGGTCCCCTGGCCCCTCCCTTCTTGGGTCAGTGTATCTACTATTGCCTTGTTCTTCATTTCCAGCCTTGGGCAGGTCTGCAGAGCTACTTGGGCTGGACTCAGCACAGCTCACTGACGCTCTAACGCAGAGATCCATGTTCCTCAGGGGGGAAGAGATCCTCACTCCTCTCACTGTTCAGCAGGTACGTGCACTTTGCCATCAAAGTTTGTTTTAAAAGACACTCCTGGGGAGGTGCCTGGGGGGCTCAGTCGGGTGTCTCAGTTGGTTAAACATCTGCCTTGGGCTCAGGGCGTGACCCTGGGGTCTGGGATTGAGTCCCACATCCACGTCCCCGCAGGGAGCCTGCTTCTTCCTGTGCCTGTGTCTCTGCCTCTGTGTGTGTGTGTGTGTGTGTGTGTGTCTCAGGAATAAATAAATATTTAAAAAAACAACAACAAGAGGACGGGTCTGATGGAGATTTCCTGAGTTTGGGGTCCTGACATACTACTTTCTGTTCTTGGAGGATGCATTCATTGTGTGTGTTTCCTCCTCTGTAAGACAGGGATGATTATCCTGCCTAATTCATAGGATACTTGTGAGGATGATAAATACATGCCGGTGACCTAAGTACTAAAGAAACATGAGATTTAATAATTTATTGTTATTACTATGTATCTGGACTTAGTTTTGCTCCTGCAACTGCCTTGAGCTAATCCTATGTGCTGGCCAATATCCACCCAATATCCGTTTCTCGATTGGATAAGTAAAAATGCTGACCATGCCACAGAAAGAACTTTTCTGTGTACAAAGTAGATTAAGAGAAGATGATCATGGGAGAACTCAGGCCTTAATTATGGTCTTAAGCCCGATAAAAATCGAAGTTGTATGTGTTGGTTCAGATCCTTTCCTGTAACTCAACATAAACACTTGAGTTTGAGAGCCTGATAGTTAAGGGAGCCTTCAGCGCATCCCACCGTGAAGTGAGTGAGCGAGCTCCAGGATACCCGTTCCTGGGACATCTGGGTTTTCCTAGATGGTCCTGATTAGCTTGATATTGGGTGCACAGGTGTTACTCCTGTTGAGTACGTGGGGGTGGGGGGCAGGGATGGACGTGGCTGCCTGGGTCTGTGGTCAGCGGGACACAGTGGTGGTGTCTCCTCTCCCCCAGGCAGAGGACAGCAGAGACTCCCTGGCCATGGCACTTTATGCACGCTGCTTCGAGTGGGTGATTAAGAAGATCAACAGCAGGATCAAAGGCAAAGATGACTTTAAATCTATTGGCATTCTTGACATCTTTGGATTTGAGAACTTTGAGGTATGCTTCTGAGGAGTGGGGTGCATGAGTTCTTTTCTATCCACTTAACTGGCTCAGCTGAAATCTGTTCAAATAAATGTTGATATTTTTCTCCACAGATTTTTTTCTTTTCCTTTTCTTCATCTTCATATGTAGTAGGAAGAGCACTAAAGATACTTGTTGAATGGTTCCCCCCTCCCCCCTTTAGGTTAATCACTTCGAGCAGTTCAATATAAACTATGCAAATGAGAAACTTCAGGAATATTTCAACAAACATATTTTTTCTCTGGAGCAGCTAGAATATAGCAGGTAAGTGCTCATAGAGTTTCGCCTCTAAATTTTTTTTTTTAATCAGCCACTAAATTAGATAGTTTTAAAGCTCTATTTTATTATAACTCAGCCCTTTTAAATCTTGCTACAGGGAGGGATTGGTGTGGGAAGACATTGACTGGATAGACAATGGTGAATGCTTGGACCTGATTGAGAAGGTAACTTTGCTGATGTATCGTGGCCCTGTCCCGAGGCTGTCCCACTGGGCTGATTCATATTTATGGGAACAAACTAGCTTGTGCAAACATGCACATCAAAGATGTGAATGCGGGGAACACAATGGACCATTTGCAAACATACATGCAAATGTGCAAAGTTGAATTTAGATACTTGGCTGCTTCAGACTTATTGTTTCATCGGACTCCATATTTTAGAATCAAGTGTGTAAACCGGCTTAGACTTTAGTCAGCCCTCAGAGCTTTGCCAGCATCACTGGTACACTGGCTGCTTGTGGTTTTGTCCACAAAATTGTGGTGGGTTCCATGTTTCCATGTTTATATGGAGTTTAAATGCATGGATGTGTTTATGGTGTCATTCTGAATTTAAACCAAGAAATTGCTATGTCTTTCCCTTTGATGCTTACTTGAGGGGGGGAGGGAGGGAGGAGCTCTGAACTATTTTGAGGCATACGGTCAACTTTTAACTCATTTAACCTCTTTTCTGTCTTTTAGAAACTTGGTCTCCTCGCCCTTATCAATGAAGAAAGCCATTTCCCCCAAGCCACAGACAGCACATTATTGGAGAAGTTGCATAGTCAACACGCTGTACGTCCAAACAGGCCAATTCTTAATGGTGTCTGAGTAGCACATCTGTGGCATCAAATACACCTAAGATCTTTCAGTGCTGATGGCTCCACTGTGCCTCCCATGTGTAACTTTTTTCTCAAACCAGAGTGCTCTCTTCCAGTTGCTAGAACGAAATTGAAATTAGTGAAAGGCATAGACTTGGGGCTGCTCGTCAGAAGGTGCCCAAGTTTAGTTTATGAGTACAGAGTTCAGCTCACTACTGAGGTGACAAGACAAGACCTACTTGGTTTTGATCGAGCGTATCTGCCCTAAACCTCTGATGTGTGGCGGGTTTTGAGATTGTTTTCACTATGTGTTGTGGTGAATTTTCTTGGCAAGTCCGTGCAAACCATTAAGTGAAATTAGGCGTTTGTATTTGTTTCTTTATTAGAATAACCACTTTTACGTGAAGCCCAGAGTTGCGGTCAACAATTTTGGAGTGAAACACTATGCTGGAGAGGTAACTTCCTAATTAAGATCCTTCCTGGGTGCCCGGGGAGCTCAGTGGTGGAGCGTCTGCCTTCGGCTCAGGGGATGACCCCGGAGTCCTGGGATCGAGTCCCACATCGGACTCCCTGCATGGAGCCTGCTTCTCCCTCTGCCTATGTCTGTGCCTCTCTCTCTGTGTCTCTCATGAATAAATAAATAAAATCTTTAGAAAAAAATTCCTACTGCTATTTCCCATGTGGTATTTAGAAAAATAGTAATTTCAGAAACCATCCATAAATGTATCGAAATGACATCTTTTCACGGGTCTGGCTTTTAAAGGAGATGCTTATGACTAGAACCTATTCTTTTGATCAATTGTACCATTTATCATTTGTCTTTGTTTTTGTTTTTTAAAAACCAGGTGCAATATGATGTCCGGGGCATCTTGGAGAAGAACAGAGATACCTTCAGAGATGATCTTCTCAACTTGTTAAGAGAAAGCCGGTATGTCAATCTCCTCTCCAAGATGTCATCAGCAAGCAAAGTGTCATTTGTACAAATGCTTTTAATTTACAAACATAGAAGAAAACAATACTTTTCATGGGCAATATTTCATTAATAAAATGACCAAACTATGGAAAGTAATAAGAGTAGCAGTGACTACCATTTAATGTGGTGCCATAAGAACAGTGTATCCGTGCGTCAGGTACAACTTAGCTTGATGCGCAGATGGAGAGATTCATTTTTGGGGCAGTGACAAGCCTTGGCCAAGGACTCACAGCTAGTTTGGATTCACTCTGCCTGGCTCCAGAACCCAAGATTTTAACCAGGATGACCTCCTTTCTTCACAACAAGCTTAGAGCTCTGTGTTAGATTGGTTTCAGCCTTGTGTGTGTAGGATGCGTATGTCTCTAAAGTATGTCAGAAAAAATGAACAGGTGTCAGTTCAGCTAAGATTACAACCTTACATGTTAGTTCATCCATTCGTGAATCATAAATTCACACGGTTAGCTCGGTAGTTGGTCGGTGCCGCTGTTTGCTGGACAGCCCTATTATAAGGTGGGAGACTGAGTGTGAGAGAAAGGGAGGGAATAGCCCTTGGGGTAGAGCTTTCCATCCATACTTGTTTCAGAACCACTGTTAATCTGTAACAGAAACAAATGTTTATTATCCAGGGAAGGAAAGTAGCACAATGATGAAAAACCCTAATATTTTTAGGAATGTAAGTGTCTGGTGACCACCTGGTCACACAGCTCTGAATCGGGGTGAAGGAAGCCCACCTACACATCAGCTTAGGACCTTAGAACTGGAAGATATTTAGATTTGTTTTGACTTTTCCTGTGTGGAGATTCCCTATTTACAGCACTGTCAGCTGTTTTTATCTTTAGATGAGTTTTCAGATCTTAAAAACAGGGACATTCAGGGGCAGCAGGCTGACTCAGTAGAGCATGTGACTCCTGATCTCGGGGTCCTGAGTTCAAGTCCTATGTTGAGGGCAGAGCTTACTTTAAAAAAAAAAAAAAGTTCAGAAAATGATAATGGTGATGCTTTAAAAATACCATAGTATGCTCTCTATCAGCAAGTCCTTGTGGTTAGATTTTAAAGGGTAACATTTGCAAATGACCGTTATGTTACATGGACGCCTCTTGCAGTGAAGAGAGGACAGGTATGGAGGTCAGCAAGGCGGTCACCTCTGTCATAACATGGGGTGATTTTGTGACTGGAGTGGAGAAGTTTCTGTTTCGGTCTGGGTTTCTGTCTGCAAAAATGTGAGGGGCCTGGGCTGTCGCTTGCTCTGCTCTTTCACCTTTGACATCTGTGACATGTTAATCGAACCAGAGTTTTTCTCCAAAGCGCTCAAAGCACAGTTAGAGAACTTCAGAGGGTGAGCCCGAAACAGCAACCTACAAGGGAAATGGAGGAGGGATGGGGACAGAGAGCGGTAGTGGGGCACCTTGATGGTGCCGCCTCTGGAGGGGCCAGTGCCCAGAACTTGTCCCCTTCCTGCCTCACCTGCTCTGGGGGCAGGGGAGCCAGCTGCTCCCTACTTCCCAGCCCATGCCTGTAGCATCTTCCATGCAAGAAACACAGGAAGTTATTGAGAAGCTTTTTACTTTTTATTAGTAGTGGCAATTTTTAAAAAAGATTTTATGTATTTGACAGAAGGCACAAGCAGGAAGAGCAGGAGAGGGAGAAGCAGGCTCCCCCTGAGCAGGGAGCCTGATGTGGGGCTCCACCCTAGGACCCCAGGGTCATGACCTGAGCCCAAGGCAGACGCTTAACTGACTGAGCCTCCCAGGTGCCCCCGTAATCGCAGTTTTTTTTTTAAGATTTTATTTATTCATTCATGACAGACACACACACAGAGAGAGGCAGAGACAGACAAAGGGAGAAGCAGGCTCCATGCAGAGAGCCTGATGTGGGACTTGATCCCGGGTCTCCAGGATCACACCCTGGGCTGAAGGTGGCCCTAAACCACTGGGCCATTGGGGCTGCCCTGTAATCACAATTTTATAGAACTTTTTAGTAATAACATAAATTCTAAAATTTGAGAAATGAGGCTAAGTCCAGCATCTACCCAAGTCACGTAGCTCAGAAGGGATGGAGGCAAGATGAAGCCTAGTGTGCTCTACTGCAGAGGAGCCCCTTTCCCTGTTAACTGGTTGGATCTTTGAGACACTGTGAGGTGTGCAGAATACCTCCATCCTTCAGGCAAACATCAAGGCTGCAGGAGCGTAGGTGCACTCTGCAAACACTGTGCTCCCAAGGGGCACGTCACCCCAGGGTACACTCACCCCAAGCCACTTCCCTTCTGCGAGACTCTAGTGCTCAGAAGGTGGCCACAGCTTGCTTTTCAGTGCCTAAAGCTCCTTGGCCATGGTGGCTCTGAAATCTTCGGAAGGCGTCTTTGCTCCTCCTGGACTCAGGGTGTTACCTTCAGTGGGAAAATGCTTTCTAATTACAGTAATCCGGCGCCTGGTAATTAGGTGTGCGCCCCTCACGGCCCTCCTGCTCTCTGCTCACACAGATTCGACTTCATCTATGACCTGTTTGAACACGTTTCAAGCCGCAATAACCAGGATACCTTGAAATGTGGCAGCAAACATCGACGGCCCACAGTCAGCTCACAGTTCAAGGTTAGTCTGGCTGGCTCTCATGAATCCATGGTTGCTGTGACTTTAGGAATTGAAAACAGGAACTGGGGGTATGTGAGGTCCATGAAGGTGTTTATTTTTTTCTCTTTTATGTTACCAGGCAGTGCTTTTAAAATACACTTTTTCTGGGTCAGATGAAAATGTGTAGATTTTTTTTTTTTGGTCTTGTTAAAAATAAATAGCTACTTATCTAAGTGGAAGGACTTGTGGGCCATTTGGGATCACTTTGATGTGTATGGAGAGGCTTGTATGAATAGAAGTATATCTCTTCTCATGTTTGGATTTTTGTGTCTTTCCCAGGTATGTTTACAGTATCATATCTGGGAATAATGACTGAATAAGTGCCTATTTAAATAAGAACAGAGTCACTTACCTTGTCCAGATACCTAGAATTCAGGGTAAATCAGGACCCTTTTTATTTGCATTTTAAATATGTAATCGTTTTAGAATAGAGGTGGAGCACACAAAGACCATTTTCTGAACCTAATTGTTTTACCCCAAAGTAACAACTGCTAATAGGAAAAGAACTAGAAGCATGTCACTCATAGACATTTATTAAATCTGCCTCCAAGGGGTCTCTGATTTAGTTATTCAGAGCAGGATGCATCTGGCAGGGTGGTGAGGGCCGTCGGTCGTACAGCGTAGCTGGCGATGCACCGGGTTCGCACCAGCACTGCTGACGGTGCTGGATTGTGCGACGGGAAGGACAGGTTTGACCCAGAGAGGCTGTAATAAAAATCGCTGCCACTTACTGTGTACTTATTCTGTGCCAGGCATTGGGCTAATCGCTTCACGTACGCTGTTTTGTTCCTTTCTCCCGGAATCTTAGAAGTGCTTATTACGCCCATTATACAGGCGAGGAAACTAAAGTTTAGAGAGATGAAGACTCACTCCTTCAGTCCCTCCGAGGACTGAAGCTAGGACTTGAACTGAGCCTGTCTGACTCTAAAGCCTAGACACGGAGTCTTCCAGTTGTTACATTACCTTTTTCTAGGACGGCGGTACCTGGAATTGCCCTGGAAGATTTTGTGGATGCTTGAGGATTAAATTGCACTAAGAATCAAGGGAATGGCAGAGAGTGGGCAGGCCTTCCAGGTCGAGAGACCAGGCAGGAGAAGGAGTCCTGAGACAGGAATGTTGGGCCCTGTGCCTGGACAGCTGTGGCCAGGGGGCCCGCTGACGGGAGGCCTCGTATGGAGTTAGGCTGGTACCTCGATACGTGAAGGGCCTTGCAGACCAGGCCATTCTGTCATCGCTGAGAAGTCCCCAGGCTTCCAAAGCACAGAAGAACTCATCAGTGCTGTGCTGTAGGCAACCTGGTCCTATGGTGGTTTACAGGAGACTTACAGACACATCAGCTGCAACACGAGAACTTTATTTACATTCCGATTTCCAAGAACAGACCATTTTTTTAATAAAGAGATTTATGTATTAGAGAGAGAGATTGTGCTCACAGGATGGGGCAGAGGGGAGGGAGGGGGTCCTGCTGAGTACGGACCCTGTGATCATGACCTGATCCCAAACTGAGAGTTGGACCCTTAGCCCACTGAGCCACCCAGGTGCCCCAGAGAGCACACCACTTGAAAAATGATGAAATTTGAGACACTTGATTTAATTCGAAATCTGAGACGGTTGCTTCTTTTAATACTGGGATTAAGGAATTCCTGTTTAAGCTTTTTGGGGTGATGCTGTGGCGGTGGTCCACACGTCTGAAAGTATAGAGCCTTTAATAACACACTGAAATCTTGAGGGAGGAACTAATATGCTGTCTGAGATTTGCTTTCCTACGAGGGATGGGTGTAGTATGTACACAGACGGGGATGGGATAAAATGAGATTAGGGATGAGCCCAAGCTGGTGATGAGTGCTCCTCATACGCTCCGTCTGCCTGGGGAGATGTTACAAATTCTTCACAACCACCACGACAGCAAATCTTAAAAAATTAAAAAAAAAAAAAACAAGCAGTATTATAGAAGATTGATCTGCCTGGTGAGGTGAGGGTGACAGACTGGGCAATACGTTCCATCAAAATGACGGAAATAATGAATTAGAAAAAACTCGCGAGGGGGAGAGTGCAGGTTTTGTGTATGTAACATCAAAATAACCTTGGTTTGTTCTTTTGCTGGTTAACACATGTTTTTTTTAATGACCCTATTTCAAGGAAGTGACAAATGAGCTTCCCATTCTGTGAAATGATTTCAGTGACTACGAATTGTTATGTCTTGGCTTTATTTTATATTAGAACGATGACAGTAAAGATTAAAAAGTCTTACTACTCCTGTAGATTTATATTGGTCTTTATTCCTGTTTCTGATCAGTGCCTAGAATGCTGAGAAATCTAAAGAAGGACACATGGTAAGAGACTAAATCAACATATACTTTTTCCTTTCTAACAGGACTCACTGCATTCCTTAATGGCCACGCTAAGCTCCTCTAATCCTTTCTTTGTTCGCTGTATCAAGCCAAACACGCAGAAGGTAAGATTTGCAGCAGTGCCAGACTGAGGCTGGGTCTTTAGGGATACCACCTCCTGGGGCACTTTCTCTAAAGTCCTTTCATCATAGAGGGTTCAAAGTATATAGGACATTATTATAACCTAACATTAAATGAAAAAAAATTGCCATTGTCTCTTGGGCCTATTTGTCTGCTTCTGAATGATGCCATTCAGCTTTAGAGAAATCTAGTTTAAGAGGAAGTGCTATGTTTTTTTTTTTTTAATTTATGTATTTGGTTTGAAGTTCTTGGGCAGGCTTCTATTATGGAAGACATACTTGGTGTATGTTTTGTGGTTGACTTCTTTCTTCATTTTGTTAAACACGACAGAGAGTCTGTACTCTGAATAGCAGTGCTGACGTTTAAGGGCTCTGACCAGGTGGTCATGCCTGATTTGAGAACCCCCGAAAGGCCGTCATCATCGTCGTCGTCAGTTTGCGTGGGTAGGCTTTGCAAGTTTAGCTCCTTCATGCCATGGCCCGACCCCGACCGGAAACAATAGGACCGTTGCAAGACGCTATCTAAACAAAGAATTCAGTAGTGAGTGTATGTAGTTGCTGAACCCAAGACTGAATGGGCGGCCTGCCCTCAAATGTTGAGAAATGGAAATTATCTTGATTTGGGACATAGCAGCTCTTAGGAACCTCCCTGAGAATGTCCCTGGCCTCTCATGTCAAAAAACTGCTATCCTCCTAAGGCTTGAGAGGAGGAAACTGTCAGAACCGTTTGCCGTGAGACTTGTGTCGTATTCTGGTAACTTTGCTGAGGCTACATCTTTTATCTTGTTTACTAGTTGCTCATGACTTTAATACTAGCGATTTCCCATTTTTAGTTTAAACATGCTTCTAAGAAGTGCAATATTGGATGGACTCTGTCTTCTAGCAGGAGGCAAAAGTGGGTGCTTTCTCGAACCTGTGAAGTTTGCTAGCTTACCCTGAGCTCTGATGGTGTGGGAATTTGGTATTTGTATGGCATAGAGCGGCTGGGATTGGTCCTGTAGGGGAAGATCGATGCCTCTGTTCTGGTAGCTTAAAAGAGTAGCTCATCGTTCCATTTCCCAAATTTCCATCCAGATGTCTTAGATTATCACACACACACACACACACACACAAAATGGCAGCATAAACAGTATGTAGTTTTTGGACATAATGTAGGAAAGTACTAGTTAAAGCATGATGATATACCATGTCAGCTGGTTTATGTTTCACGTTATAATCTCAGTGGGCAGTATTTACAGCACAAGTGGGCTTCACGCTTTGGGTCTACACTCAGAGGAGCTGTTTGGTTACTTTCTCTCAATGGTGTTAATAATATCATATTTCATCCTTCAAACATGCCATTTTTCCCCCAAAATTTTAAGGACTTGGGTATTGGAGGGCATTTTACAGCTTTTGGTGAGCCAGAGTTAACTGAGAGATCTCCTCCTGTCTTAGTGGTGTGTAACCAGATCTGTCAGGTGTAGAGGCACTGGTATCTTAGATTTGGTGAACCGGGGACCTGCCATGCCAGTACTGTTATGGGGATGGGAATCTAAAACTCGGTGCCTCGTGTATTTTTCTTTCTCAGATGGCATAAGAGTTTTCCCTTTATTTTTAAAAGATTTTATTTATTTATTCATAAGAGACACAGGCAGAGGGAGGAGTAGGCTCCCTGTAGGGAGCCTGATGTGGGACTTGATCCCAGGACCCTGGTGTCACACCCTGAGCCAAAGGCAGGCGCTCAACCACTGAGCCACCCAGGGATCCAAGAGTTTTCCCTTTAAATTGTAATAGCTTCTGAAATTAGGCCTGCTGTAAAGCTCTTCAGCACACTGCAGAATCTTGAAGAGATCACCTCTTTTGATGTTTATTTTTTTCCTTACTAGGATATGACTGTGCCTAATTGCTCTGGTTTTTCCATTTAAAGAAATGAGGCAGCCCAACCTCCTATTTCATATGTACGGCTTACAGTCTTCCCGTGGCCTGACCTGTGGCAGACACTAATTACTGATCACCAAGAGAGGGGCCGTAGGAGACTCTGGAGAAACATCTTGGTACCATTTTAAATGCAGCCAGAAAGTAAAGGCACAGACACGTGAACCCAGTCATCTGAGGCTCAAGATGTGGGTGTGATTTGAAGTGTGAAGATGCTAATTAGAATATGGAAATAGTTAATTATGACTCGCTTAGCATTCATTTGGTTCCACTGAAAATATCAGATGTTACTGGTGATGACATTCTCTGAAATGTATGTAAACAACCCTCCTTTGGAGTTTATTGCCAGTTTTCTTTTGTCCAGCGATGGGTGCTTCTAGAAATTTCACAGGGAAAATCTTACCTGCAGTCACCCTGTGGATGAGGAGTGTATACTTCTGGCTCAAAGGGATGAGACTGTCTCTCTCTCTCATATCCTTTTCCAGTCATTTGCTCATCAGGGGACCCTGAGAGGTGGTATTCAAACTTGCATGTACATGGATATTTTGTGCATCGTTCAGGAACATGGATTGTGGGTTTGGGCAAGTTCTAGAGGGTTTTTTTTTTTTTTTTTTTTTGATGGTCCTATGACCAGAGGGATAGAAATAGTGGCTTAAAAGCAAAAGCCTGTGGCTTAAAGGAGTGTGGCCTTGGAGAAAGTGAAAAACCAGCTTTGAGTTTTTAGGAGCATGTCCAGCACATCCAAGGCTCCCATGGTGGCTTTGTAAGTGTGAGCACAGCCCAGTGGGCCTCAGCTTGTAGGACAGGCTGCCTCCCTCCTTGGTAAGTGTGTGAAGCTCAGAGCTGGGTGCTTGGGCCTAAAGCATCTAGAAGTCCTTTGTTGGGAACATCACGGGATTTTTGTGTTTTGCTTTGAAAAGCAAGTGCAAGCAGGGAGAATAGAGTGGAAATGCTAGAACCTTCTGGCAACCCAGCAGTAACAATTATGGACTGTTTTTTTTAGGAACAGCAGGTTGTGGTTAAAAGGCATTTCACCTGCGTTAAGAAGTTCTGGTGCTAAGTTATGAGGCAAATTTTATTTATTTATTTATTTTTTATTTTTTATTGGTGTTCAATTTGCCAACATATAGCATAACCCCCAGTGCTCATCCCATCGAGTGCCCCCCCTCATGCCCGTCACCCAGTCCCCCCCAACCCCCGCCCACCTCCCCTTCCACCACCCCTTGTTCATTTCCCAGAGTTAGGAGTTTCTCATGTTCTGTCTCCCTTTCTGATATTTCCCACTCATTTTTTCTATGAGGTAAATTTTAAAGAGCCTGCCTGTCAACACAATGGAATACTACTCAGCCATAAAAAAGATTGAAACCTTGCCATCTGCAAAGACAGGGATGGAGCTGGAAGGTATTAGGCTAAGTGAAGTAAGTCAGTTGGAGAAAGACGAGCACCATGCGATTTCACTCGTGTGTGGAGTCTCATAAGCAAAACCTATGAGCAAAGATAAGAAAGTGAGAGAGAGGCAAACCAAGAAACAGGCTCTTAGCTTGTGGACAACAGACCGAATGTCGGCAGAGGGGAGAGGTGGGGGTGAGCTGGTCAGACGGGGCCACACAGGCGGTGCCTGTCATGATGTGCGCCCGGGATGTGGGAAATGCTCCATCACTACACTGCACGCCTGCGGCTAATGCCATGCTGGATGTTAACTAGGCTGGAATTAAAATAAAGGCTTAATAATAGAAAAAGAAATAAAAACGCCTACGTCTCCATAGGGGCTAGCGTGCGGTCACTTCTTCGCCTTACACGGCACCGCAAGATGGCCTCTTCCTCACCTGAGACTGTTGGAGTTGACGAGGGCAGACTTCTCCACGAAGTGGCCTGTTGGCTTTGTTCTGTCCTGATTTGTTTGGGGGTACTAGCTTGTGGCCTGAAGTGCGGAACCCACCCCAGGAGATGTCCCCAACAAAGGAAACCTGCTTTGCTTCATCAGAATTCTCCCCAAGGGTGTCCCGTGGCCTGTGATCTCTCCCCACCTGGTGTTTTAGCAAATGAGTTCTAGTCAGAAAAGTCTGTCATTAACATTCCTCAGGAACACCCTGAGGATGCACAGGAGGACTGGAGGAGGAAACACACTGCTAAACATGGGGAAGGCCTTGGGGCTGTGAGCGCTGGCTGCCTGCAGTTCCCAGCCTCCGTGTAGGGAGGGCCAGGCTGCGCTCCCCGGACAGGAGCTGGGCCTGGCTGACCCTCCTCTCCGTCCCTCCCCTCCAGGAGGTTTGATGTGAGGGGCCCTTGGGTGGTGGTGGGGGGCACATCCTCGATTCCCACAGCATCCTCTTCAAGCTTTCAGCTCAACCCTACAGTGTCGTGGAAGATTCCTCCTGGAAGATTCCATGGGTCTTCTCCAAGGAGGCAGGCCCTGGGTCACCTGGATCACGCTGAGGCTGCGGGCTGCTGCAGGAGGGCTTCTGGCAGAGGTGCTGCCTGGAGTGACATTTACTGGGGTGGGGTGAGGTGGGGTGAGGACAGGGATGTGCCAAGGGGTGGTCCCTGGGGGGGGATCCCCCCCCCACGTCTCTGAGCACCCCTCCCAGCCCCCCGCCCCACAGCACTCATGCTGGCTGGAAACCGGCATACGAAGCAGGAACGAGAAGCTGGAGCAGGGGTTGACCCGTCCGTGGTGGCCTTGTCCCAAAGCCCCGTCTGTGGTCCGGGGACACATCAGCCTTTTCACATGGTGGCCTTTGAAAGACCTGCGCGGATGCCCGGCCTGCCCACCTGTGCCCCCTCCGCCAAGTGTTCACGGTCCACTCACCGTATGATGGACATTTTCTCAAGTCAGATCTCGTCAGAACAGAACTGTTGCTGCTGCGCCCAGCAGCGCAGTGCTGACCATGAGGTCTCTGTGGCCCAGGACCCCACGCAAACGATCCCGTTCTCTGTGGGAGAAACACAGAAGGTGTGTGGGAGATGCAGAAGTGAAAGGGTCATAAGCATCAGGGAGCCAAGGATGTCTAGGGCTCTGCGGACTGGCAACCCCTGGCCGCCTGCCTGCATTGGGCTGGTCTCAGGGCCTGGGGAGGTGGCCCGCGTGCCCCCCACTGCTGGAGCGTGCCTACGGGGTGCCAGGACCTTGTGTGTCGCTTCTTGTCTCTCATGGCCACCACGCGTGCCTCCTGCAACCGGAGCGCCCACTGCCAGCACCCTTGACTTCTGAGAGCATCTCACGCAGATGCCACAGCCAGGCAGCTTCACCTTTTCAGGAAATCTCAGCCAAGGAAGCATTCCAGCGACCATTCTTCTCCCCAACAACACAATCCCAAAAGAGCCCTCCGGGTCACTTGAAGCCTGTTTACCACGTTGCCACGGCAACGGCTCTGGATAAAGGGCCCAGAGGGGCCCAGGCATTGGAGGGGCGCGGTTCCCAGGGCCTGCTTTCCAAGGTCGCAGCTGGTTGCCCCATTCTGTCCCTTGGCTTTTTCATTGTTTTAAGTACTAGGCCATCTTTGAAAGGTGTGTGTGGGGGGGTGCCTGGAGAGGTCTTCACGCCACCCTCGGGGCTGGAGGTGCGTGTGGGCTCCCGCCCGTGGGGCTGCCCTCAGCGAGTGCCCCGCCGCCAGGCGTGCCGGCCGGCCTCCGCTCTGTAGAATGAGTGGGACTCAGGCAGGCAGAGCCCAGGCCCCACGCAGGAGCCCGGGGAGGCCGGCAAGCTGAACAAAGCCCGCATGGGTGCTGTAGCCTTGGACGCCAGACACCAGCAGGCGCGGGCTGCCAGAGAGGCAGCGGCCTGGCGGCCGCAAGCCAAGAACCCCCAAGGTAGGAGCCTGTCCCCTCGCCGCCGGCAGGTGGCACGGCCTTGGCAGGTTGTGTGGGCAAGCTGTGTGGGGGAAGCGCTGCCAGCCGGCTGCCGCCTCCACCCCCCTGGGCGCCAGGGCTCTTCGGGTCCCAGCGGGTGGCGGAGTGCTGCTCGCCTCCATGCCTCCAGCCTCCACGGAGGACCTGGTCGGATGCGGGCTTTGGTGGCCACAGGTGGTTTTCATTGGGAATTCGCCTTTTATAGGAAAACTCATGTTTGGGGTCGGGTGGGCCGGGGCGCGGCTCACGGTGGCCCCTTCGAGGCCTTTCCTTTAGAAGCTGGTGCCGGCCTGCAGCGCTCCCTTGCTCTGCGCTCCCCGTGCGCGTGTGAAGGACCTCTGCCTGACTAGAAGCCCTTCTTTCTAAAATTGTGTCATAAACTGGTTCGTCGACGGAGGTGGAGTCGGAGGAGGCCTGGAGCCGCCTGGGCGCCTGCAGCTGGTCACACAGGCGGCCGCAGCTCTGCGAGCTGCCGGGAGACCCGAGGGCCACGCTTCCTCCAGCTTCTCTCCGCCCCACCCCTTAGGTGTCCCCGCAGGAGGGACGCTAGCGACTGAAATGCTAATCTCCGCCTCCACCGACCCTTGACTGTGTTCCTGATTCCCATTCACTTGCTAAAAGTTCCCTTGAAGGGGGCAGGCTTGCAGGAAGGCAGGCTTTCATATTAAATGGAGCTAGTTTAAAAGAAACGAATAATAATGCGGCTGTCGGCCACTCAGCTCCATCTGCTGTCTGGGACCGCAGCTCCCAGTGCTGGGTGGAAACCGGACAGGAGGGGATGTTTTACCCTCGGGAGGGCAGCCGCCCACGGCGGGAAGGAGCCGCCTGTGCCTGCCTCTCTCAGGGGTGTCCGCACCCACTCCCCGTGCTGCGGGGTGCGCAGGTGCTGGGTGCGCAGCCCCTCGGTGTTGCGAGGTGGCTTGGTGACAGCACCCTAGCCTCCCGTGGAGGATGTGGATCTGGAAAGGGTCCCCGGAGACCCGCCCGCCCCCTGGCTTCCTGCCGGGGAGGCTCCACCTGCTGGACAGGGTAAAGCTGCTCCCGGTGCCCCCCAGCCCCCCAGCTGTGCGTGTTTACTGTGGCTCTTGCTGGTGAACTTCTGGAAATCGCGACCAATCGGAAGAGCAGCCCGCTCAGCACGTGAGCCAATCCCTGGCTCAGGCCTTTTGTCTACCCGATGGCGACTGTGGGGTGATTTCTTTCTTTTGTTTCTGGTCGTTAGCTGAAGTGGCCTTGCATCAGCCTTCTCACAGCAGTCCCCGTGACTTTGTTCTGAGAACTCAACCGCTGCCTGCCCAGCAACTTTGCGGAGAACCAGCTCCCTGGATAGTGGTTCCCCTTGGATGAGTGTGGGGCAGAGGGCACAGGTGTGAGCCCGGACGGGGGTGGAGCTGGGGTGGACGGTGGGGCCGGGGCTCTGGACCGGAGGAGGCGGCCACTGCACCCCCAGCTCTGCGGCTCCTGCCCGGCCGGCCTCCGACACACAAACGCTCCAGTGCAGACCAACAGTAAAAACAGCCCGACGCTTAGTAACTGGGTTTTGCCCCCTCAACATGAGGGCAGTAGTTATTGATCATAAAATCATTGGAAAATATGCAAAACATCAATTTAAGGTAAATTCTTTACACTTTTATTTAGAGTCTGCTTGGGATCCTAGAAGTCTCTTCTTCCTGGCTTACTGTACAGGAGACCTCCCTGAGCTTTTTCTGCAGGCCACTATGCTTTTCGAATAGGTTCTATTATAGGACTCTTTCCTTTTCCTGTGGTAAACAGTGCTTCAAGGGTTCGTGTGTGTTCATACCTGTGCACACTCAGGATTGTTTTTTAAAGGTGAATCATCAGTTTGTTTGCTGAGTCCTAGCATGCACACGGCCAGATTGTTCTTCATTACGACCCAAAGATATTTTGCAACGTGTGTGACAGTGGATGTGTCGCCCTAAAAAAACAGCCAATGTTTTAGTGGAAAAATGAGTAAGACACGTGAGTGAGAAATTCCCAAAAAGTGACAGACACATAAGTGGGAAGTGACCTGACAACTCCAGTAGCGTGATCAAAGAAATAAAACTGAGAATAGCGGGATAAGCTTGCCAGTGGAAGATGGAGTTTCTTGGTCTCACGTTGCTCTGCAGTCACACTCAGGGGCAGTCGTGGAAGCGGCTCCCAGTACTGTACTCCGCATTGTGGCGGCCTTTCCTCCTGTCCTCTTGATTTAATGTCTTCTGGATGCCCCCGGAGTGGATGCCGTCGGTTTTTCTCTCCAGATTCCACTCCCTGGCCCACACTCTCTTTGTATTAAATACGTGTAAATAATGTTTGATAGAGAAATACCCGCATGAAGGGAGGGAGGTGGGGGTGAGTAGGGGATGCTCCCCTGAGCGGTCTTTTCTCAGCTAAAAGCCTCCAAAGAGAGGCCAGGTGCGTTTCTTCTTCCTAATGCTGTGCCATCAGAGCTGCCCTGCCTCCCCTCCACAGAGAGCCCGCGGGTACCCAGTTCCCTGCCCCGCCCTCGCCCCCAAGGCTGTGACCGGCGCCGCCGCCGCCTTCCTGGCACCTGTCCGGGCCTCCTCCCCTCCCCCCTCCTCCTGACTGGTTCCCAGCAGGTAGGCCTGGCCGAGGCTCTGCCCTCCTCCTCACCTGCCCGCTCCCGCAGCAGTGCTCACTCCTGTCCTCCGGCCCTGGGTGAGGTGAGTACCTCTGCGCTCTTTCCCCAGCCCGAAACTTTCTAGGCCTCACAGGCTAATTTTGTAACCTAATTTCTTTTTTCTCCCCCGGGGTTTCCAAAGTTTCTGGCTCTGTGCTGGTCTGCATCACCCGCCTCGCATTTCAGATTAGAGGGTGTGCATCATTAAATTTCACATTCTTTACTCTCCACCTCCTTGTTTATCAGGTTTTTCTTATTCATCGGGTCATTTATTAAGCAGAGCATCCCAGCCTTGGCGCCCTCGACATTCTGCACGGGGCGATCCTTTGCTGTGGGGCCGCGTCCTGTGCAGCGTGGGACTCGTTGCTGCCACCCTGCCTTCTATCCATCAGATGCCACTAACAGCCCCCATGGGCCTGCTGACATTTCCAAACACACCCCCCCCCCCCCCACCCCCCGCCCCGGAGGCAGAGTTGCTCTGCTTGGCAACTGGTGGGTTGGGCTGTCCATGCTGGTTTGGGTTTTTATCCTATTTCTTGCTGATTTTTGGTTTTTCTATTTTTCCTTTGCTTTTGGTAAAAATGGCATTTGTGTACAAGTTAATTTTTAAGATGCCAGTTGTTAGAGCTGTGAACTTTGGAGTTTTGCTATTAGATATTTGGTGAAATTAGAAAACAGCTTATGGTTTAACATTTTTCCAGATGTGTTGAGTCACTTGTTAACATGTATTGTTTCCTAGTAAGTAATAGTAGAAAATTTTAAATGGGGGGTGTGTGTGCCCTGAATATCCGTGTGTCTTGCAGGATTACGTAATTGCTCTGTGCTACCCGCTTTCTCAGATGAATGGGTGGCCTAGTTTCAGCCTCTGAAAGGATAAAGCAGCTCATTAAAGTGTGCCAGATGCTTCATTTGTCACTGTTTCGCTCAAAAGGGAATACTGTTTAGCTTCAGAATTACACTGTGATACTCTCAAAGTGTGCCTCTATGAAATGCAAGACAAGAGTCCCCGTGAAAAATATTGCAGCATCCCCCGCTCCGTTCTCTCCCCGTTTATGACAAAAACGTCACTACCAAACCAATGTCTTTCAAACTGTTAAGTAAAGCTTTAAAAAAAAAAAGTCTCTTAGGTGCTACAAGAAAGCGAAGTCTGTAAACGTGTCCTGAGGTTGGATAGCAGATTTCCGCTTTTGAGCCACAAAGAGTTGAAATGGAAGAGGGTTGGGATATGAAGTCGTCTTAGTGCACCTTGCTCTGGACCCTACGGGACAGGTTAATTAAGGTCGTGGCCATACAGAAGGAGAGAACTAAAACTTGGTGGAGTCAGATGAATCCCGCAAGACGGTGAGGGCCGGCTTGGGGCATCATTAATATGTTAATTGTGGCTTGGGAAGTTGCAGAAAGAATTCATCTGGCTTCTTTTCATTTCTTTCTCTCCTTTTTGGGGTTGGTTGGTTTTCTTATTAACTCTGAAGCGTTGGCCTATATATTTGATTCATCAAAGTCAGCTTCTCCATTCCAATAAAGCTTGGACTATTCGATTATATCGGCCACACTTGCAGCTCCTTGGGGCTTCTGCTCCCAGGTACGGTGTAAATCAGGGGACCTAAATCCTCGTGGAGGTGGAAGGGCATTTTGGACCGGCTAGGACGTCATTTGATTTGGATTTCCAGGATTCCGACACATTTGTGCATACTCAGAGCCAGGTGTCCAAGGTGCAGAAAGGTCACAAAACCCCTGCAGAGCGCGGCGTGACTGGCCGTGCCTTGGACCGTCATTGCCTGCAGCCCGGGGGCTTCAGCAGGTGGGCCCCCCCTTGGAGGGAGCGCCTGCGGTCTGGAGCTGTGCTGGAGGCCTTCCTGGTCTGTGCAAACTCGGAGCTGTGCCAGCGTCCAGAGTGCAGGCCTCTCTCTTCTCATGCTCCATTAGAAAAGATTAACTACAATACAATTGCCGCTTGTTCTCCATTACTCACCTTGCCGGGCCCAGCCCGTCCGCGCTCCTTGTTACAACACGTTGACGTATCTGAATGATCGAGGAGGTGGTTTGCAGCTCCTGGGAGGCCGTCAGCCACAGGCTGGATGCACACGGTTTACTGTCCTCTGTCCCGGTCATTCTGGCAATGAGCCTGGCTCACAGATGGCATGGGTGCCGTGGGGGCTGGCAAGCACCAGGGGGGCTCTGCTGTAAGGCCAGAAAGGAGGGGACAGTCTCCAGCTGCAGGTCACCTCCACCGAGGACCGGGCGCTAAAATCGAGGAAGCGGGGAAGGTGTGGACAGGTCCTGGTGCATCATTTCTGTGTCTGTTCGTTATCCCTGAGCAGCCTCAGCGGGGCAGACGGGGAGGCCAACCCAGGAGCAGGTGTCGCGTGCTCCCCATGTCGTCGTCGTGCTTGCGTCTCACGGGTTCCTGCCTGTCTCGCAGCTGTAACGCACCCCCGGCTGGCCCCGCTGGCCCGGCCCGCTGACTCGCAGCCAGCTGACCTGCACCTGTTTCCTCCGCGTCCTGGGGCGAACACCGCAAGCCTCCCGTGATGTTCTCAGACAACAGGTTGGCTTTGCCTCTGCTTGCTAGCGAAGGGTCTGCCCTTTAGACAGTGGGCGATAGGATGGTAAGACGGGCCACTCCTTACACGTTTTGGGGTGAAAATAATGTGGGCGTATCATGATGGACAGAGCGCTGTTTTGTAGAGAGTGCTGCTCTCACTGTGTCGCCAGCCATGTGTCACTGGTCTCTTAAGTCCTCCATATCCTTGCTGGTGGAGTGAGGATGGAAGTCACCCCTTTTTGGGGGTGGTCATGAGGACTGACTGTGATCACATCTGTAGAGCTCCCAGCTTGGACTGGCGCCCAGTTACCTCTGGTGATAAGGATCCTGTTGAGGGGCACCCGGGGGCTCAGAGGTTGAGCACCTGCCTTGGGCCCAGGGCGTGACCCCAGGGTCCTGGGATTGAGTCCCCCATCGGGCTCCCTGCATGGAGTCTGCTTCTCCCTCTGCCTGTGTCTCTGTCTCTCTTTAGTAAAATCTTTTAAAAAACACTCATGCTCCTGTTGGTCATCATGGAGGGGGTGTAGTCTCGGCAGGGGCCACCGATGGGAAGGGCACGGCTGTCCCCACAGCAGCGTCCGTTTCCCCTCCTGACCAGTCACTTGTATGTATTCACCACTCACCTGAGGTTGACCCTGTGCCTGCCACCAGCACTTACTAAGGACATATATTCATTTTGCGGTAAATGTAGAAAAGACCAGGTTTGTGGGAAAGGTATCAGCAGAGCCCCGCAGACCATTCTTTACGTCCAGGGTCGGGGAACGCGCTCCCAGGAAGGTAGGTGAGTAGAGGAAGTGGATTGGAAGTGTTCCTCCGAGGCCTGGTGAACAGGAGAGAACATTTGCCTGTCACGCGTGGCTTCCATCGCTACGTGTGTCTGGACGGCGGAATGTGCACGCTCCGCCCCGCACACGGCTCTTGTGTTTTCTTACCACCTTTTGCCTCATCAGTGGAATTGTCTTCAACTGCCAGCTCCTGTGTGCTGATTCCCAGGCGTCGTGCCGTGAAGGGAAGCGCCAGGCTGCAGACGTTGGGCCCTGTCCCACGTGGGGGGCGGGAGGGGCGTCCCCCTGAAGCATCCTGAGTGGAACAGGCCTGAAGCCTGGCCCCACTGGCTGCCGAGGCGCCTGGGAGCCCCATGGAGGCCCCAGGGATGGGAAGAGCCTGGCCTCTGAGCGCTGCTTGACCTCCTGTTTCCTAGCAACTCCCAAGTGCTCGGTGGAATATTTTGTGCTGTTCCTAATTTATACTTAACAGATATTGGCTGCGGTTAAGGCTGGCTAATTTCCCATTATGACTTGCAGACAAGCACTCTGAGACACGAATAAGCAAGAGAAAGGAGCCCTGGGAGGCTGGGCGCCCCGCACCCCCTTCTCGCCAGGCCTTCGTTTTCCTTCCAGAAAGTAGACCTAGCTGAGGCCTTGCATACACGTGGACGTGTCCCCCTGCACAGGCGGCACCCAGCGCTTCTCAAGTGAAATCCTTGTCTTGCGCATTGGTTTTCTCCTGCTCCCCCAGCGCATATTCATGAGTATTCACAAGTCGGGGCCACTGGTTATCAGGGGCAGCTGGTCCTGGGGCCCCTTGTAAGCAGACGCACAGTGGCCCCTCGGCCTCCGTTTCTTCCCGTGGGGATGAGGCAATGGGGTGGAGTGACTCTCAGCCCCTATGCATCACGGAGATCCTGTCCTTCCTGATAATCGACATCTCTACTTTGGGGCTCGGATTTTTCCCAGTCACTGGTTTGATCTTCATCCGTTTCAGAGCAGCTCGGCTCCCAGGTCCTGATCGGACCTTGTAGCGGTGTCTCTGGACCCCTCTGCCCGGTGTCCTGGCCTCAGCCCCCCGTGGTGAGCGGGCTAACAAGTTTGTCTCTGAAGCTCAACTACCTGAAAGCAAGAAGCTACCAGTCTTTTTTTTTTTTTTTTTAGGATTTTATTTATTCCTGAGAGACACAGAGAAAGAGGCAGAGACAGAAGCAGAGAGAGAAGTAGCTCCCTGCAGGGAACCCGATGTGGGACTCGATCCCAGGACCTTGGGGTCACTCCCTGAGCCAAGGCAGCCTCTTGGCTGCTGCGCCCCCAGGCGCCCCAGGAAGCCACCAGTGTCTCCGGTCTCCGGACCATCTCTGTGGACTAACGCGGCTCCCACGGTGGATACCCTGGTACCAACACTGTGGAGACACTAACCCACCTGCCAGGTTTCTGGGCTCTGGACACAGAGCATCCGGGGCCCCTCAGTGCACGTTGCTCTCATTTCTCGCCGGTTGCGTGAGTCGGGCAGGTCCACGGCAATGTTGGCAGGCGCCTCACTGGCAGCACCTGCAGAGACACAGCTGCCCCCTAACGCGTGTTTCTCAGCGCGAGTATGAATAAAGGGGCCCCTGATGGGTTCGACATGGTGGCCTGAGGGTTTGGACTAGAACTGTGATGCACAGGAGATGGAGGTTCAGTCTAGCAGGATAAAGGTTTTAGTGACACGCATTCCATGAAGTGGCAACAGATGATACCCAAGAGGGAGGCTGCGTTATGGGGACGTCCCGATGGGGTTTATGCTGAGGATCGGGCCTTCTGTCGTCTTCACTGGGGTCTGTGGCCGATTTAGACCAAATCTCTGGTCCCGCTCCTGCCCCCCCCAACCCCCTTTCTCTGTGTTTTCCTGAGTCTCTTTCAACACACGTTAATTGACCCCAAGATCGATTTATGGATACAGATGTATCGGGAAATCCCAATGTCTTGATTTCAAATTTACATGACCTATTCGGGATTCGCATTTCTCCCACTGGCCCACCCTGTGGTCCGTCCATTGTCGTTTCTTTTTGAGGGAAACTTTTCTTTCCTTGCCCAGACAGCCCCGTGGCTTCTAATCTCCCTGTGGACTCACTCTGGAATTTCATATTTTTGCCCCAGTTGGATTCATGGATGGGCCTTACATTTCTCTTTCTTTTTTTTTTTTTCCTTTTTTTTTTTTTGTTTTTGTTTTTTGTTTTTTTTGTTTTTTGATTGGAACACAACGAACATGTTTTCTCAAGTGCTTGGGTCCTAAGGAACCTGTTTTGATCACTGCGTGAGCCCAGATGTAAAAACGGCGGCCACGGCAGGGAGGGACTTTAGTTAGGACCCTGGGGCTGCGGTGAGGACCCTGGGCTCCCTGGCCTCCCTCCAGACAGCCAGCCTCGTCTCGGGTGATGCCCCGTTCTCCTCCCTGATCCCCCTGGGTGGCCGGGGACTGTGGAGAAATGTGCTCTGGTGGCTCCTAGGATGCGCTCGTGCCCACCCTGGAGGAGGAGACCTCTGTCCCTCACAGCCTCCCCACGCTCCAGGCCTGATGTCAGCCTTCCCGCTCCAGCAGCTGACGTGGGCTCGTGACCCCTCAGGGGAGGACATCTGTGACCAGCAGGCTCGCCGGCCTTCCCGCATGATGGCCCGTTTCTCTCTCTGCGACCCCCCTCCACCCCCATGCTGGGTTCTCACTGTGTTTTGAGTATCCTGTTCCTGGAACGACCCTGCCCCAGGCCCTTGTCTGTGTGGCTGCTCCGGACAAGGCCACCCGAGGTTGTCCCCGTGGCCGCAGGGCGCTCGCTCAGTCCATGTGCTGCGTCTTCCATCCTGACTTCCTGACCTAGACTGGACCTTGCCTGCAGCCTGGCTTCGGCATCCCCAGGTGGTGCTGCCAGTGATGACCTCTGCTCCGCTGTGCCTCCGGGGTGTCTTTGGACCTCACCCGTTAACCTCGACGTGTCTTAAGCTATCCAGCGGCCTGGCATTTCCACCGGGATCTTGGTGTTTCCGGAGCCCAGGCCCAGGCCCCGCCGGAGCCCCTTCCTCCCCAGCACCGCGTCCACCTAACCGTAGATGGAGCAGGTGTGTACACACACTGACCCCTCGGTCTCCCTTTGGAAAACCTCAACTCCCAAGCAAGACAGAGTAACTCACGGGCGGGGACTGTACGACTTATGAGGGTCCCATTTCATAAGCATTTGTTTAGAGGCTCCACAGCGTTGGGCTTCACACGGGGGTGTCTGCTGGTCTCTCGGTCCTTCCTCAAGGCTCCCAAGTGGCAGCCACGGGGCAGCCATCACGTCACCACAGAATACCCTCATTCAGTTAACAGCTCCTGTTTTTTGAGCGTCTGTTGGCCCTTTGGGATGCGGCCCTGAATCAAGCCAACAAAAACTTGGTCGTCTTGGAGTAAAGGCTGACCCGTGCGAGGAATCCAGGCAGGGCCGGAAGAGCCGCTCTCCTTGTGTTAGGAAGGAAGCCGGTTTGCCTCACAGCTCCGGGGTCCCGGCCTCTCTGCGTGGCTCGGGGGCCAGACTGGGGGCCTGGGGCTGAGCGCCGTGCGCCGGAAGCCGGGGGCGGGGGGGGGGGGGCGGTGAGCGGGTTTGGCAGGTTGGCTCGGGATGGTCGTCATCCAGGATGGCTGCCCCCAGGACAGCGGGTGTCCCCTCACAAGGGTGGGACGATGGGCCCCGCCAGCGAACAACACTTGAGATGAGGAGACAGGATGAAGCTGGGAAGATGGAAATAACCAGAGTATTTGGAACATACGTATACTTCTGAGAAGTTTCAGGGACGTGATCCTGGATTTTCTGGATGGACGTTTTATACTTGTAACAGTTCTGAGGAAGGAGTTACATAAATGCACTCACCTTTTTTTTTTAAATATTTTTATTTATTTGAGCAGGAGAGAGCATGAGCAGGGGAGGGTAGAGGGCAGTGCCGACTCCCTGCGGAGCCGGGGCCCTGCGATCAGACCTCAGCCCCAGGCAGACACTTGACCAAATGAACCACCCAGGCACCCCTTATTTTTTCAGCTGGATTCGATGTTAAACAATAGAAAGGGAAATAATTCTAGTATTTTATGCAAAATTAATACCGTAATAACAGATTTGTGGAACCATGAGTATCAAGAAATTTCTTAAAAGCATCCCCCAGCGCTGACATTGGTCCCTTGTAGGACAGCACTCATGCTGTACGTGCCGAAAGAGCAGATCTTTTTTGTTTTTGTTTTTTTTGTTTTTTTGGTTTTTTTTGTAAGGTTTTATTTACTTATGAGAGACAGATACACAGGCAGAGGGAGAAGCAGGCTGAAGTACAGGACTCGATCCCAGGACCCCGGGGTCATGCCCTGAGCCACAGGCAGATGCTCCACTGCAGAGCCCCAGGCGTCCTGCATCGTGGGCCCTGATGGGTGTCCGTGTTGTGTTCTGTTGAAGCTCCTGAGGGCTTGCTCTCCCTCGTGGAGTCTGTCTCTTCACGGACTGGCACCTGCTGCCACCAGCCCGCACCGACTGGCACCCTTCTGGTTTGTGAGGATTCGATAATGGCTTGACTTTGATTGCTCCGGGTTCCCTTCTTGCAGGAACACGCTGCTTTCCTGGCTTCTCCGTGTGAGTGGCACAGGGAATCCCCAGGAAAGCACCGGGTTCTCGTGTGCCTCGTCCCCCTAGAGGGTGGGGTGTCCCCTGAGAGGGCTGGGCATCCCCCGAGAGGGCCAACGTCCCCCTAGAGGGGCGGGCGTCCTCTGAGAGGGTCAAGTGTCCCCCCAGAGGGTCAGACGTCCCCCCAAGAGGGCCGGGCGTCCCCCGAGAGGGGTCAAGTATCCCCCCAGAGGGTCAGGCATGCAGGCGTGTCAACTGGGAACTTCCTGCAGGGGTTTCCTGGGGATTCATGGCTTAGAGGGAGGCTGCATTGGGGGTGTCTGTGTCCGGTGTGTGCAGGAAAGGAGGGGAGGAGACGTAGCCGTGTGCAGTACTCTGCACGCATGGCCATGGGGAGGCATAGAAGTCCGAGCAGCAGGTGCAAGGGCTGTTGTTAAAAGCAGGAAACCGGAAAGGAGTAAGAATGGGAGAAAGAGGCTATGGAGGAGGAGGGGAGGCCTGCATTCTTGGAAGGCAGGGAAGCATTGGAGCAAACGCTAAATATGTGTGGCTTTCAGGCCTTGGTGGGGCTTGGAAACGAGCCTGTGATGTGAGCACAATGGTAGCTGGGATTCAAACGGGGAAATGTCCCACGGACACAGTTAAGGAGCTTGTTCTGAACCCCGGGAGCTGGCCGTTAGCCATAACCTTTCCAAGCCGTTATTTGCCAGGTGGGGGGAACAAATCGATTGGGGTGCCCCCTTTGTGGCCCGTTCAGGCTAGCTTTATTACACATTTCCCTGCTGGTGCGCTTTGTCTTGTCACTCCAGATGCTGAAGATGCTGGGCTCCGAGGCCTGTTAAAAACATGGCCAACTGAATGCCCTAGAAGCTTCTGGAGTCACATCAGAAGCTACATATCAATTTTTCAGGAAAAATGGAACCCACATGTTTTGTTTGAGAACTGTGTCGATATTTCCCATGTTGTTTGAAATTCATGGAAATTCTTCATGTCTCATTTCTTTAGAATCATTCAATCATTTCTTTAGAATCAGGAGCCTCCTGAAACTACTAATGGGGCATCTTTCACATTATTTGCGTGCTTTTCATGTTTGAATAATGGACAGTGTTTTTGTTTGAATCAACATTATTTCATGTTTGAATAACGGACAGTGTTTTTGTTAGAATCAACATTATTTCATATTTGAATAGTGGACAATGTTTTTGGAGAAAAGCAATATATTTTAGTTTGGTCTCTAAATAAGCTTCGTATTAAAATAGTCTGACAGTTCATTTGTATAAAGATGTGCTCCAAGCACCAAAGGCAAATAGAATTATGTGAAGCCTTGCTGTTTCACTCCATGTCCTCCCCGAGCCAGGGGCTCAGCCTCATTTATCAGAGCAGCACTGATTGTCCAGTGGAAATCAAGTGTGAGTCCTATACATCCTTTAAAATTTTCCCACTCATCACGTTGGCCTGTAAACAGAAAATAGTTTTTGCGAAGTTGATTTTAATAATACACATTAGCCCAGTATATCCAAAATGTCATTTCAACATGTACTGAATCTCAGAATTATTAATGAGGTCGTCTGCATTCCTTTTCATATTGATTTTTTTTTTAATCTGACCTAGACCTATGATTCCCTGCTGACTGTGCCTAAGTTTGCACTATTTGATTGCACTATTTACCTGGCTTTTACTCCCTCCAGGGCCAGTCGCATGCTTTTTCTGCAACTAGCAAAATGGTAAATAGTGTAGGCTGTGCCATTGTCCTATGAAAGTGTTCACGGACAATGCAGGGCTGTGTTCCAAGAAAACTGTATTTACAGAAGCAGGTGGGAAGCCGGATGTGGCTTACAGGCTGTAGTTGGCCAAGCCCTGTCCTAACGAAATGTATTGTTTCCTCTGAGTTTTAATCCTCAGAAGCTGACTTCTGTTTTGGTGTAAAGTCTGCTACAACACACCTATTGTGCTGAATTTCATTCAAGAAAAATATACCAGGAAACGAAGCCCATCGTTAAGTAATGAAAACTTTGGAAGCGCAGGAGCTCCCCATCCCACACCCCAAACGTACACCTCGGAGGGCAGACAGGCCAAGCTAGTGGCTCCTGGTGCTGGCTCAGCCCTCCCCGGGCCCGGCTCCGACTTGGACGAGCTCTGTGACCCTTATAAGTTACCCTCTCCGTGCCTCGGATGATGCATCTTTAAAATGGGGGTGATGAGGATCCCTGCCTTACGCAGTTGCTAGAATTCAAGCAGGCGCGTGGCTGGCTCCATCCATAGGGTGTGCGATGCTTGAGGTCGGGGTGGTAAGTTCAGGTCCTGCTCTGGGTGTAGAGATTACTTAAAAAATAAAACCTCACAGAGTCCAATAAAAGCGAGCCTTAGCAGGTTGGTGTGCTGCCTGGCACGTGGTGAGCCCCTGGTACGTTAGCCTCTCTTGCAGCAGTTCTTACTGGTGCTGTTGCTGTAGATGGTACTAGTACTACGTGGCCGCACGGATTCCTGGAAATGGAGCAGCACAGAAGTGCCTGAGCTTGCTCAGCCACCCGCAGGGATCAGAGCAGGACGTCACTGCAGAGGCGTGGGCTTGTGGGCGGGGAGAGGACCCACGGTACCCCGGGGACATTTTGGGAGAATCTACAGGGATTCTGGTCTCAGAAGTGGCGCCTGTCCTGCTCCCCGGGGGTGTGGCTTCTGTCACTCGTTCTTGGAGCGGGCTGACGGGGACACTGCCAGGGGACACTGCCAGCCGCCGGCTGCCTCCCAGAGAGGTAGAGGTGAGCGCATGCAGGTGGCTACGGGAGGGCCTGGCGCGTTGCAAAGTGCCGAGCAGATGTTGGCTCCTTTGCCTTCTATCACACAGGCCACTGGGTCACCGCGGGCTGATGTGATGCACAGGGCGGCTGGAAGGGCGAAGAGCTGCCTGTTGAGCTCGTACTGCGTTGGCGTTCAATGTGCAGTGGCTGCTACTTCTGTTACATTGGTTTAAGTCCCAGCCCTTTATCCTGACCCATCCCTGTGGATTTCTATGCGTCGTTTGGACTAGAAATACTATCAGATGACCTCGTTATGTGGTGTGACCTACAAACCCCCAGATGTCCACGGTCTGACGCTCTAGAAAATCGGGACACACGTCATAGACCATTGACGGAAGGACGTCATCGAGTCTTATCAGTAGTTCGTTCTGCTTGGTTAACACGTGGAACTGACAGGACACTGGGCGAGGGGGAGCCATGGGGCGCAGGGTGATCTTGGCCTGGAGCAGAGCCCCTCTCGCCCGGGGCGTCTTCCGAATCCCGCTTCCTGGGGCAGATGGCATTGGGCAGAGACGCCGAGGTTCTGAAGCTTAACCTTCCAGGGGACCGGGGGGCCGGGCTGGAGGTGGGGACCCTGTCCTTCCGCCATTTTAAGTGTCCTTCCATCGGGTAAGATCTGCATTGGATACAGCAAAGAGTAGAATTAGCGGAAGGGCCTCTGCTGGGAGCTGAGCAAGTCCTCCCGGTGGTGATGCTGCCTGGTGATGCTGCAGTGCAGCCGAGGACGGGAGGTGGGAGCCACCTGTGTGTCCTGACGGGGATTTTGTTAGGGGAGGAGAACAAAAGGTAGGACATGATCGCATTTGCTTTTTTTTTTTTTTTTTAAACAAAGTATGTGTGTCTCCCTGCATGTGCTTGCAGGTGCATACATGATGCACACGCAGACGTATGTTTACACGGGCATAGACTGTGTCCAGCCTGAGACGCGGGAAACTGGCAAGAGCGCTTTTCTCCAGGAGAGCTGTGGGACTTTTTGCTGTTTACGTTCTCCATGTTTCTGATTTTATTGTATATTTTAATATTTTATTTTATTTTTTGTATTTATAAAGATTGATCTGTTGATTAGAGAAAGTGTACCTGCACATGAGCAGGGGGAGGGGGAGGGAGAGAAGCAGACTCCACACTGAGTGCAGACGCAGGACTCTATTCCAGGACCCGAGATCATGACCTGAACCGAAGGCAGATACTTAACCGACTGAGCCCCCCAGGTGCTCTGATGTTTCTAATTTTTAAAAAACACATAACCTTTGGACGCATTAATTTGTCATTTAATGATACTTTAATGGGGAAAACGAGACTGCTTTTATTTCCCAATTTCTTTTACATTTGTCCTCACACTGTACCCTGAAGAGTTGCTTCCGTGTATTTTGCAGCCAAGCCATTTCCTCTAGAAACAGATCCTGATTAGTCATATAAGTACTTAAAAAGAATAATGGAACATGGAGCCAAGCTTTGGGTGTGTTCTCTGGAAACACACTTTGGGGACCGCTTGGACCTTGCGGCCGGCATCCTTAGGGTGCCAGGTAAGCCAGCACCAGAACGGAGTCTTCTCCCGTTTTCGTAAAAGTCAAATCCACTTGGATAGAGTTCGTTTTATTAAGGTTTTCTTGCAAAATCCGCACTCCAACAGTGAGAAACCTGGCTCCTACCACGTGTCATCATCTGCTTACCATAGAGCCGTGGCAGCACTGTGAATGGGTCCTTCCCAGGGAAGAGCTCCACCAGCCACAGTGCGGTGCGTATGTCTTCCAGACCTCGTGTCAAAGTTAGGACGGCCCGGCCCCCAGGCCCTCAGTGCACGGGCTTCACGCCTCTGTGATACTCTGAGGTGCTCTTGGGACGATCTACTTCCTGGGATCCTCCAGGGTTCACTCTTGGGCTTTAAAATTCTCCATTTTGGGCAAATGGATTCATTACAGTATTAGATGAATAGTTCACCTAAAATTTGCCTGTGCTTTACCTGTTCAGCCCTCTGCTCTGCGTCCTGGGAACCGCTGATGTTTATAGCTCTATAAACTGTCTCTATAGCTTCACCTTGTTCAGAGTGCCATATAATTGGGACCAACTAGCAGATACATATGCTCACCTCAGACTGCTTTCATGTAATGCTATGTATTTAAGGTCCCTCCGTGTTTCAGGGAACGTGATAGCTGTTCTTTAAAAATCTCTGAATAGGGGCACCTGGGGGGGCTCAGTGGTCGAGCCTCTGCCTTCAGCCCAGGGTGTGACCCCAGAGTCCTGGGATTGAGTCCCACATCAGGCTCCCTGCAGGGAGCCAGCTTCTCTCTCTGCCTGTGTCTCTGCCTCTCTCTGTGTCTCTTGTGAATAAATAAAATCTTTTTTAAAAATTATCTGAGTACTCTTCCGTAGTATGGATATACCACAGTCTCTGCCCATTCACCAACTGGATGACCTCTTGATTGCTTCTAGACTTTGACAGCTATGAATGAAGATGTTATGAACATTCACCTGCAGGTTACTGTGTGTTCCATTCAGTTGGCTAAATCTGGAAACACGTGCTTGCTGGATCCTATAAAACTGCTGAGCTTTATGAGAAACTGTCTTCCAACTTAGCTGTGTCATTCTGCATCCAACTAGCTATGAATTAGCCTTCCGTTGCTCCACATCTTTGCCATCATTGAGTATTTTCAGTTTCTGGATTTCCCTGTTCTCACAGGTGCGTGGTGGTATCACTGTTTTAACTAGCAATTTCCCAAACCAACTGCTGCCGAGTATCTTCCCACAGGCTTAGTAGCCGTCCCTAAATCTTCTTTGATGATGTGTCAAGATCTTTTCCCTGTTTTCTAAATTGGGCGATTATTTTCTTATCGCGGAGTAGTAAGTCTTCTTCTGTATGTTGGATAGTGTTTTTTTGGTTAAGTGTTTTTAAAATATTTTCCCAATGTCTTGTCTTATCATCGTCCTACGAGTATTCTTCACAGAGACATTAATCCATTTTTCCTTTTATGAACTGTCTTGTGACATTGTTTCTAAGTCCTTGCCGTAGAAGTGCATTGGAAAAGGCTGTGAACAGAACCACAGTTTTGTTTAGGCAGCCCCGGAGTGTACGTGTGTCTGTATCTGGTGTGTCAGAGCCAATGGTAGGCATTTTAGGGACAAATGCATAAAATTCAGACCCTCCTCGAGAGCAGGCGTCATTAATGGGGACCTCACACAGATATGCCTAATGGACATGCAATAACACACGACAGGAGAAAGCATGGTCACGGTCACATCCTAGGGCAAGTACAGGTGTGCTACTCTAGGCAGGGGAGGTGACATGTGTGCCCGTCAGAGGCTTCAGGAACACATCTATTTATCGGGAAGGGCGTGTTTGAGAGACCCCCGAAGAGACCCTCAAAGCTCAACAGTTTGAGGCGGTGGAGAACCTCCGGGTGGTGAGGCTTACCTCCAGCTGAGGAAGACGGGAAGCCATGGCTTTAGTGCAGACGCAGCTGGGGTTCTCGTAACGTGAATGAAACGTAGGGTTCACCTCGCCGCGGGTTGGCTGGAGGACGGACTGGAGCTGCATTGTGGGGCCTGAATGTGCCACGGAAGCCACTGTGCTTCAGTGTGTGCCGCAGGTGTGGGAACGGGGGCGTGGCATGGCCCAAGCCGTGGGCGATTCCGTGGGGCGTGGGGGGCTGTGCGTGTTATTTGTTCCAGTCTCTCTCCTGTTGAGGCGTTGGGGTTTGCGTGGCTCCGAGGCGAGGACAGCAGCTTGCAGCTGTAGTAGTGCAGCGCGCCCCTCCCAGGTGGGGACGGCACTTGGCCGGGATGGGTAGCGCGCGCTGTGCCTGGGGAGCCAGAAATCTCCAGGCTCTGCAGTCCGCCCGCCCAATCGCCCAGCGGCTTTTGTCCATCCTGTCACTGCAGTGCTCCCCAGTCCTCACCCGGGAGGAAGGGGCTTGCCTGTCCCCCAGGGGCGCTGAGCTCCTGTCTCCTGGCACAAAATGTGAAGCTTGCAAGTGGCGACAACTGTGTAACATGTGTACCAGCCCGGGAGTGAAATGATCGCTCTAAGTGCAAAGAACTTTTGTCGCTCATTTAATCGGCTTCTGTTAAGTGTTTGTTCAAGGTCATGAAAGTTATATTGCTGCTTTAGTGACCGTGCTTCAGGAAACTCTTCAAAGCACGATAAACTTCTATTCAATATTTATCAATATTTATGAACTGCTTTTGAGAGTCCGATGTATGTAGCAAATGCAGCAAATAGAGATGGAGAGACCTTGCATCTTTTTTTAAAATGAATTTTTTTGTGAATTAGGTGAGGACAGAGGTCCCACTGCAAGACTTTGTCAGTCATTACAGGGCTGGGATAGTTTATTAGTGTGACATAGTTGATTTGGATAGACTTTGCTGGGACCTTCAATTTTCTAATGTCGAAGAAGGGTTATCAGATTTCTGGTTGAAGGTGAATACAGCAAAGGAATATCTGATAATGGTAATGCAAATACAAATACAGCTAAGATCTTAAATCCTCTCTGTAAGGTCAGTCGCAGTGCTTTTCCCCATGCCATAGTATCTACTTACCAAGATAAAGAATCAGGTAATCAGCTTGTTTTTGTATGTTTTAGGATGCCAGGGACTCATCCAACATAATATGGACTATGACATAAGTCCCTCAGGTGCAGACGTAATATCTATAACGTTGACTGCATTTCATGTAGAGAAAGTAGGTCAGGATCCACTGCAAAATATGAGGAAAAAGTACAACTCTTTCAGGATGTCCTACTACTCACTCATTCAGAAAAACAGTCTACCAAAGGGGGGTGGGTAGGAGATTGAGTCGTTTAAGATAGAAAGTTAAAATTTTTTTTTACTTATTTTTTTTAAAGATCTTATTTATTTATTCATGAGAGACCCAGAGAGAGGCAGAGACACAGGCAGAGGGAGAAGCAGGCTCTGTGCAGGGAGCGCGATGTGGGACTCGATCCTGGGACCCCGGTATCACGCCGTGAGCCGAAGGTGTAGACACTCAACCACTGAGCCACCCAAGCATCCCCCAAAATGCTATTTTTCTATGAAGCCACTAAGGGCAGTAAGGAAGGATACTTGTCGGTATAACGCTCAGACCTCCGTTTGGTTCTTCTGTGCTCCGAGGACCTGGGCTGTCAGGCGTAGGGCTTGCTGGCACGGTGCCGTCTAAGCAAGTTGGAGCCAGAGAGACACCCCCCCCCCCCACAGGGACAGGTGCATTTCGTGCTGTTACCCAGAAGGTTGTGCCCCTGCCAAGGACAGAACTTCTGGTTTCCTCATCTACAGAGTGGGATCACCTGCCCTTCCGACCCACCCAGAGTAGAGAAATGCCTTCTCCCTGAAACCCTGGCTGGCGCCCGGCGAGCCCCAGGGGCCTCTGTCTGGCAAGCTCGGTTCCCACTCGTCCCGAGTTCTCAGGGCCCCTCGGCTGGTTCGTAAAGATCTCTCAGATGCTAAGCAGCACTAGAACGTTGAGGGTCCAGAGATAATCAACCAACTGTATTTTTTCCGTAAGCACAGAGTGAATGTCCTTGTACTGTAGACAGGTGGCTGTTCCCAATTCCGCTGACATACTTCCTGTTATCTCTGTGCGATATGTATGAAATTATGAAAGGCTAGGCAGTGTGCAGGGTCCTCAGACCATTCATGCATAAATGCGTTTACTTCCGACCCTCGTTGTGAAGCGCCTCTGCTGTCCTGGTTTCTGTGTGTCAGCATCTCTCTTGCCCTTTCTTTAGGTTTGAAGCTGCAGGAGGCAGGGCTTGCTCGTAACTGGATTTTTGTGAGAGGTCTTAGCATGTTCTGTTATCAGTCATTTCTTTTGTCTAGGCATTTTGAAATCTTACTTTTTAAGAGTGTAGGGGGAAAGTTTTTCCAGTTTTTTTTTTTTTTTTAAGACTTGAGCTACCCAGGGATCCCTGGGTGGCGCAGCGGTTTGGCGCCTGCCTTTGGCCCAGGGCGCGATCCTGGAGACCCAGGATCGAATCCCACATCAGGCTCCCAGTGCATGGAGCCTGCTTCTCCCTCTGCCTGTGTCTCTGTCTCTCTCTCTTTCTCTCTGTATGACTATCATAAATAAAATAAAAAAAAAAAAACTTAAAAAAAAAAAAAAAAAAAAGACTTGAGCTACCTGAAACTAAACACATTCACTCCAGTCTCCAGGATCAAAATGGTCTCTCACATCCATTGCTGCTTGTCCATTTTGGTTTTTTTATTTTTATTTATTTATTTTTTAAGATTTGCGTATTTATTTTAGAGAGTACGAGCAGGAGGGGCAGAGGGAGAGGAAAAGAGACTGTGAGGCAGACTGTGTTGAACACGGAGCCCAGTGCAGGGATCGTGGATCTAGGACCCTGGGATTGTGACCTGAGCCAAAACCAAGAGTCAGACGCTTAACCAACTGGGCCACCCAGGTGCCCCACTCCTTGTCCATTTTATTTTTATTTTTATTTTTTAAAATATTTTTATTTATTCATGAGAGACCCAGAGAGAGGCAGAGACACAGGCAGAGGGAGAAGCAGGCTCTGTGCAGGGAGCGCGATGTGGGACTCGATCCCGGGGCCCGGAGTCATGCCCTGAGGCACCCACACGACCTCCTTGTGCATTTTAAATGCCTCCATGTCCATATGGGTTTTAAAATACTTTAAAAAACCAGCTTTATGGAAATAGAATTCGTATGCCATACAGTCAGCTCACTGGAAGTGTACAGTTTGGTGGGGTTTTATGTGTTCACAGGTGCAACCACCACCACCGTCAGTTTTAGGACTTCATTACCTCGCCAAGGATCCCCCTGCCATTGGCTATCCATCCCCCCTACACACACACACACACACACACACACACCTGCTTCCCCCATCCCCAGGCAGCCACAACTCCGTGTCTGCAGTTCCCTTTCTGGACGTTTCATATGAGTAGGATCATGTAATACGCACATGTGTTTGTGTGTGTTGGGGGGGATGACGGGCTTCCTTCATGTAGTATCTAAGGGTTCACATAGCATAAGTGCCTCATTTCCTTTTTATGACCGATTAATACTCCCAAGGAGTGACTGGATAATCTCTATTTTGTTCATCCATTCATTTGGGGGTTTTGTTTTGTTTTAATAAGTAATCTACGCCTAGTGTGGGGCTTGAATTCATGACCCCGAGATCAAGAGTTGCGTGCTCTACCAACTGAGCCAGCCAGGCACCGCCATCCATTCATTTGTTGATGGACATTTAGGTTGTTTGTACTTGGAAGTATCCTTCCAGGACCTTCATATTTGGTCTCCCTGCTTTTCTTACCCTTCTTCGCTCTCTGCCTTTGAGGACCTCTAGAATCCACTCAGTATCCAGGTTTTTACCTTGTAAAAAATGTCATTTATTACACATCTTCAGAGACATATAGCCATGTAGACAAACAGGTTGGATATATGTGGTTATCTCCGTCCAGTGCAACCTCTATTTTCATTCCCTTTTCCCCTAGAGCCTTTCTTCCCGGCGTCCGTAACAGCCCCTGCTCAGTAGATACCAAGTGAGTCTCCCTGTAGCCTTCTGCACATGCGGACGGAGACTAAGACAGCACTACCTTGGAGATACTGTGGGTCTGGTTGCAGACCACTGCAATACAGTGAATATCATAAAGAGCAAGTCACATGAATTTTTTGGTTTCCCGGTGCATGTAAAGGTTATGTTTATGCTGTTCTGTAGTCTGTTGCTGTGTAGTAGCATTATATCTTAAAAAAAGTGTACATATCTTAGTTTGAAAATGCCTGTTGCTAAAAAATGCTCGGCATCATCTGAGCTTACGGTGAGTCATTGTCACTGATCACCATGACAAAACCTGAAATACTGCAAGAATTGCCAAAACGTGACACAGAGACAAAGCTGTTGGAAAAACAGTGCCGACAGACTTGACACGGATTTTCAAATTGTGAAAAACACAATTACCGTGAAGTGTGATAAAGTGAGGAATATTCATGCCCATACCATATATCAGGCAGGGTTTTTTTTGTTTTTTAGGGGGGAGTTTTTTTTTGGTGCGGTCATTGTCTTACAAAAATGAGATTGTTATACATATTTTCCTGCATCCTTTCTCTCCTTGCCAAAGGCCCGAGAGCCAACTGTGCATCTTTCATTTGGTCTTGTCTTTTTTTTTTTTTTTTAAACAATTCGTAGTTTTTAATTTTTTTTTATTTATTTATGATAGTCACACAGAGAGAGAGAGAGAGAGAGAGAGAGGCAGAGACATAGGCAGAGGGAGAAGCAGGCTCCATGCAGGGAGCCCGACGTGGGATTCGATCCCGGGTCTCCAGGATCACGCCCTGGGCCAAAGGCAGGCGCCAAACCGCTGCGCCACCCAGGGATCCCTGGTCTTGTCTTTTTAACGGCTGCATAATGTTTTGTGATGTGCATGGTATCAAAACATCCCCGGGTTTTGTTTCCAGTTTGGCGCTGCCAGCAAAGGGATCCTGGCACACGGCAGTTTGGCGCTGCCAGCAAAGGGATCCTGGCACACGGCAGGTCTGAGCGCCTTCAGCTCTCACTCTAAAGCCCCATTGGCTGCTTCTCTTGAAAATAGTTGGCATCAGAGTTAGACGCAGAAAGCACAGCAGCCTGGGTCCACTGGGCCCCCTCTGTCCTGGAGTGATTCCTGGGCCGTGTTCGCTGACACCCCTTCCCTGGAGGCAGGGGATACAGGTTGGAAGAGCCCAAACTTTCGGAGTATGAGTACCCCCTCATACTCTTCTTACTCCTGCATTCTTAAGCAATTTCATTTTAATCTTTGATACGGTTTTGTTTTAGGCTTTCTGCAGGATAAGGAGTGGGGATTGGGACACCTGCCGCGCTTCTAAGTGTTAGGGTCCTGGGAACAGGATGTGGCTCCTGTGATGAGGCTACACACCTGGGGGCAGGGGCCCTAAGTGGAGATTTCTCTACCATCCTCTCTGCCTTGCTGTGAGCCTTACACTGCTTTTTAAAAAATTAAATGTTTAAAAGAAAAAAAAAAGCAATAGCAATATGGAGACCGTGGAAAGATTAGTGCTTGGCATGAATTGGGGGAGGAGGAAATGGGTGGGTGGAGCGCAGGGGTCTTCAGGGACGCGGAACTACTCCGGGGGACCCTCGCACAGTGGGTGTATGTCATTCTACATCAAAACCCTTCAGGTGCACAAGCCTGAGCCCTCCAAGCTGGCATCTAGGTGTTTCGGACGCGTGCGTGTGGCTTCGCCGAGTGTAACACATGTGGTGCTCTGGTGGGGGCTGTTGAGTAAACAGAAAAAAGAAACAAACCTAGCCTCACTTTTCTTTTTAATCCTCCTGGAGCAAGAACCGTGACACCTTGCACACAGTAAACAGGTGTGTAAGGCCCAGACTCCACGTGCCTAGCTGTGACTTCCAAAGTCCCCGAGTTTGTCGCCATCGGGCTTGGCTGTCCCGACGGTGCAGGTGGGCTCTGTGCGAGTGAGCTCCGTGCAGCCCTGGAAACGGTTCTGGTGGAGACCCGTGCGCCGGGCAAGTGTTGGGGGCAGTGCCTGTAGGCTGTGGTGTGTTCGCCCCGAGCCCGGGCATCACTTAACGTCACAGGCACCAGAGGGGGGAGCTGAAGCGAAACAGAGACCCACTGATGGGCATACAGCCCCCCACCCCGTGACTGCTGCGTGGGTTGCCCGTGGCGACAATCTGCCGGTGGGGTCCCCCTTCCTGCTTCAATTACTGGGAAGGGCCAGAAACACAATGGGGCTGGGAGCCTGGAAGGAGCCTCTGCGCCTGGTGCCCCCCTCCCGGCTGTAGGAAATCCTACAACCACACCACACTAATTAGCCCGAGAAGGGAAGGGGTTGTCATGGCGACCGAGCACTTTTTAAAGCACAGGAATGGTGTTCATTATTGTTCAGTGTCTTTAGCTGTGGCGGAAAGGTCAGCGTGGCAGGCGTTTTCCATATGAATTTTGGCCCAAGAGCCAAGCCAAAGGTGGAATGTTCCACGGAGGGGCCGGAGATGGTGAGTGGGGCTGAACGTTTTTTTGGATGGAGCGTCCCTTTTGTAACATTTTTTTAGGACGTCGTGGGAGCTGGTGCCAAATCCGGGGAACATCGCGCGGACTTTGTTAAGGGAGGATGGGAGAAAAGACGCCCAGCAGAGCGGCGTGGCTTGGGGAGGGGGCCGGCCGGGGAGAGCTTGAGGAAGGGCTTTTTGGGCATCCGGTGGTGGGATACTCAGTCACCAGCTCTCTGATGACGAACTGAACAGGGTCGAGTGAGTCTGAGGCGTTACTCCGCGTTTGTTCTACGTTAGCTCCCTTTTGCGTTAGTTCTTGGGGTTGCCTCTGCTCGGCTTATAGTCCAGATGATGGATCGGAAGCACACTAACCAAGTGCCTCTGCAGCTGCTGCCTCGCTTCACTTTTTATAAGGCGGAAACATAACCAAGGGTAATTTTCCTCTATTTTTATGTTTTTTTTTCTTATTTTTCTAGGGGTATTTAAACAAGGATAAAAATCAGGGAGCCGCAACGTTTTTGGACGTTTGCGCTAACTTACTGGCCATACTCGGGTAGCCTACTGCTGAGTAAAGACAAGTTGACCAGGCTGTTTGCGGAAGAAATTAAATTAAATATAAGAGCAGTCAGCCTGCAGGAGAGGGTGGCAGGCTGTTGCTCCAACGGAAGCTGTAGGGGAGACGTGCAGAGCATTCTTCAGGTTTCTTCTCTCCGAGTTTGGGAAACTTGCGGGATAACGGCTTTAAGCCCAAATTTGTGTTAATGACTGTGTTTATAAGGACTGCAAATATAAGACACCATCTTGCTTTGTTTTGGTCTGGTCTGGTTTCCTTGCACTTCCTAACAGCGTCCTTCCATCCTCTCGTACCCCTTTTCAGTCCCCTTATTCACAGTTGTGCAGGATAGAATACAAAGTAATTCAAGGGAATGGCTGTTTGGTGAGAAACCAGTCATTGCCCCAAAAGCTGTAAGTGGGAAACGGCCTACTTTTGAGTTTTACCCTGAAAGACTATTGTCCTGTCAGCAATGCCAGTTTGTTTGGCCACGGCGTGCATGAGAGAATACATTTCAGGACGTGAGTTTTGGTTTGGTTTTTGCCTATCTTTGGTTTGGATTTTCTGGGTGTACTTTGTGATCACAGTGGAAAGCTCTCAGTAAATGGAGGCTTTGACTGGGTATTGAGAGAACTAAAATTCTTTATTTTTGTCTTTTTTGTCCGTTGGTGTGTTCTCTTCCTCCCCGCTCTCCATGCCAACCTCGCCTACCCCTCCCTGTGTCCCTCGCTGGGTTGCTGTATTCTTTGGCTAAAATTAAAAAATGCCTTCAGATTCCTCGAAATGGAAATTTAAAAAGTAAAGAAAGTGACACCTGGATGACACTTTTTAGGTTCTTTGAAAAACAGTATTAAAAATGGTGGTAGGTTGATGATCGTTCAAATCGTTGGAAATTTGTTTGAACATGGATAGAAGTACTAGGGAATCATTGGTATCTTTGAAGATATGCTGATGCTGCCATGGTTATATTGAGAAATGGTGTTGATCATATTTATAAATGAGATGATGTGAACTCTGGGACTTCAAAAATTTAAGGGCAAGGAGTAAGAGCTTGTGGATGGCGCAGGATTCATGGGGTGATGGTGTTGGTGGTGCTGTGAAGCCAAGTGATGGGTCCCTGGGGGTGGGGTTCACTTTTCCTTCTGTATTTTTGTGTCGGGTATGCGTGAGAGAGAGAGAGAGAGAGAGAATGAGAATGAGAGGGAGGCCTTGTTAACTTTATCTTCTCACGGTTTTGCGTGTTTTAGATGCCAGACCAGTTTGACCAGGCGGTTGTGCTAAACCAGCTGCGGTACTCTGGGATGCTGGAGACGGTGCGGATCCGAAAGGCTGGGTATGCAGTCCGAAGACCCTTTCAGGATTTTTACAAAAGGCAAGGCGGGGCTAAATAGATGGTCTTTCTTCTCCGAGGGTCTGGGAGAAGAGGAATTGTTGGCAGGTGACGCGGGCGTCTTTATGCTGCAGGTATAAGGTGCTGATGAGGAACGCGGCGGTGCCTGATGACATCAGGGGCAAGTGCACAGCCCTGCTGCAGCTCTACGACTCCTCCAACAGCGAGTGGCAGCTGGGGAAGACCAAGGTAAAACCGCAGAGGAGGAGCGGTCGTCCCATTCAGCTCCTGGAGGTGTTAGGGCCAGTGTCCTGTGCTAGGGCTGATGAATTGTTTTTTTTACCTTGGAAGATATGGTGTCGTGCCCACCTTAGTCCTCCAGACAGTTGATGTTTTATTTGAAGTCTTTGACTTGTCAGGAACTCTGTTTCTGGAAACACCAGACCCTGGGTGTGTATGTGTGTGGTTCCTTGTAGGCTGTCCACCCCTCTTGGTTGGTGGGCAGTTCGGTGCCATGAAGTGCGAGGTGGCCTCTGGCTTCAGAGATGTGAGAGCCCAGACCCTTCCAACTATTTGTAATTCAAATGCCGAATGCCGGGCAGCCCTGGTGGCTCAGCGGTTTGGTGCTGCCTGCAGCCTGGGGTGTGATCCTGGAGACCCGGGATCGAGTCCCACGTCGGGCTCCCTGCATGGAGCCTGCTTCTCCCTCTGCCTGTGTCTCTGCGCCTCTCAGTCTCTCTCTCTCTCTGAATAAAATAAATAAATCTTAAAAAAAAAAAAAAAATGCCGAATGCCATCCCTGCACCACAGGAGCTGTTGTGCGAGAGACCAGCCAACAGCCTGGAATCTCGTAGGTTGACAAAAATCCAGTCGAGAAAACCAAGTGAAGGTCACTTTCAGAACGTGCTGGTGTGGCTGAGATGAGGCCTTTACCCTCGATTCCAGACAGTTTGGCCTCAACAGCCAAAATTAGCTAAAAAAAAATTGGTTGTGCGACCTTTTCTCCTTGTATCAGGGAGTGGCCCAAATCCTCCTCTGCCTCTCACTCTGTCTCTCCACTCCCGGGCCTCGTCGCACAGGAACGACCGAAATGTGACTTGGCACAGAAAGCAGGCAGCTGCGGGGGGTGCGGGCTGACCTTTGAGTGTGTGGACGTCCTCAAAAGTCAGACGTAAGCCTCACGGCTGAACCCCCTGACCCTACAGGTAGCAGTGCAGCTTCAGAAGAGTATTTTGAAGTTTGTATTCATGTTACATTCTTTTTAACCAAAGACTTTCTTTAAAAAAAAAGAGAGAGAGAGAGAGAGAAAGGGGGCATCTGAGTGGCTCAGTTGGTTGAGCATCTCTCGATTTCCACTCCGGTCGGGCTCTCAGGGTCATGATGCAGCCCCGCATTGGGCTCAGCCCCGAGTGTGCAGCCTGATAAGATTCTCTCCCTTTCCCTCTGCCCCTCCCCACTTGAGTTCTCTGTCTTTTTTTTTCTTTTAAATTAATTTTTATTGGTGTTCAATTTACCAACATACAGAAAAACACCCAGTGCTCATCCCGTCAAGTGTCCACCTCAGTGCCCGTCACCCATTCCCCTCCAACACCCGCCCTCCTCCCCTTCCACCACCCCTAGTTCGTTTCCCCGAGTTAGGAGTCTTTATGTTCTGTCTCCCTTCCTGATATTTCCCAACATTTCTTTTCCCTTCCTTTATATTCCCTTTCACTATTATTCATATTCCCCAAATGAATGAGAACATACACTGTTTGTCCTTCTCCGATTGACTTATTTCACTCAGCATAATACCCTCCAGTTCCATCCACGTTGGGTATTTGTCGTTTCTAATTGCTGAGGAATATTCCATTGTATACATAGACCGCATCTTCTTTATCCATCATCTTTCAATGGACACCGAGGCTCCTTCCACAGTTTGGCTATTGTGGCCATTGCTGATAGAAACATCGGGGTGCAGGTGTCCCGGCGTTTCATTGCATCTGAATCTTTGGGGTAAATCCCCAACAGTGCAATTGCTGGGTCGTAGGGCAGGTCTATTTTTAACTCTTTGAGGAACCTCCACACAGTTTTCCAGTGGCTGCACCAGTTCACATTCCCACCAACAGTGTAAGAGGGTTCCCCTTTCTCCGCATCCTCTCCAACATTTGTGGTTTCCTGCTTTGTTAATTTTCATCATTCTCACTGGTGTGAGGTGGGATCTCATTGTGGTTTTGATTTGTATTTTTCCCTGATGGCAAGTGACGCAGAGCATTTTCTCATGTGCATGTTGGCCATGTCCATGTCTTCCTCTGTGAGATTTCTCTTCATGTCTTTTGCCCATTTCATGATTAGATTGTTTGTTTCTTTGCTGTTGAGTTTAATAAGTTCTTTATAGATCTTGGAAACTAGCCCTTTATCTGATGCGTCATTTGCAAATATCTTCTCCCATTCTGTAGGTTGTCTTTTAGTTGTGTTGACTGTATCCTTTGCTGTGCAAAAGCTTCTTATCTTGATGAAGTCCCAATAGTTCATTTTTGCTTTTGTTTCTTTTGCCTTTGTGGATGTATCTTGCAAGAAGTTACTGTGGCTCTCTGTCTTTCAGATAAAAGAAAGGCGTGGGGGAGAAAGGGGAGTGGTTGAGTGTCTCAGTCCATTTGGGCCGCTGCAACAAAATACCACCAACTGGGTGACTTCAAGGACAGACCTATGTTTGTCACAGTCTGGGGGCTGGAGGTGCCGGGTGGGTCCTCTTCTAAGCTCAAGGGTTGAGAGAGTTCTGGGTTCCCTTCCTCCTCTTAGAGGGCACTGATCTCATTGTGGGCCCCCACCCACCTGACCTCATCCAAACCTCCGGACTCCCTGGAGGTCCTTCATCCAACCACAGGGACGAGTATTGAGGCATCATGTGGGGACACTCAGTGAGGGAAATTGGATAATGGACATATTCTCTTAATTATTTTTAAAAATTGATTTATTTTAGAGAAAGAGAGGGGGAGAGGCAGTGGAGGGGCAGGGGAGGGGGAGGCAGTGGAGGGGCAGGGGAGGGTGGAGGTGGTGGAGGGGCAGGGGCAGGGGCAGTGGGGAGAGAGAATCTCAACCATTACCCACTGAGCTCGGGGCTGCATCTTGAGGTCACGACCTGAGCCAAAATCAAGAGTCAGGTGCTCCCAGACTGAGCCTGAGCCCACGCCTGCGCCCTTGCCCCTGAGCGGTCTCACCAGGGATGTAGGCTTCAGCCCTCTGCAGGATGCGGGTGGCCCGCAGAGGTGACAGGTCGCTTACCTGTGCCGTGGAACGAGCTACCTGTAGCATAGCTGCGGCAGTGACACACGTTGAGGTGCCCCACCAAGTCCCAGGCGGGGGCCCAGGTGTGGTATGGCTGACCCTTCCTCTGCCGGGGTCTTGGGCTGCCTTCCCGCTGGAGCTCGGGGGCCTCTTCAGGCTTCCGCAGTGCCAGTACCTGGGTCTTCACAGTGGGGCCTCAGGTCCCAGTTCTTTTGGCGGCTGCCCCCCAGGGCCACACTCAGCACCTGCCCCCTACGTGACGTGCCCGCGACCTGGAGGCTGCAGGAGAGTCCAGCTGTGGTCTCCCCACGTGGGGGCTTTATAATCAGTGCAGTCTCAGAGGTCACAGCCCCTCACGGTTCCACACTGTTGGCTAGAAGTGAGCCAGATCGCACCCACACTTGGGCATGGCTGCTTGTGGGGCCACCTCAGGACATTCTCCCCCACCCCATCCCCGTTTACCTGACTCACCCTTCCAGTCTCAGCTCAGACAGACTAGGAATCCTTCCTGACGTTCTCCATTGTACCCCACACAACAAATCCCCCCCAGAGTGAGCCAGGCCCCCTCTGTCGTCTCCATCCATCTGCCTGTGACACCTACCCTGCTATCGCCTGTAGACTTCTCTGTCATGCGGGGGCAAGTGTAGACTTAATTGTTCGTTCTTGTACGTGGTGCACAGAGTTAGGAGCTCACTCTGTGTCTGGTAAGCACTAGAAACCCTACAGGACAGGACTGAGATGTCACCCATTCAGTCCCCAGAGGGAAGCTGCCTAAACACGGGAGCTCTGGACAATACAACATCACCTGCTGCTCTGACTTTGTTTTTTAAAGCTTTATTTATTTATTCGTGAGAGACACGCAGAGAGAGGCAGAGACACAGGCAGAGGGAGAAGCAGGCTCCAGGCAAGGAGCCCGATGCGGGACTTGATCCCAGGACCCTGGGGTCATGCCCTAAGCTGAAGGCACGTGCTCACCTGCTGAGCCCCCCAAGTGTCCCCTACTCTGATTTTTTAATCAAAAAGATACTGCATTCTGTGCCAACGGATACGCTCCTGGCACCCGCCACCTCGTCTGTGGAGTGACAGCACAGGTCATGATTTCAGATGACACTCGTGCTCCCTCGAGGCCCTCGACCACCTGTCCACCTTCACTTACAGTTACATTATGGAGACGAACCCCAGGTGAGGCTTGGGCCCAGGCATAGCAGAGGGGCCACAGACACAGGATGACGCTGCCCTTCAGGCCACCGGGCTCTGGGATAGAAGACGCCACGGCTGCCCATCAATCATCGGGCGCTGTGTCCTTTGGGAGTAAGGACCCTGCCTCCCCAGGAGAGGCCTCACCGTGGATTGAGATGAGATCGTTAGACAGGAGTTAAACTTAAGCTGGTGACGAGTTGGAGGTAGGAGGAGGAAGGACGCTTGGCGGTCCACAGAAATGCGGGGAAGGAAATGAACCGTGTCTGCGAAGTAGCTTTGACCCCAACCAGCATTGGACTTTATTACGTCCTGGTGTGTGTTTTGGTCAGTGCTGCTGCCAGCAGGTTCTTTGTATTCGAAGCCCTGAAATCTAACAAGAGATCTGGATCTCCTGGTGAAGAAATTCCCGTCACGCGTGACGAAGACCAATGACGGCGTCGTGGTCAGCAAGGGAAGCACGGCGCCAGGCCCGAGGGAGTTGGCTCGCATACAAACACGTTTCGTACTTGGAAGGCAGGAGTTCGTGGGCACTGGGGAACGTTCCTAGGGAAGGCAGGAGTCCTGCTGGGACCTCCGATGAGCAGCCCGTCCAGAAGGTTCCCACGCGTGTCCACCCCGAGAGGTCAGGTGGCCGGTGACCTGCTTCGACTCTTGGGAGGGCTTGTGACGCCAGTGCTTTGGTTTCTCAGAGTACCTGGACCGTGCAGCCAGGCTTGTACCCGCCGTCCTGGGGCAGTAAAGATGTTGAACTAGAGCCGCCCTTAGGCCTTGATGAGGCAAAGGCAAGTGAGGTGCTCGCCTCGTATGCCGAGCGGGGTTTGGGGGGTGGCCCCTCGAGCGGACACGGCCCTGTCCTGAGCCTGGGCGGTGCCCTTCCCAGCGGCTGGGCCACGCTGACCGCGCCGTGGCCGCGTCCCAGCACCATGGGCACGTGCTCACTGCCGCCAGGATGGCGGGGCCTGCTTGGTGGTGTTGCGTAAAGTCATGGTTTGGTGTCGTTCGGCCGAGTCGGTCCTTGAGAGTGTTTTGCTGTTTCCTGGCCTTCAGGCTGGCAGGAGAGCCCCTAGAGGAAGGGCAGCGCAGGGCGCCTTCGCCCGGCCTGAACCCGGTGCTCACACAGGTGCTCCTGGGCTTCTGGTGCCAGCCAGGTGCCAGCCAGGACTTCCCGTAGACTTCCATCGGGGGAGGCCCTCCTCCCTTCATAAAGCCTTCTGTTTGCTCATGGACTAGGTGGATGGTCACTGGAACTGCGATCTGTTTCATTAGAGCCCCACCACCACCGTGCTTCCCCCAAGATTTGACCTTCGCACCCATAAATACTCCCCATGGTACCGGCATCAGAGTGGGATCTTTAAGGCTGAAGAAAGTCGCAAAGAAGTTTAAAGACTTCTTGAAAGCCCAGCCTTGATGAAAACTGCCTTGAACAGAAATCCATATTACTGAAAACTTGTGATTATCAAGTAACAAAGTTTTGTATTTGTAGCTTCTGTCCTTTGTTTTTCTCCCCCCCTTCCCCGCCAAGAGGCAGTTTTTTCAGGCATCAGGAGGGTATATAATTGCAATTATAGGAAGACAGTTGTATGGAAAAGTTTCCTGAGAGGATGATCTGTGGTCGAGTTTTACCAGTGCTCGGGAACCCAGAGCGGGAGCAGGTAAAGCTTCTGTGAGTCACATGGTGGTAGGATTCTTTATGTGCTTTTTCTGCCCAAATGTCTTGGAAGAGACGGAGCGGAGTGTCTGGGAAAATGTGCTATTAAGAAAACATCCTGCATCATTATGGGCCAGAATGAGTCAGAGGCACATAAATCAAAACATCATGAGTGAGAAAGAGTGTCGTTTAGCCTCCCACCCACCACCAGCAGGATGCTTCCAGGCTGCCCTGAACGTTAACAGAAAAGCATACAAATGTTTGGCCCTAGTTCTTCTAGGGAATAGTTCGGAATTTCTTATGCATGCAGTAAATCCGAAATTATGAAATTAAAAGCTTCCGTGGTTGAGGGAGGGTCTTAATGTCTTCACGCCTTTCAAGTACTGGGAATGCTGATACAGAATGCCAATTACCAGATACACTTCCCAAACTTAACACGCACAGGATTGAGGTGCCTGTTCCCAGAAACGGGCCAGCAAATTGCTGGGATCGGTTTTGTCCCAGTTCTGGTATTCTTGTGAGGATCAGACTGAGATGGAACGGAAACGGTTCAGTTCTAACTTCAGAATTACTTTTTTTTTTTAAGGTTTTATTTATTTATTCATGAGAGGCAGAGACAGAGGCACAGGGAGAAGCAGGCTCCCTGAGGGGAGCTTGATGCAGGACTCGATCCCAGGACCCCCAGGGTCACACCCTGAGCCCCTTAGGCACCCTTCAGAATTACATTCTTAATGTCAATTTTTTAAATGTGCATTAAAATTTCTTGAGGCCCAGACACTGTGACCGTTGTCACTTGACAGTCCTGCAGAGAGAGTTTCCATGTACTACCAAAGTAAGTTGTGCAAAGTTGTTGGATTTTTTTTCCCTCCCTCCCTTTCTTTCTTTTCTTTTTTAGCATAGAGCATCTCTGGGTTTCTTGTGATTTACACTTCATGCAGGGACTGGTGCTGTTCACGAGCTCGTAGTCCCGCTGAAGGGAGTGTGAGCTTTGATGTCAACCTCACAGTCCTCTAACCAACAAAACGGCGGGGGGGGGACTTTATTTGCTGCTTCTTCCTGGTCATATACTTTGACTGTATTTTTCATATGTCTTAGTGCATCACAAGTAGAAAGTTTAAAAAACAAAGCGCTTCCCCACAGGAAGTTGGAGAAGCACCGTTCAGAGCACAGGCTGTGTGTTTGGAGCACATTTCCCAAGAGCGAAGAAAGCCTTCCCTCCAAGAGAGCTGACTCGGCAAGAACCTGCGTTCACCAGTCCTGTTCTTTACTTCTGATGTGTCACTTTGCCTTGGCAGGTCTTCCTCCGAGAATCCCTGGAGCAGAAGCTGGAGAAGCAACGGGAGGAGGAAGTTACGAGGGCAGCCATGGTGATCCGGGCCCACATCTTGGGCTACTTGGCACGGTAAGAAGCCCAGAGAGGGACGGCGTGGCGCGCCAAGGGGAGGCCTCCCCCGGCGCGCATCACTGGGCGGGGTGGCCCTTGCGTGCTTTTACTTACGAGACACCTGGATGGAGGTAAGCGCCAGGCCATGGGAGTCTCTGGGTTGTACTTCCAACTAGCGATGCCCAGTTGGGTTGCCCCGCGCAGAAAGCTGGCCGGGGGCCTTCCGGTGTTTCCATTAGAGCAGTGACAGGAGGGGATGGTGCTGAGACATTTAAATTGTTTACCCCGTCCCTCTGTGCCTCGTACTGGAGGCAGGCCGCCTTGCTGTGGACTCCGCTATTAGCCCATCGGGTCCACGGGCACCGCTCCCGTGTTTGCCCGGGGGGCAGCTGCTCGCCTCACGCCCTGGAGTCCTGTCTCCCATGCGGACCTGCAGGCCCCGTGGAACCCCACATCGCTCCATGCTCTCAGGTGCAGGACCATCGTGCTAGGGCCCCCGCCCTGCCGTGAGAACAGGGACCGCGTCAAGTCTCTTCGGGGCTGTTTAGGGCCCAGCGCTATGGGGCTGGGCTTTCACTGCCAGGACGCTTCCAAGTCAGCGTTAGGGGTCATGGGTTTATTTAGCCAAGATAATGATAAGGTCCTTGCTCTCGTTTTGTTTGTTATTATTCTTTTGTTTTTCTTCCGTTGTGTTTGGTCCAAAGGGGCCTCCTGGTCGCTCCGGTTCCATAATGAGACTTTCCAGACTCGGCCCTCTTCTTTTGTCTCGTAGCATTAACGCAAACCCATTTGAAGAGCTCAGAGCCTCATTACCTCAACAGCTCTTCTGTTGTGCGGCTTTTGTCTTTATTTTCAGAAAGCAATACCGAAAGGTCCTTTATTGTGTGGTGATCATACAGAAGAATTACAGAGCGTTCCTTCTGAGGAGGAGATTCTTGCACCTGAGGAAAGCCGCCATAGTTTTCCAGAAGCGACTCAGAGGCCAGATCGCCCGGAGAATTTACAGGCAGCTGCTGGAAGAGAAGCGGGCGGAGGAAGAAAAGAGGAAATGGGAGGAAGAGGAGAGGTATAGTAGCTTTCTTGCTCTGATGAAGCAGGAGGACACTTTCTGAGTTTTAAGGTCAATATGCATTCCTGCAGCAAGAATTCCCAGGGGATGCTGCTGTTTACAACTACCTCTTGGAGGCCTGGATATAGAATTCCTTGGCAGCATCGAAGACCGAGTTATGTGCATGTTTATTCATGTACAGAATGAGTCATTTACCAAAGGAAGAGGGTTCATCCTTCATCCTTTTTAAGTTGTCTCTAGCAAAGCTGTCTTTAAAAAGGGAGCTCTCTCTGAAAAGTGCTTCTGGGACTTTTTTCCATTGCTTTTGGTTATTATCACCATCTTTTTTTTTATTTACTGGTTTTTAGAGAAAGAGAGAGGGCACGAAGAGAGGCTGAGCTCCACACCCAACAGGTAAAGAATGCCGTGCCCATGCGTCAGCTTGCTAGCCCCTTTCCTTCCCACCTCAAACACTTTGAAAATTCAAGGATTCTAAACTAAAATGAGGTATAAAGATGACAGAAGAATCTGAAAGGAGATGTTTATGATGCAACCCATTGCAACCGAGTACAACTCTGTTGATGTCTAAGGTTTTAAATGTGGACACAGCGTAATTTCTCTAACGCAGGGTCACCGCTGTCTTAGTTTGCTAGTGGTGCCGTAGCAAAGTACCACAGCCTGCGTGGATTAAACAACAGAAATAGTGCTGCAGCTCTGGAGGCCAGACCCCCAAGGTGAAGGTGTCCCGGGTTTCATTTCTCTCAAGGCGCCTCTCCTTAGCTTGCACATGGCCACCGCCTCGCTGTGTCCTCCCGTGGTCTTGCATGTGTGTGTGCATCCGTGGTGTGTGCATGTGTGTGTTCCAATCTCCTGGACCTTCAGGGACACCAGTCAGATGGGGTTATGGCCCACCTCATGGCCTTATTCTAACTTTTTTTTTTGGCCTTATTCTAACTTAATCACATCTTTAAAGCCCCATATCCAGGGGCACCTGGGTGGCTCAGCGGTTGAGATTAGGGTGTAACCCTGGGGTCCCAGGATTGAGTCCCACGTCAGGCTCCCTGCATGGAGCCTGCTTCTCCCTCTGCCTGTGTCTCTGCCTCCCTCTGTGTCTCTCATGAATAAGTAAATGAAATCTTTAAGAAATAACAAAAGCCCCATCTCCAAATACCCATTCCATGGTGCGGGAGATTAGGGCTTCTGAGTACCAATTTGGAGCAGAGGGCATCAGCCCCCAGAAGGCACATCCGGGTGTCCTGGGGCTCTCTATGGCCGTGCTCGCCCTGGTTGCAGGGGCCCTCTCTGACCTCTTCCGTCCTCCGCCCAGGAGGAAGCCGCCAGGAGGCAGCAGGAGCTGGAAGCCCTGCAGAAGAGCCAGAGGGCAGCCGAGCTGCACTGCGACCTAGAGAAGCAGAAGGAGAACAAGCAGGTGGAGGAGATCCTCCGCCTGGAAAAGGAGATCGAGGACCTGCAGCGCATGAAGGAGCAGCAGGAGCTGTCCTTGACCGAGGCCTCCCTGCAGAAGCTGCAGCAGCTGCGCGACGAGGAGCTCCGGCGGCTGGAGGACGAGGCGTGCCGCGCGGCGCAAGAGTTCCTGGAGTCGCTCAACTTCGACGAGATCGACGAGTGCGTCCGCCACATCGAGCGCTCCCTGTCGGCGGGCGGCGAGGCCCTGGGCGCAGAGGCCCCGGGCACAGAGGGCGCGGAGGGTGCAGAGGGCGCGGTCGCCCAGAGGCCCAGCTTCAATTTCAGCCAGCCATACCCCGAGGAGGAGGTGGACGAGGGTTTTGAGGCTGACGACGACGCCTTCAAGGACTCGCCCAACCCCAGCGAGCACGGCCACTCAGACCAGAGGACCAGCGGCATCCGCACGAGCGACGAATCGTCAGAGGAGGACCCGTACATGAATGACACGGTGGTGCCTGTGAGCCCCAGCGCGGACGGCTCCCTCCTGCTCGGCCCGTCGGAGCCCAGCTCGGTGGCTGGGGAGCCCGCCTACTGCATGCCTCAGGGTGGGGGGGCCCTGCCGTCGGGAGACGGCCACTATGACTATGACCGGGACGACTATGAGGACGGCGCCGCCACCTCCAGCAGCAGCGTGACTTTCTCCACCTCGTACGGCAGCCAGTGGTCCCCAGACTACCGCTGCTCCGTGGGCACCTATAACAGCTCGGGAGCCTACCGCTTCAGCTCGGAGGGGGCGCAGTCCTCGGTGAGCCCCCCGGGGGGGGTGGGGGTGGACGACAGGGAGGGGGCCTACCACTTCAGCTCCAAGGGGGCGCAGTCCTCAGTGAGGCCCCCGCCCGCCAGGGGTGCAGGGTGGCGGTGGACAATGGCTCAGGGGCCAATTGCTCCAGCTCCAATGGGGTGCAGTCCTTGGTGAGCCCCCCCCGGAGGGTGGGGGTGCAGGGTGGTGGTGGATGACGGCTCAGGGGCCTACTGCTCCAGCTCCAACAGGGCTCAGTCCTCAGTGAGCTCCGAGGGGGGCGCAGTCCTTGGTGAGCCCCGTCCAGGGGTACAGGGTGGGGGTGGACGACAGCTTGGGGGCCTACTGCTCTAGCTCCAAGGGGGCACAGTCCTCTGTGCCCTCTCCCAGGGGCGTGGGGTTGGTGCCGTCGTTGTCTGTGTGACCCTCACCCGTGCCCCCCCGGGGGTGGGCCAGCCCATCTTTCCAAGTCGAGCTCTTGAGGATGGTTGTCCACCGCTTTCTCCGGCCACCAGCCGTCACTGGTAAATGAACTTTGAGGCAGGTGGTAGGTCGGACACGGAGCCGAGGTACGCGTCCCCCCCCCACCAAGCAAGCTGGCATTTCCCGCAGACACTGGGGTGTGTGCGCTGTCCCAGCAGGTAGGGAAGGCAGGCCTGCCCTGAATCAGCTGGAATGGCCCTGGGCTCGCTGCACAACCAGCCTCCCTGGCTCCACATCCCCTCCTGGGATGTGCTGCCTGGTTCTGGACTCTTCCGTGGCTTACCCATGCCCTTTCCAGCTTATGGGCTTACGTCTGGGGGTGTGTATTAAGTATCCCCTTGATCTTCTAAGACTTGAAGGTATTTTTATCATAGTAATTTAAAGGGAGTTCGCTCTTGTATGGTTTGATGAAAATTATACCCTTGAACAGGGTTTCTGGAAAAGCCTTTGGATCAAGGTATGTCTCACAATGTGTCAATTCCACAGATCATTTGACCTTAAAGGTCCCTATTTTGTGATGGATTGATTGATTGGTTGGTTGATTTGATGGCCGCCCTGTGTGGTAATGGTACAAGTCCACAGGTTGCTTCTCTTGGGTTTTTATTTTTTTCGGTGATGACAGATGCTGGGCCTTCTTGTGGCTTTTTCTGTTTGGCTCACCACTGGCTCTCTCCTTCTCGTACAGTTTGAAGACAGTGAGGAAGACTTTGACTCTAGATTTGATACAGACGATGAACTTTCCTACCGGCGCGACTCCGTGTACAGCTGCGTCACGCTGCCTTACTTCCACAGCTTCCTGTACATGAAAGGTATGACCTGTCAGGGGCGCCTGGGGTGGGGGTAGCGCGGTGGAAAACTGAGGTTTTGTTTCCATGGAGGCTGATTGTGGGCAGGACCAGGAAGACTCCATTGCCCTCACCTGGTGTCGGGTCCTCTTAGGTGCATGGGGGATGCGTGGCTGTTGCGGTCACACCTCCTGGAGGGCTGCCTGGACTGCGCACTGCTGGTGCCTGCTGTAGGGCAGAGTGCGGCCACCATCCCGTCCTCAGCCCCTGGCCCCTCCCTCTTGCCACCCCATCTCATTTCTGTGCTCTGCCCCTCTCTTGCTACGTCTCCTCCCCAACACCCCCTCCCCCCACTGTTCCTCTCCTCTCCTCTCCTCCTCTCCTCTCTTCTCCTCCCCTTTTCTCCTTTTCCCCTTTCCTTCCTTTCTCTCTCACATACTCTTGCTGGCATCAGTGTGGCCCCTTCTGTGGCAAACTGTGCTTTATCCTGCCGCAGGAGTGTTGGAGGACCCCCAGGGTTTCCTTTACGAGAGAAGTAAAGGTCTGAGCCAGGGGTACCCTCACTTTACTGCTCACCTGCTGTCTACCCCGCACTGCATGAGGATGATTTGGGTTGTATGCTGTGGCTGCCACCGGACCTAGTGGCCCCTGACCCTGGAAGACTTCAGAGCATGTTCCTTTTGGAAAGGAACTTAATTAGGACCTTGTAGTCCTACTTCATGGTCTCCACTCTGACTTCTATTTTATTTTTTTTAATTTGCTTGGGTGGGGGTGGAGAGGAGCAGAGGGAAAGGCAGAGAGCGAGAATCTTCAGCAGGCTCCCCACCCAGCGCAGAGCCCCATGTGGGACTCGACCTCATGACCCTGAAATCCTGACCTGCCTGAGCCCAAATCAGGAGTTGAACACATTAGCCGACTGAGCCTCCAGGCGCCTCTCAACCCTGACCTCTGGGTGATGGCGGGGCCCAGAGGAGCTGCAGTCCTCACCAGGTTTTGGCTGGGCTTTCACACAGGTCCCTGAAAGAAGTGTCCATCCGGCTCCAGGCTAGATGAGGGAACAGGTCCAAACCTGGGGATGGGCAGGGATGATAAGAACCATCATCCTGCTGATGATGCCCCCCTCCTCCCCTCCCCTCCTCATTCTGTCGACAAGTTTGCCTAACTCTTCACTTTTCATTAGCTTTCCTTCTGTTTCCCTCCATGAAGCAGTGTTGACTTGTGCTCCCTTTCCCTGTTTCTTCTGTTCTTTGCTTCTCTCTCCTAGTGGGTTCTCTCTCCTAGTGGCATGTTTATCTTTTTTTCATATCACTGTCCTCCTCAGTAGTTTTCCTGTTCTTCACTTAGTTGTTTTTTCTTTCTTTTCTTTCTTTCTTTCTTTCTTTCTTTCTTTCTTTCTTTCTTTCTTTCTTTCTTTCTTTCTTTCTTTCTTTCTTTCTTTCCTTCCTTCCTTCTCTTCTCTTCTCTTCTCTTCTCTTCTCTTCTCTTCTCTTCTCTTCTCTTCTCTTCTCTTCTCTTCTCTTCTCCTGCTTCTGCCTCCCTCCGTCTTCAACACCAGTCTAGCTCCTAATATCGCTCACGTGCTTTTCAAAGCCCTACTGTTCTCAACCCCAGATCCCCAAGGTGCTCATGGAAACCCCACCAGGTTTAATTTAGGGGAGATGGGCCTATTGCCTGAAGTCCTTGGTGGGTGGAAATTTTTACAGGAGCAGTGGAATAAAAAAGATTGGAAAATTCTGAGTAATCAAGTGTTCACCGGAATAGTCAAGAAAAGTTTCAGTCACAGAACAGAATCTAATATGTATCTAATAGCATTTTAAGATTGTGTTATGCATTTCTCAGAATAAATATAAGCTTTTTGTTAATAGTATATATTTCCCCTGTCCCTATTTAATTATAATTCCCTTAAGTTAGCTTTAGAATTCCTTATAAATCACTCTTTATAGGGATATGGCATTGATTATATATGGATATATATAGAATATATGGCATTACTATAAAATTGATTAAAACAAAATAAGTTGAGGAAAAACTAAAGGTATATTCAGAGTATCAAAATCTTAAGATTAAAGCACTAAGAGTTCAAGAAAGTAAGCAAGTGAATTTTTGGTAAACTCCTTTTAACTAAAACAAGCTGTATAAATGCATCACCTTCTAATCTTTGATACGTCATTGTTTAATTTTTAATAAAGTACTTATGAAGTTGTGACCAAACATTGCAGAGAAACCAATCGTAAAATATAATATAACCTGGTGGTTAGATTTTCTTTAGGAGCATAAATGTGTTCTCACCAGCCTCGTGGCTGCTTAAGGAGTTTGCCGTTAGGAAATTAATAGCACTGATCAAAATCTGTGAAGGATGAAGCATGGAGAAAGCACCCAGGATTGGAGGGGGGCAGCTGGGATGAGTCCCACATGCCGCTTCAGAGCACCAGAGCCAGTAAACTTGTGCTGATGGCTCTGCTGATGGCTGGTATACTCTGTGTCTTCAGAACAACTGTGGATAACCTTTATCACTTAAAAACATTTTTTTGATCAAAGTACAATTAGCAGTGTCCTCTCTGCTTCAGCGGTATGGCGCAGCGGGTTAGCGCTTCCGCAGGTTGCTGGTGCCCACCACCAGAAGTCTAGTTCCCATCCGTTCTCCTACGATGTCATTACCCTTTGTCGCCTAAAGACGATAAGATCATAGAATGACTTTGTGCTACAGGTTCCTCTGGGCTTGCTTTGGGAACCCCAGATTAAAGCCCCAAATCGCAAAGAAAAAGTTTTATTCTGGTGGCCTCCAGCAGGTTTGTAGCTTGCTGGGAAACCGCTCTGGAGTGTGGCCGCGTGGTCACAGACTTCTCAGCCGGGCAAGCAGGCAAGGGGCTTAAGAAGGGGCAGCAGTGGGTTCCGTGAGAGCAAGTGCCTTTGCACGCCAGCCAGCACGTCGCGTGGGCCCTGCTTCACTTGTTTCAGTGTGAGGTTTATGTCGTTAGTCACTGAAGAAGTTAATCTGCAGAGGTCTGTCTTCACGCCATCTCCGATCTGTACAAGAAAGCATTTTCTTTATTCGTTCAGTATCCCTGTTCATGTGTGTCTTACTTTTATTACTGGCTGATCGAAAAAACTAACTTGTCGCTTTATAATTAACTACTGAGGTAGATTCCATGTTCTTCAGTGGATTCATTAAGAGATTTTTGATTGATGGTGGTTAAGATGTCATCCTGGAGTGTCCTTGGGAAATCGAGAATACCAAGATAAAATGATTCTGCTAGAAAAACATTAGGAATTTTTAAAAAGATTTTATTTATAAGTAATCTGTACACCCAGTGTCGGGCTCAGAATCTCGGGATCAAGAGTCGCATGCTCTACCGACAGGGCCAGCCAGGTGCCCCCTAGAAATATTTATTTATTTTTTTTAATAGGTGAATACTGAGTTTGTTTTAAGATTTTATTTATTCATGAGACACAGAGAGGGAGGCAGAGACACAGGCAGAGGGAGAAGCAGGCTCCCTGCCGGCAGCCCAGTGCGGGACTCGATCCCAAGACTCCAGGATCACGCCCTGGGCCCAAGGCAGACACTCCACCGCTGAGCCACCCAGATGTCACAAAATATTTGTTATCTTGTAAAAAGATAATTAGACCAATTTCTCCTGTCTGGGGCCTTTGGAGACCCACGCGGCCCCTTGGGGAAATGGCCCTCACCCGCGGCCTGTACCCAGTCCGGGTCGGAGCATGAGCTGGTGATCTGTGCCTGTGTGGGCGTCTTACCAAGACCTCCCGGTTGGGGGGGGGGTGCTGCTCTGAGCTGGAAGGCAGGGCAGCATTGACGTCCTCAAGCCGGCCGGCGCGGCACAGTGGGGGCAGCCGAGCCTCGAGGCCTGCTACTGCCACGTGGTCCAGCGGGACTGACTGTGTCCATCCCTTCTTTCCCCGCTCCTGGGGCTGCAGGTGGCTTGATGAACTCCTGGAAGCGCCGCTGGTGCGTCCTCAAGGATGAAACCTTCCTGTGGTTCCGCTCCAAGCAGGAGGCCCTGAAGCAGGGCTGGCTGCATAAGAAGGGCGGCGGCTCATCCACGCTGTCCCGGAGAAACTGGAAAAAGCGCTGGTTTGTCCTCCGCCAGTCCAAGCTGATGTACTTTGAGAACGACAGCGAGGAGAAGCTCAAGGGCACCTTGGAGGTCCGGGCGGCCAGGTATGCGGACAGACCCTGTCAGGGGCGCGGTTGGGGGTGCTCAGGGTTCGTGTCTGTGCGCCCCAGTCACTCTATCCAGCGCACGATTCGCCGGGGGCCGGGGGCTGGGGTCGACCAGGCGCTATGGGCCCAGACCTCATCCCGCGTGGGTCAGTGTACATGTGCTGAGAGGACGCCCCGTGCGGCCAGACTGCCGGCCTGCAGGCTCTGCTCCCTGGCCCTGGGACTGTCACCATACAGCCTGCGGCCTCGGGGGCTCCACATTCTGGTTCCTGGTTGCAAACCAATGTCCCCGGTGGGTCTGCTTATGCCCATTGCCACACACGCTTATGCGGTTCTTCTCCGGTGGCAAGGACTCAGGTCTGTTCAGTCCGTAGCTTCCAAGTATGCGGTGCTGTGTCCTTCACTAATTCTCTCGCGTTGTGCGGGGCACCCCAAGGATGGCGTTTGTAACTGGAAGATTGTGACTTTTGACTACCTTCGTTTTGGTTTTTTGGTTTTAACGTTTTGGGAGATGTTTCTGGAATGAATCCCTGATCTTTTACCGACGTGGGCTGTGCCGGCCACCTCTGTTCCCAGCAATGAGAGGAACAGAACCAGGCCCGGGATCCCACACAGCCCCTTTCTCTGCTACCCATTTGTAGAACTAAAGCACTGGACTATTGAGGACCCATTAGTTGGGTTAAAAATTAAAGTTTGCAGAAAATTGTTGGGCTTAGCAGCAGCCGGGCACCTCAATGCTACATGTGAAGTGTTTTGGGATAACCCACAGCCGCTGCTTTACTCAAAACCAAGCAGTCACTGTAGTTAGAAAATGAGTACAATAAGCTCTGAGAGTGATTCACTCCTGAAGCCACGAGACCCGAGGACAGCGCATTGTCCGTGACCAGCATCGGCAAAGTTAGAGGATTATTTATTGAAAAGCAGGGAGTCAAATGACTATTTATTGAAAAGTGGGGAGTCTACACATCTGATTTTGAGGGCGAATAATGAAGTGCAGAGAGCAGAGTACTGACTCCTCCAGGCTGCCTCCCGGGGTTTGTGAGGAGCCGAGGCTGGGGAGAGGCTGGGGAACGGAGTCCATGTGGGGCTGGGGTTTTCGCAGCTCTGCCTGGGCCTTGGCCCTGCCTGCCTGATGCTCTCACCCACCCCGCAGGAGGTCAGCAAAGCCAGGAGGCTCAGAGGAGGGCGGAGGGGATCTCACAGTGGGGATCCTGGCTGAGCCCCTGCTCCTCACCCCGCGCCCCCTAATAACGCCCTGGTCCCAGGCGCTCTGTGAGAGTCAGGGTCAAGGACACAGCTGTCATTGGGCTGCCTCCGCCCTGTTCTGGGGAGGGAGGGCGTGGAGCTGTCAGGGTTTTATCACATTAAGATTATTTTAATTGACCTGAATTAAAATCATCCCCTTTGTATTTTGAAACGTTTGGTTACAGAAAGTATCTGTGCCCCACAGAAGTAGGCAGATATAATGAAGTCCTCGTGCTCGCCCCGCACCCCCCCAGCCATGGCCCCTGTGCCCACCAGGAACCCCAGCCACCCCGCGCCCCTACGCCCTCCATGTTCTGCACAGCAAGTTCCCGGCAGCAGAGTTCTAGCCCTGAATATTGTACTCTGCACTTAGAATGTAGGAGTCTTAATACATAATGACATTGTGGCGACAGCATTTAAAGAAATAACATTAACTTTTTAGTCCAAACTCCAGTCATGGTTCAAAATTCCTCACTGGTCTTGCAAATGGAGGCGATAACACTCTTGCTGGTTCCAGTTGGTTTATTCCAATCAGTATCCAAATAAGGCCTATAATTTTTAATCCATTGACAGATCTCTTGAATCTCTTATAATTTCCACCACCACAACCACCACCACCACCCCGCCGCCATTGTTTTCTTCATCACTTGCTGTCATTGGAGAAGCCGCGGCATGTGTTTCTAGGTGATGTGATGATAGCATCACTCCCCTTCCAGGGAACGTTTTTAGAAGCGCAGGTCCCTGGGCTCCATCCCGAGGGTCCCCACGCCCCCAGCTGTGTTTTCGGAACATTTCCCAGGATCCACTGGGCCACCGTGGTTCCGAGCCACAGCCTTCCAGCTATATCACAGCCTCACCGCTCACTTTACATGCGAGGTCATGGCTGTCCAGGATGACATGGTCTGGACGGTTACGCTGGGGCCTCCGTGCTCAAGAGACTCTGTGACCCGATGCTTGGCTGATGATTCCTGCCCGTCCGTCACCTCTTGCTTCCTGCTCAGACCAGGTGTCACAGGCTGCTCCAGGAATGTGCACCATCTTGATTTTTAAAAACACTCTATCTTGTTTCAGTGATTTTAGCTGTAAGATATTTATTTTTCCCAACTAGTTAGACTGTTTGGTAGATGTAAATGTTTTACTAACTCCTGAAAAGTTAGGCAACATCACTTGGCAAAGCAAGCTGGCTTTATCCCCCAGACCCTTCTTCATCAACTGTCTGGTCCCATCCCAACACCCGCTTGTGTTTACCCCTATCTTGTTGACCTGGTCCACTGGTTCTAAACTTCTAGTGTTGTGGATGATGAGAGCAAGGTGGTGTGGAGCTCCAGAAACACCCAAGCCCTGCTCTTGCCGGTGGAAATAAGGTGCCCCCACCAGGCAGGCTCAGTCCAAGGTGCCAGCCAAGGCTTAAGCTGTCATGGAAGCCACGAGGAGGGGGGGGGGGTGCACAAAGGCAGCCTCATAACCTGGGGGGCCCTTCCATAGGGCAGTGAGAGGAGCAGCCGTCCCAAGCCTCCCCATCTCGGGAAGGGGGAGGAGCCCAGCTCCCCCGGACGCTACAGGCATCTGCATCATTTCTCAAAAAAACAAGGCTGAAGCAGGTGTTTGGCTTTTCAGTTACGGTTTCCAACCCAGTCATTAGTGTGGTGAAGTTGCTTTTCCCATTCAGTGTTGAGGACTCTGGTCCTGATGTGGCTTTGGTGCTCTTGCTTTGCAGAGAGATCATAGATAACACCAGCAAGGAGAATGGGATAGACATCATCATGGCCGACAGGACCTTCCACCTCATCGCTGAATCCCCGGAGGATGCCAGGTGAGATGCCGCCGGCGCCCGCCACCCTCACTCCTGCTCGGGCCTGGGCGCCTCCCTGCTGGCTCTGGATAGACTGTGCGTGATTTTCTCATTGGGTTTTTCTGAAGCATCACGAGCTTGACAGACTGGTCCCGGGGGGTGGGTGTGGTATGAGGACCGCATGCCATCTAGGACTTCCAGCCTTGGGTGCCGCTGCATGGGACCCTGTGTTCCCGTGGCTCCGGCTTCAGTCGTCCCGGGCAGCGTGTGCAAACCATGCAACCACCCAGAGCTCAAAGCCCACCTTCTGGAAGCTTCTGAGCTTTGCAAGGAGGGAACAGCCTGTGTTGGCTGAAGGGTGGAGAGGGCGGGAGCATCAGCCACTAGTTGTTTAAGTAGACGATAGCGCTGCGGCGACGACCAGCACTTAGGTGTTTGCGCTGAAGTCAGTAGGACAGCACTTAGGTGTTTGCGCTGAAGTCAGTAGGAGATGGTTGATGCCTAGAGAATTACCGCATTTCAGGCAAAATTCTGAGACGGTTCACGTATATCACCTCATTTAATTCTCACGGCTGCCTACGAGGTAGTAGCACTATTACCACTGTTACCACGCACCGCATCTCACAGAGTAGAGACCCAGGTACGAGGAAGGGTGAAGTCACAGCAGCTCAGTCCTGCTGGACCGAGGCATCACGTTTCTCATGGTTCTTCAAGAACTTAAATTGGTGACTGCGCTCAAAGGACAGTGTGCTTGGTGTCCATTGGCCGAACCAAGTAGTCTCATGTTCCTGATTTCCATTCTAGGGGGGACGTGGAATGAAGTAAGAGCGAACTGGTATCAGCTCCCCAGTGTGATAGATCACAGGGTCATGCAGGGGAGGAGATGCAGGAGAGCGTCTCTTGGTCTGCTCCTGCTGCTTTGTGAGCCCCAGGGTTGTGTTAGAGGTACCCGTCGTCTCCTCTGAGCAACGCCAGAGAGCATCTTCAGCCTAAAACCCTTACTTTTGACCTTGGGAATCATTAGAATTTTGTCACGAATTCTTGGTGCCTCTCACTACCCCTCTCTCTGCCCTTTGAACGTTTGAGTTGATACAACACCATGGTAGCAGCATTAAGGGCAAAGAGTAATTCTTCCCGTGGGAATGCATGAAAACCCTGCTTGGATCCATAAGTGATGACACAGACTGGAAAAACAAGCAAACCTGGAATTATAGCCCATCTGGGCCTCCTGGAGACCACTTGGGGTTGGTTGGGGTCCAGGGAAAGCCCATAGCTTTTCAGCTGAATTATAGGACCAGCACTTGGTAGCCATCCTCTCTGTTTGATGCCATAATCAACCTGCTAAATTTAACATTTGAGACTTTTTTCAAGCGGGCTCCATGCTGGGTGTGGAGTCCAGGCAGGGCCTGAACTCATGACCCCGAGATTAAGATCTGAGCTGAGCTGAGATCAGAGTTGGACATTTCACTGAGCTACCCAGGTGCCCCCACATCTGGGATGTTTTAGCAGGGGACTTCTTCCCTTCACCAGAAGGACACATTTTTTTAAAACTTCTTCTCAGATGAAGTTAAATTTGACTCAAGAGGAGAAATGTGCAAATTTGAGTGTGCACGCGTGTGAGAGGGGGAGATCCCATGCGGCCTACCTGCATCTTGATCTCATGTGCTTTTCAGTGATTTGGGGAATTGTTGAGCTTCATGAAGCAGTGACTCAGGTCTTGCCTTTGAGTTCATCAGAACTGATGAAGCAAATTTACATTGAGACGTCTCCCTTGGGTTCCCAAAGAATCTGTATATGTTGCCTATTTTCAAGCCCCTGGGTCACATTTTTCTCCTTCGGGATCATAGGAGATAGATTTTAGTGCCTTGCTGTGGATACCTGGCATGACTGACATTTCTGTAAAGGCAGGTACACATGTTTTGCTTACATCTCCTGCCCTATACCAAGTGCCGTACCCGCTGTACCTACTGGTCTTCTTAGCCCCTGCGGGAGAAGGATGTCGTAGCATCTCTCATCTGGTGCCTCTCACATTTTAGAGTTGCTTGATAGACGCTGGATGGACAGATGGACGGATGAGTGGATATTTGTGGTCCTTCTCCTCAAGCCTGTATTGTGTTTCTAGTTGCATCACAGCTTTTGCTCAGCTTGACTTTTCTGGGGTGGGCCTGTTTTCCTTTATTGTGTGACTAATGAGGCTGCAAATGAGAAAGCTCATTTCAGGTGAAGATAGAGGAGTTCTCAGGTCAAGATAACTTTGCACTTTCTGCTTCAAGCAATTGTTTCCTGTTTCCAGCTCTCCTCTGTTTTTATTCATACTTAAGTAGAAATTGTATCAGGTTACAAAAAAAAGAAAGAAAAGAAAAAGAAATCCTGGGGCTCCTGGGTGGCTCGGGTCATGATCCTGGGGTCCTGGGGTTGAGCCCTGCATTGGGCTCCCTGCTTAGCGGGGAGTCTGCTTCTCCTCCTCCCTCTGCCCCTCCCCCTGCTTGTGCTCTCTCTCACTCTGTCAACAAATAAGTAAAATATCTAAAAGAAAGAGAAAGAAAGAAGGGAGGGAAGGAAGGATGCATCTGTCCTTATCTGTCTGTCAGGTGGTTGGAAACTGCATCCTGGAGTGAGTGGGGCACAGACCTCAGGGGCCACCTTGAGGAGGTACCCGGACATCACTGGCCTTCTTACCCTGCAATTCACTTTTAAAAAAATGGAAGGCACTTGAATATTCCCGAGGTTATAGGTCACATCTTCAGTAAGGATCCTTGATGTAACTGAGGATCTCCTCCCCGTGCTCATCACCTGCGCAAGGTCTGCGGGCGGCTGGAGCAGAGGGTGTCTCACGGGTCCCAGCCTGCAGCAGGTGGCAGCTACAGGTCCTTGGGCGTTGCCCGCCGCAGGCCACGTGAAGCCCCCCTTCACCCGTGAGTAGTGTAGGCACGTGAAAAACCAAGTCGCCCAGAGGAAACGTCGTTTTCACAGAGAAAGTGGAGAGAAGGGCGCCAGGTGCTGGTTGCCGGCGGCAGTCGGCCCCCTGACCCGTGCTTTCTTCCCTGCAGCCAGTGGTTCAGCGTGCTGAGCCAGGTGCATGCGTCCACCGACCAGGAGATCCGGGAGATGCACGATGAGCAGGCCAACCCGCAAAATGCCGTGGTGCGTGGGCGTCGCGGGGGAGGGGAGCAGGGGAGGGGTGTCCCCGTGGGTGTGGGGGGGCGCTGGGGGTTCTGGGCACTCAACCGCAAGAGTAACAATTAAAGAGAAAACCAGGACTGTCTTGTTTAAAGATCCTGCAGAAAAGAGAGTAAGTGAAAGAAGATGGTAGTAGTCCTAGATTCCAGCCCTCCCACTTAAGTTCCGAGAACCCTCCCCCCCCAAAAATTCCTGAGTTTTATGAAACCGTGGAAGTGCAGCATACATTCCTTCAAGGGACTCAGCGAATTCTGACTCTCATTCTTTCCGTTTTCACTGCACGCTAGACGCACACAGACCGGATGGTCCTATTTTAGAGCAAGGCTATAATTTCTCCTGAGGGCAACGTACAGAGTTTCTTAGAGTCCGTCTAGAGTTTGGTGACGAACCGTACTGTGAGCCAGAAAACCTGTACGGTTGAAAGAAGTTTATAAACCCTTCTCACCAAAAGTGTTTTAAGCATAAAGATAGATTAATTAATCGACTTTTTTCCTCTTAAGTGATTGACCCGCAGACCACGCCCTGTGTAGGGGCTGGCTGGGCTCAGCAGCAGGACGGGGGCCTCGCTTGTGCAGGGAACTCTCCACTTGTGCAGTTCACACAGACAGGACAGGGGTTTTCTTGCGTGCCTGTGGACAGTCGTAGTCTGGGGAGGGACATCATGGCTGCGTGCGCAGAGCTCACATGGGTCTCTTGCCCCGGCTTTGCTCCCTTCCAGGGCACGCTGGACGTGGGGCTGATTGATTCTGTGTGCGCCTCCGACAGCCCCGAGAGGTAAGTTTGGATGTGACTCTAACCAGCAGCCCCCCTGCCCCCCCCAGGGCTCAGGCTCCTGGGCTGTGAGCCGATTCTGGGCTGCAGGTGGCCTGCTCCATCCCAGGCTGCATTCCCTGTGGCCAGTTTTTCGTCCTTGGGAAGTCCTCCTCTCTGGGTACCTTCGGGATGTTGGGGAAGGAGACGATGAGAAACGCTCACACCGGGGGAATATTCTCCTTCTGGGTACAGGGGTAAACCCAGGCTGCCTAGAGGAAGACCACGCCTGCGCAGGAAAACAGTATTCAGCGTGGGGAGGGTGCCCTTCCCCTTCTAGACTCAGTGATGAACTTGAAGAGAGCACTGGTGGCAACGTCGACGTAGGACACTGGTGAACCCACAGACACTCTTCCCTGACGTCCCCACCTTATCCGTGCCCTTGCACCAGCATGTTTCGAAGGCAGATGGCCTCAGGAGTCTGTACCACTGACCTTTGTCTCCATCATCTCTATTTTCCTTTGCTGCTGTTTGAATTCTGAGTAAGAATGAAAATTGGCTGCTGCCTTCAGGAACGCAGCTTTAGAAAGCCAGTGGAGACGTATTCCTACTCACAACGAAAACAGCACCTAGCAGGCGGAATGACCTGGAGTCTCCATCGGGCCACTGACCAAGGCCCCTCGGGACCCCAGACCCGTCGCCTGGTGTCACCCCACCCCACCCCGCACCTGGCTCGGGGGCCTTGACAAGTGTGTGTTGTCAGTAGTCGTGCAGATGTCATTCTGACAGTCAGGTTCTTGTCATATTGACCTGTGTCTCACCCAGACCCCTCTGCTCCGGCAGGCTGGGCACGTGAGGATCCACGTGTAGGACCTTCCATCCCTGCCTCGGCCCCTCTCTCCCTCCAGTGGCCGTCCTCCTCCTGTCAGCTATAGAAAAGTCTCTTAGTTCTAAGGAGCACCTGTCTGCCTACTCCGGTCCTGGGAATCCTGCTTTTTCTTGACCTTCTGCAGCACTTAGCTACAGTCAGCAGTCGAGCACCTGCAATAAATCATTCACCGTCACTAGTTTGAGTGGTTTGATGCAGGACCGTCCAGGAGCAGGAGCCCAGGACCGACGCAGGGCATTGCCAGGCCAAAGGGGGGAGGGAGAAAGTGCATATCCATCATCCCCTGATCCCCAACTGGGAAATGAGCCTCTGTGAGACTGCTGTGCAAACACGGCCCAGGGTGGCTTTGGTAGCAGGCGTCAGCCAGCGTGTCAGATGTTCCGTGCTCCCCCACTGCCGATGTCCTCTTACTGCTGCCCGACATTGCAGGCCTGCCCCTCGGCAGCACGATCCCAGGCAGGACCCAGGGGCAGGAAGAAAGTTACTTTGGAGAGGCGCCCAAAAGGATTTCCCTGCACCGTCTCCTTATTTAGCTCCCCCCGGCCCCCTCCACCCCCCAAACCCAGCGTCATCTGGAAAGTTTTGCATGAGGCAGTGTTTCCCCTTGGAGGGCCTCCAGAGTGTGTGGCTCCAAGTGTAAAGGTCAATGATGCATAAAGCAGCTCCTGCGGGAGTGGGCGACATCTGCCTTGGCCTGAGCCGCAAGCAGCACCGCGGTTTCTTACCCCTGTGACCCTCGAGCCAGGAGACAGGCGTCTGGGTCTCAGTTCGAACGGCTGGTGCCGCCAGTCGAGCTAAGGCTGTTTGCTTCCTTCTCGCCCCGTTGCGCAGACCCAACTCATTTGTGATCATCACGGCCAACCGGGTGCTCCACTGCAACGCCGACACGCCGGAGGAGATGCATCACTGGATAACGCTGCTGCAGAGATCCAAGGGCGACACCAGAGTGGAAGGCCAGGAGTTTATCGTGAGAGGTGACTGCCGCCATGCCTGGCTCAGTCCTGGAGCTCGGTTTCCCTTGGCAGGGACCCTGCGGTGTCTCCCATGGGAGCAGTGTTTGTGAGAATTCGAGACTCCTGAAGTCGCTTTAAAAGAAAAAAAATCACATGAGACGTGGCGGTGGCCCTTTCTAGCAAATATGTGGCTGCAGGACCCGCCTGTCAGTATCCTGCGGGCTACCCGCTGTTGGGTGTTTCCCTTCGTGGTTCTTATCAGACACTTGAATCTTTGCAGGCTGGTTACACAAAGAAGGCAAGAACAGCCCGAAGATGTCTTCGCTGAAGCTCAAGAAGCGGTGGTTTGTGCTGACCCACAATTCCCTGGATTACTACAAGAGCTCCGAGAAGAATGCTCTGAAACTGGGCACGTTGGTCCTTAACAGCCTCTGCTCGGTGGTGCCCCCGGACGAGAAGATCTTCAAGGAGACAGGTGAGGAGAACGAGGGAATGAGCGTGCCCCCACATGCCCCTGCGTGCCCCTGCGTGCCCCCCCAGCGGCTCACGTCTCGCCAATGCGCCCTCTGGGGCCCCGCGGGGTAGCTCAGTGCATGTAGGCAGACAGCGCGGGACGGAGGGCCTGCCTCCCTGCACTGCCCGGATGCTCCCAGGACCGTGTCGGCTCTGGGCTCAGGGTTCCCAGCCCGGCGCTGGGAGAGCCCTAACGCGGCCCCCAGAAGCTAAACCCTGGGGCCCCGGGGGCTCATGAACCTCGAGCAATGAAGAGCAGTCGTGTTAGCATAGTTTTTTCTTGTCTTCTGAATCATGAAAATATTTCTGGATTGTTTGAGTTTTGTTGCTAGTTGTGATTTTGTGCTTTTTCTTTTTTATTTTTTTTTAAATATCGCTCCTCTGTTCCAAATGCCCGCTTGTTTGTGGGCACACAGACTGCTTGCTTAGCAAGAGGGCTTCTCACAGGGGCGCTAAGGAGAGGAAACGTGACGGGAAGGCAGAGGAACGTCAGGGGCTGAGGTGCTCTCGCTCTGGTTCCAGAGCCGTGAAAGCAACTCCATCTATGCCTGTTTTTCTTTCAGAGCAAATGGTAGCATTTCATACGTATGCATATATGCAGTATATACAGCCACATATAGTTCAGAGCAAAGCAGGCCGTTTTCTATGTATAATAAGATTTTATTCATTTACTTGATGAAGAGAAAGCCAGAGAGCACAAGCAGGGGGAGCAGCAGGCAGAGGAGGAGGCACGGGGCCTGACGCAGGGGCTCGACCCCAGGACCCGGGGACCCCGGGACCGTGACCTGAGCGGAAGGCAGACAGCTAACCCGGCAAGCGCCCGGCGCCCCCATTTATAGCTCTAAGCCTGGGTTTGCTGTCAGACTTGGTCCCCTCTGAGCTGTGAGCCCTCATGCGGTCGGGCATGTGGGTGCCTGGTATGCTCAGGGATTGGGCGAGTACTTGTCACAGAGGGCATGGGCTCCGAGGGTGCTGGGTTCCCGGGCCGTGGGTGCCGGCCGTCCCCGGGGTTCACGCGGCCTTCACCCTGTGCCGCAGGCTACTGGAACATCACCGTGTACGGCCGCAAGCACTGCTACCGCCTGTACACCAAGCTGCTCAACGAGGCCACCAGGTGGTCCAGCGCCATCCAGAACGTGACGGACACCAAGGCCCCGATCGACACTCCCACCCAGCAGCTGATTCAGGACATCAAGGTAGGCGCCTGAGTCCCACCCTGGGAATCCAGACGTTGGCCGAGCTCCATTTTTATTCTATGATCAAAACTAACTTTAGATGACGTTCGTGTTGGAACGTCGCTGCTTTTAGAAATCTCATGCTGCAATTTAGGTGAAGTTTTACAGTAAAGAAACCTCTTTGGGATCCCGGGGTGGCTCAGTGATTTAGTGCCTGCCTTCAGCTCAGGACGTGACCCTGGGGTCCCGGGATCAAGTCCCACGTTGGGCTCCCTACATGGAGCCTGCTTCTCCCTCTGCTTGGGTCTCTGCCTCTCTCTCTGTCTCTCATGAATAAATGAAATCTTTAAAAACAAACCTCGCCTCCGTGGGGCATCAAATATTGCTGCCGAGGCAAACCCGAGTGATGGGCCCTGTGGACAGAGGGAAGATGGCCTGAGGTGTGGGGCGTAGGCTCCTCGCCCCAGGGTCAGGGTGTGATCTGTGCAGGTGACGACCTGCTGCGTCACACGTTCCCCTTCAGCCCTGGGTCGGGGACCTTCTGGGAGCACCAGCAATTCTCTTACTGTACGGCTACTAGAGCACGTAAGTGGATTCGCAGCCTAGACTGTCTAGAGAACTCAGCGCCTTTATCAGGCACCTCTGAGCTCACAGGAAGTGTCCAAGTCTCTGGACCACCGTCGACCTGAAACTGTGATTTAAACTGTAATTTCCTTTTCATAAACATGAATCGCCCGGTGAGTCTACATTCAAGGAATAACTACACGGCAGCCATGCACGGGGATGACCGCGCATTTTTCGGGAATGGAAACAGAATGCGGAGTATTGTGTTGCATTGTTCACGCAGCTGGTCAGTCCCCGATGCAGAACCAGGTCACGGGGATCATCTTTACTGCCGTTGCTCTAAGTTACCCATCAGAGATTTTCCCAATACAAGGGAAAGGGCTGGAGCAGTGACAGAAAGGATCTGGGAATGATAGCAAGGCGGCGTTGACTGGTCCTCATCGGGGGGAGAGGCCTGACGCTGCTACGGGGGGCCGGCCTCATATGTCATTTCCCCCGAATCCGGGTCTGCCCCTTGATTCCAAGGCGGGCTGTGTCCTGGGTGTTTGGAGCTGTCCTACTAGGTCATTTATTCTCCCAAGACTCCACAGAGCTTTGCACAAGACCCAGGGTGCCGAATGCCAGCAACTTCCTGTCTAGCTCTAAAAAAATTTTTTGAAGCTTTCTTTTGAGAAAGGAGTGAAAACACGTCAGCTGAACTTTCCCTTCAAAGCTACATCTTACCTCTTCTTAGAGTCTCTAATTTGAAATCTGTCGTTAAAAGAGTGATAGAATTTTCCAAATATGAAACAATCCTTTTTAAAAAATCGGGTTGCCCTAATTTAGTCCATATAAAATCATTGAAATAATTAAAGTAGAGGTTCCCCCCCCCCCTTTGGCTTTCAATCAGGTGTTATTAAAGAAGTTTCATAGTGGAAATTACCAGGATAGAATGATTCACTGCCCTTCCTTCAACTTTCCTGTTTATTTAACGTTCTAAAAGGAACTTTGCCTTCCTTGAATCCCAATTTAATATTTTAGGAGCATAAATACGTGATGAATTTCCATGAAGGGAGCTCTTAAATTTCCAAAAAGAGAAGGCAGGCATGTTGAACAGTCTCAGGAATAACCTATCACCAAGTATAATTTTCAGGTATACAGAGAATACACCTAAAGGACGAAAGCAGAATATATATTTTTATATGAATTACAGATAAAAAAAATACATGGTTTAGTTAAATGTTTCATGGCTAAATAGCAAAAAACTTTAATTTTTTGAAATATATATAATCTCGGGGAGGGATTTTTTTTAATGTGGGAAAATATACGTGAAATGAAGAGGAAAGGTCGTGTGTAAGAAAAATGTGTGATTTGTCTTCAAATGCAGACTGTGGGTATCTTCATGCATGAATTTTGTTTTTTTAGAGATTTGAGAGAGGGAGAGAGCAAGAGGGACAGGGGAAGCAGACTCCCTGCTGAGCACAGAGCCCACAACCCTGAGCTCATGACCTGAGATCCAGAGTTGGACACTTCCCTAACCAGCCAGTGCCTGTGTGCTCACCACAGTCCTGAGGCTTCTGGATGCTTTGGACTCCGGGGAGTGCTCCTGCGTGGGGCGTCTGGGTAGCTCAGGTCATGGTCTCAGGGCTGTGAGCCCCAGCGCCACAGGGGCTCTGTGCATGGAGCCAGCCTGACCTGCTCTCCCTCTCCCTCTGCCCCTCCCACCCACTCATGCTCACTCACCTTCTGTCTTAAAAAAAAAAAAAAAAGTTTAATTTTAAAAAACTAAAAAAAAAAAAACACAAAAAAGAATACAGATGCTTCTGTGCTTGTACACGCACGTTTTGGATGAGCTTGCATGCTCATTTGACTGGGTCCTCTGCTTCCAAGGAGAACTGCCTGAACTCCGACGTGGTGGAGCAGATTTACAAGCGGAACCCCATCCTCCGCCACACACACCACCCGCTGCACTCGCCGCTGCTGCCCCTTCCCTACGGAGATATAAACCTGAACCGTGAGTCCCCCGACCCCGTGCTCCCAGCGACGTTCTTCCATCGTCCTGGTCACTCCTTAGCCGTGTCCCATTGGCACTTGCTGTGTGCGCTGGTACAGGGATGGTCGAGCGAACAGAGCAATTCTAAAGGGAGTCAGGAAGCACCAGCCCTCCCTGTGAACTCAGAGCCACCCGAACGTACAGAGAACCAGATGCTGAACGCCTAACGTCACAGATCTGGAACCTGCTTGGCCACAGACCAGTGCTCAGGTGGTCTGTGGGGTAAAATGGTTCAGTGGTGTACGCTGCCCACTTCTGTGTCCTGATGGTGTTCCCCTGACGCAGAGGTTCGGGGAACGTCACTGTCTGTCCCCAGCCCTCCCTTTGTGTGCTGCTTAGTGTCCCCCTTGTGCAGACCTAGGTGTAAACACTTCTGTGTTCTGTCTCCGCCCAGTGCTCAAGGACAAGGGCTACACGACCCTTCAGGATGAAGCCATCAAGATATTCAATTCCCTCCAGCAACTGGAATCCATGTCTGACCCCATTCCCATAATCCAAGGCATCCTGCAGACTGGGCATGACCTCCGACCTCTGCGAGACGAGCTGTATTGCCAGCTCATCAAGCAGACCAACAAAGTGCCCCATCCAGGCAGTGTGGGCAACCTGTGCAGCTGGCAGATCCTGACGTGTCTCAGCTGCACCTTCCTGCCGAGCCGGGGGATCCTCAAGTACCTCCGCTTCCACCTGAGAAGGTAGGATGCGGCCCGGGCAGCGCAGTCCCACAGGTGCCATGGTGGGTCGTGGCTCAGAGGAGAGGATGTGAGGCAGAAGGCACCTGGTGTGGTCAGGGGCTCCGGGTCAGGCTGGTGGGTCCCTGGCACGGGTTACACAGGGGAGGCGTCCTTGTCCCCACGCCGAGCCACACGCAAGGCTGGCACTGGCACTGGGCCCCTGTCAGTATGGTGTCCCGATGTCAATGACGTTGAGTACGCGTAGTTACCGCTGCCTGTATGAGTGGACTGGGGGGATGCCTGGGTATTTTGATCCAGACCAAAACTGGTAGAAACACTGTGATTCAGACTCTGGTGAACTATGGAAAAAGTGTTTTCGTCCGACGGAATGAGACGTGACTCCCAGCAGCACTGCGGCGGGGAGCTAGCTGGCAGCAAGAGCTGCTCCCTGTTAGGGCACTGGCTCTTTGGGATTTTTTTTTTTTTTTTTTTTTTTTTTGCATTTAAACAAAACCTGCGCAGGAGGGTCAAGCCCACTGGACAGAGAGTGAGTGGTGTTTGCTCTGCGCCACAGGGGGCCTGGGCGGCTGAGGCTGGCAGCTGCCTGAAGCAACCCAGCTCCCAGACGCCAGCCAGCCGCAGTCTAGCAATTAACAGTGAAGTGTTTGTCTCCTAGGATACGGGAACAGTTTCCAGGAACCGAGATGGAAAAATACTCCCTCTTCATTTATGAATCGCTCAAGAAAACCAAATGCAGAGAGTTTGTGCCTTCCCGAGATGAAATAGAAGCCCTGATCCACAGGCAGGAGATGACGTCCACAGTGTACTGCCATGGTGGAGGCTCATGCAAGATCACCATCAACTCCCACACCACAGCCGGCGAGGTGAGGGACGAGCCCCTGCGTCGCCGGTGCCATCTGGTACCTAACTGCCGGAGCCTGTAAGTCAGGGAGGTGGCGCGCGGTCGGATAGCGACCGGGCAGCTCTGGGCTGCGTAGTGCAGCCACTCGGTAAACAAGGTGTGACCCACAACTAAACTCAGGTACAAAGAGGTAAAGATATGTATCAAAGATGAGTCGGGGCACAGAAATAAAGCTGGCGCTGAAACGTCGGAGACCTAATCCTGCTGATGTGAGAAGCGGCCGCGTGGAGCTCACGTGCACGACACGGGTTTGCTGTAGCATCTCCGTGTTAAGGGGCCTCTGATTGCCATACAAATATCTAAAAGGATGGTGGGCTGGAGGTACACATTTCCTTTTTTTTCTTTTTTTTTTTTTTAAACCTATGTTTAGCATTATAAAACAAATTGGGTAAAAGAAGGACTAAAACCCAGAAAAGCTTCCGGTGCGAAGAGAGGAAACATTGGTTGAAGCCATTGTTTCTTGGAAGTGGATGAATGTACCAGATGAAAGACAGGGCTGCAGTTTCTGTGCACTTTTCCGACTGGTGTGGGTTTGCAAGAAATTTGCCCGGCATCTGTCTCTCCTCCGGTGGGCAAGACGCTCTGTGTTCTTTTTCACAAAGACCAGAGAAATCTGATTTCTCGAGAACACTGAAGAAACAGCCCCTTTGAGGTTCTAGGTGGCCACACATGACAGTTCAAGGGGGTGTTGTGCGCTGTGCCCGCAGCCCTCGGGGTCTGGTGAAGGCACCCAGGACGGCGTGCTGGAAGCTCAAGGCCTCGGGGTGTCTTGCAGGTGGTGGAGAAGCTGATCAGAGGCCTCGCCATGGAGGACAGCAGGAACATGTTCGCCTTGTTTGAGTACAACGGGAGCGTCGATAAAGCCATCGAAAGCAGAACCATCGTAGCCGATGTGTTAGCAAAGTTTGAAAAGTAAGTTCCTTCTCCCTAAAGTGTCAGCAGATAAGTTAAGAGCAAGAGTTGAGGATCTGAATTTGCCATCTGTTTTAGCTTCAGTAGGCATTTGAGTTCCTTTTAAAAAAAAAAAAAAAAAAGATTTTATTTATTTGAAAGACAGAGAACATGGCAGGGAGCCCCATGTGGTGCTCGATCCCAGGACCCCAGGCCTCTGCCTGACCGTGCCCCCCAGACGTCCTGAGTTCCTGTTCTGAAGCATATTTAATTTGTCATCGCTCCCTGCTGCTTGTTTTTCTTGATTCCTAAGTAAAGCCGCATTCCCAAATAGGATCTGGCGCCCCATTGTGCTTCCCCCCATTCCGAGGTCCCCGTTGTACACACTGTCTTGGAATCTCCTGGTTCCAGGCTGCTTACGTGTCATTGGCTTCGAAACAGGGCTAGTGGACACGAGCAAACCCATACCCTCTTCAAACTGCAGTTTATAGCTCTCGGACCTGTAATACATGATCCAGGACGTTCCCCTAAGTTCCCCTAAGAACACGAAAGGTATTTCTGTTCCATGTGAGCACAGCCTCCATACTGATCGTGTCGATTTTTTAAGTATTTATTTGAGAGCTAGTAGAGGGAAGGAGGACGGAGCCCATTTATTCTACTTGGAGGGACTCCGCACGTGCTTCGCCGGGCCCCTCTGGCTGCGCACTCTGCAAATACGCAGTCAGCAGTTTACCCGAGGGGGCCTGTGTGTTGCCTTAAAGTGGGGCCAAAGTGGAAGCGTGACTCATTCTGGCCAAGTGCCCTAGTGAGGAGCCCTGGTAGCCAGCTGCACCTTGCTCTGCACCCGCAGCCCCGGGACCTGGGCTCGCACAGGCTGTCTGCGTCCTTGGAGCGAGCCCCCAGGGTCAGCGCCTCGTGGCACCGAAGGGCCATCCCTCCTCCTGCTTTCTGAGCCCCTCTTGCCTTCCGTCTTAGGCTGGCGGCCACATCAGAGGTGGGGGACCTGCCCTGGAAGTTCTACTTCAAGCTTTACTGCTTCTTGGACACGGACAACGTGCCAAAAGACAGTGTGGAATTTGCCTTTATGTTTGAACAGGTAGGAGGAGCTTTCCAAACGGATTCCTCGGCAGGGGAGCAGGGACAGATGCGCTCCTAGGCCTCCTGAGTCGGTGGTTGGTGCCCAGGAGTGGGGCACGCACACAGGGGGCGGCTGCACCCAGAACTGCCCTAGCGGGGGGTGGGGGAGAGATTGGGGGGTAAAACGTGTGCTAGATGCTCTCTGTGCTGCGGGGAGGTGAAGGCAGGTGAAGGGGCTGAGGGCACAGCAAGTGGGGCTGGGGCGAGCGCACCCTGACCCCGCGGCCTACCTCGTTCAGGCGCACGAGGCCGTCATCCGCGGCCACTACCCGGCCCCCGAAGAGAACCTCCAGGTCCTGGCGGCCCTGCGGCTACAGTACCTGCAGGGCGACTACTCGGCGCACGCCTCGCTGCCGCCCCTCGAGGACGTTTACTCCCTGCAGAGGCTTAAGGCCCGCATCAGCCAGGCCACCAAGACCTTCACCCCGTGTGAGCGGCTGGAGAAGAGGCGGACGAGCTTCCTGGAGGGGACGCTGAGGCGGAGCTTCCGCACGGGCTCCGTCGTCCGGCAGAAGGTGGAAGAGGAGCAGATGCTGGACATGTGGATCAAGGAGGAGGTGTCCTCGGCCCGGGCCAGCATCATGGACAAATGGAAGAAGCTGCAGGGGGTGGGCCAGGAGCAGGCCATGGCCAAGTACATGGCCTTGATCAAGGAGTGGCCAGGCTACGGGTCAACGCTCTTCGACGTGGAGGTGAGGACCAACTGCCCCTCGTTCCTCCAGTGCGCCAGGCTGACTGCGCATGTGCGCGGGGGGCAGCCCAGGGTGTAGGGCTGGGGGTGGGAGGGCGGCCCAGGGCATGGGGCAGGGGGCAAGGCGGGGCCTGGGCGCTCTTGCCCCTGTGGCCAGAGCCCCCCTTCCCCTCCGCCCTCCCCTCCCCCTAGTTTTCCTGCCCCGCAGTGGAGGATTTCATGGTATCGGGAGTGCACGGAAAGTTCAGGGCTCACGGTAACTTACTTCCTTCTTTGGAAGCGACAGGTAGACCCAATCAGAAAGTGCTGGTGAAAATCAGCATTTAAAATCTAAAAAAAATTTTTTGAGCCATGTATGTGAAATCAGGGACTCTGGATACCGTTGACCCTTGAACACTGTGGGGGCTGGAAACCCGAGAGTCGGCCGCGACTGCCTGCGGGATGACTTAGGCCTGAACCGCCTTGCCAGCGACCCATTTAGCCTGTTGTGTGTTCCATGCTTACTGTAAAGCTGGAGAAGAGAAAATACTGGGAGTCCCAGGGAAGAGGAAATACGTTTACAGCCTCTACTGTATTTTTAAAAAAAGACAAACCCGCACGTAAGGGACCCATGGAGTTCGGCCCCAGGGTGTTCATGGGTCCACTGTACCTGGAGTTCACATTTGGTTGTCCCCGTGAATCTCTGTCCGAGGAAGGACTTTGTGTCACAAACGGGATTTGGCCACGAGCAGGACCCGTTGTGACTCCTCCCCGGGTGTCAAGCAGCCCCTTTACTGACAGCAGGTCGTCCAGCGCTCCTGCCTCTAGATGGAGGCCTGGCAGCGTGCGCCCCCACCCCTGCCGCCTTCACCATGAGGACTTACTGGACCGCGGCGGCCTTCCTTCCTTCCTTCCTCTGGCTGCTTTCACACGAGAATGGCAGCATTGAGTAGACGGGACAGGGACCACGTGGCCCCCAAAACCTAAACTATGATTCCCTGTCCCTTGACGGGTAGGCTTGCCGGCCCGGCCAGAGGAGCTTCCGGCCGTCTTAGCACAATCCCCTTCAGCATGTTCGGTTCCGATGGCTTTTAGCTGAGCCTCTGTAGAAACCTAACCACTGATGATCACGTATCCCGAGACCCCGTCGTGGCTTCTCATCGGACACTGGTTGCTTGGCGGGTACAGTGTGGTCTGTTTTGAGGTATAAGTGAGACGCTTTGTGCAACACGTCCTGTGCGGTGTCCCTGACCCCTGTCCCTGCCGCCGTACGGGGTGCTCCTCCCCACGTCGGGGCCTTGTTTCCTTTCCAACACCAGTCCACGCAGGGAAGCCTGTCGCTCCTCAAGGGACTTTCCTCTCCCCTCTGCTCGAGGGAGGTCTCCACGGCCTCTTGTCAAGGAGCCAAACAGCTCAGCATGGAGGGATTTGGAGGATTTTCCTCTGATCCTACATTTTGTGTTTGAAAGGATCAGAGGCCGAGGTAGGGAGGGGACGTGGGCTCGGGCTGCCGGGTTTGCTGGGGAGCCGTGGTCACCCTCCCTGGCCCGGCGTCTCCGGGAGCTCCCTGGATGATGCGTAGAGGAAGGACTCCACAGGTGCGATGTTAGGAGTCACCGGCTGGTCGACCCACCTCGGGCATTAGGGAAACCTAGTCAGAAACCCGCCAGCCCATCCCAGGAGGGAGCCCACGCCCTCCATCCGTCCCCGGCACAGGACACACATGGGTGCGCCTGGCCTTCCGCATGGAGGGCCTGACTCCACCTCCCCGTTCTCTGTTTCTTGCTGCCCCTTGTGTCCCGCTCGTCCCCAGTGCAGGGAAGGCGGCTTCCCCCAGGACCTCTGGCTGGGCGTCAGCGCCGACGCAGTCTCCGTGTACAAGCGTGGGGAGGGCAGGCCGTTAGAGGTCTTCCAGTACGAGCACATCCTGTCTTTCGGGGCGCCGCTGGCAAACACGTACAAGATCGTGGTCGACGAGAGGGAGCTGCTCTTTGAAACCAGTGAGGTAAGGAGCGACCCGAGGGAACCCCCTGTGGCCCTGACAAGGGACCAGAGCAATGCCCCGTTTCTGGGCATCTGTTCTGCTTTAACACACGTGAAAGCTCAGCACGGCGGCCCCTCCCCGCTGAGGCTCCTGAGGCCCAAGCGGGATCACCCCAAGGGTCTTCTCTACTCTTGGGGCCGAGAAGCCTGGTTCCGCTTTACCAGCGGGTCTCACTCGTTGGAGGAAGGGAACCGAGGCACGTGGAAGATGTGTGCAGTGGGGCGAGACAGCCTTGTGCCAGTGAGGGCGCCACCTGGCAGGAGCGGGGGCAGCCACCCCGGGCGCCGCTGACTCTGGTCTACGGAGTCACAGCCTCTGGAGGTGTAGGGTGTCCTCATGACGGCCCATCAGGAAGCCGATCGAGGGCTCCACTCGGAGCTGCTGGCAGGCACAGGTGGATGCTGCTGTCATCACGGAGTGGGGCCGGGGCCACCATGCAGGAGGGGTGAGGCTGGCGGGCTGAGCAGTGACAGGCAGGCATCCGGGCCTTGACCAGAGGGTCCCAGGCACCGGCTGCCAGACTCGGGGGGCGCCCGGCAACACGAGGGAGCCACCCTGGGGGTCTTTGGTTGTGCCTGACCGAATGACCGTGACTTTGCCAACAGACGTGGGGTGAGGTCAGGAGGGAGGAGGCATGCGGAAGGCAGGGTCCCTGAAGGGGCAGGGGTGCAGGCCCCAGGGAGGGGCAGCGCTGGCGTCCCGGGAGCAGCTGCCCCCGGCGTGTGGACGGTGGGGACCCCATGTGCACCAGCCAGTATTAAGTGGGGCTGGTGATCGCAGCGCCCGCGATAGGCTGGAGCCCTCGGCCGGGTGCAAGAGCCACCGGGCGTGCACACTGTATTCAGAAAAGCCACGCTTGGAGCAACAGTTGAGGGCCGCCAAGCTCTCGGTCCTGGACTCGGGCAGGCAGGTGGCCCTGGCACGGGGCCCTGGCGGGGACTCCGACCGCGTGCTGACTCTGCTTCCCCGGGCAGGTGGTGGACGTGGCCAAGCTCATGAAAGCCTACATCAGCATGATCGTGAAGAAACGCTACAGCACATCGCGCTCCGTGAGCAGCCAGGGCAGCTCCAGGTGAAGGCCGCCGCAGCCGCCGTGTCTTCGTGTCTGGACGCGCCGCTCCTGGCCTCCGCCACCGCTGCCTCAGAGCCAGGGCACCTGGAAGCCCCTTGCCCGGGCAGGGTTCTCCGAGGGTCCTTCCGCCCCGTCCGTTTCCGTGATCCCGTATTAAGCTGTCAACCTTAACAGCCCAGTTTCGAAAGCTTTACTACTCTTAGATGACACATGCCTTAAAATAGAGAGGACCCCCCGCCCCCGCTGCCGCCAAAGCAGCCAGAAGTGCCTTAGCTGTGCTACTGAAGGGAAGCACCCCCGGGTGACTCAGGGGACACGTAGCCTGGGAGGGGGGTGTCGACCCCTCGATTCTGCACTAACCTCCCACCCGATTTCCCCGCTTTGAGGAAGGTGAGGGGGCGGCGAGGGGGGAACAGAGGGAGCACAAGGGGACAGGACAGTTTCGTTGGAGCGCTGCTGGCAGCCTTCCTCGTGGACGTATATTAACTTTTTTCTCTTTCCTCTTTCACGTCTGTGTGCTTGCCCCGCATGCATGTGTTCACAAACTCATCACTTTAATCGTCTCATGAGCATTAAAAGCAAAGGGAAGAGGATGTGCAATGGTGTAAACTGTCTGTATATTTTAATAGTTGAGAGTTTTGCTCTTCGGTTGTGACTTTGTGAGGGGGTTTATTAACAGACCAGAGTCCTGGCTTTCCCTGTCTTTGCTGTACTTCGGGAGCCACAGTTGACCCTGTTTTGTTTTACGTGTAGCAAGGTCTGCGCCCTGTGTCCGCTGTATTGGGGACAGACAGGTGGCCCACGCAAGGAACTGTATTTATAACCACTCTGACTCCGACGCCGTCTTTAGAACCATTGGAAGTCATTTTGGAAGCTTTAGTTCCTGAAAGATTTAAGTTAAAAACCGTTTCTTTGAAGGTCAGTTGGTGTCGCTCCAGGTGGCTAATGACCACGTAGCCGTGCTGGGTCGGGTGGAGAAAGCTGCCTTCTCCAGGCGGGTGACGCGCGAGCAAATCTCAACCCTGACCCTATAAATGCCGAGACTTTAAGAAAATAACATTTTATCCCAAGGTTATGATGGTAATCTGACACAGTGCCTGTAAATAAATCAGCGTTTATGACCAGAGGAAAAGTAATCTGGTCCTGGACTTTTATTTTTATATGGAAAAGTTGTAAAGACTCAGGCCAACTAAGTCTGCCCACAAAGAAAAACAATTGCCTTATCTCTCCGGGATCGCACGAGAAATCCTTGTTCGCTGGCTCCAGCACAGTCTGACAATAAAGGATCCCAGCCGTCGTGCAGTGTGTTTTCTTGATGGGGGTGAGTCCGACACCTCGTGGGGTTTGGGTTTTGTGGTCGCTGCGCGTTCCCTAAGCTGAGCACCGGGGCTCGGCGCGCAGACACCAACTGCTCCTTCAGACACGCAGCAGGACGCCAGGGAGGGGCCGCTGGCAGGATCCCGCGGAATCCGGAACGAAGGCCTTGCCGTGTTCAGGTCTCATGGTCTCACCCCAGAACGTGTCTCCTTGTGGAGTCGTGGCCCTACACGTGCCTGCCCCCTGCTCCCGTGGAGGATGCCCAGGCCGGCGGTGTGGACGGACGCAAGAGCCCGCTGGGCTCGGGCAGGGCCGCAGCTGGTCCCCGCCGCCCTGGACGCAGCCCTGCCCCTCGGGTCCGGAAGGTCCCTGAAGGCAGGGGCCGCCGACAGGGCGTGGCTGCGGGTGACAGACGCGCAGGAGGAGCAGGAAGGGGCCCAGCTGGGGGGGGCCTGGGACCCGCTTGGAGGCCGAGGCCGAGGCGCAGGCGCAGCGTCTCCCGCGGCGCGGCGGGCCCGGGCGTGGGTCTGCACACCTGGGCCTTCGGCCGAGGCTTCGCCCTATTTGGAGGTTTTATGTAGAAATAACCGGGTCAGAGGGGCGCGGCGGGCGCCCACGGGAGACCCGAGCCACCGTCCCCGCGGCCCCTCGTGCTCAGGGCTCTGCGCCCACCTGCTCCCCTCCCTCCGCGCGCACTGGCCCCGCCACCCGTCCCTCCGTCCGTCCGTCCGTCCGCCCTCCCTCCGTCCCTCCCTCCGTCCGTCCGTCCGTCCCTCCCTCCCTCCCTCCGTCCGTCCGTCCCGCCCTCCCTCCCTCCGTCCGTCCCTCCCTCCGTCCGTCCCTCCCTCTGTCCCTCCGTCCCTCCGTCCGTCCCTCCGTCCGTTCCGGCCCCGGCCCCGCCCCGCAGGCCCCGCCCCGGCCCCGCCCGCGCGCCCCGCCAGCGCCCCCGTGGGTCGGCGCCTCCCACCGGGTGTCCGCGCTCCCGCCGGGCCGACGTGAAGCCCCGGTGGCCCCCGGGAGGCCGCAGCCGTGGAGGGCTTCCCAGTGGAGGCGTGTCCGTGCCCCGCGAGGGCCTGTGCAGGACGGGAGGCCGCCCTGGGGGGGGGGCGGCTCCCCGCGGTCCGGGCCCTGCAGGGGGAGCGGCTCGGCCCGGAGCGTCTGCGGGGCGGGAGCTGGGCTGCAGGGGGCGCCCGACGCCCGCGGGACACGCGGGGAGCCCAGGGCCTGCGCCGCTCCGGGGCTCGGACCGCAGCGGTCCAGGAGTCCGTGGGTCCGTCCGAGGGTCCGTGGGTCCGTTCAAGAGTCTGTGAGTCCGTCCGGGAGTCCGTGGGTCCGTCCAAGAGTCCGTGGGTCCGTTCAAGAGTCTGTGAGTCCGTCCGGGAGTCCGTGGGTCCGTCCGAGGGTCCGTTCAAGAGTCTGTGAGTCCGTCCGGGAGTCCGTGGGTCCGTCCAAGAGTCCGTGGGTCCGTTCAAGAGTCTGTGAGTCCGTCCGGGAGTCCGTGGGTCCGTCCGAGGGTCCGTTCAAGAGTCTGTGAGTCCGTCCGGGAGTCCGTGGGTCCGTCCAAGAGTCCGTGGGTCCGTTCAAGAGTCTGTGAGTCCGTCCGGGAGTCCGTGGGTCCGTCCGAGGGTCCGTGGGTCCGTTCAAGAGTCTGAGTCCGTCCGGGAGTCCGTGGGTCCGTCCGAGGGTCCGAGGGTCCGTGGGTCCGTTCAAGAGTCTGTGAGTCCGTCCGGGAGTCCGTGGGTCCGTCCGAGGGCCCGCGGGCCCGTGGGTGCGTTTAATGCCGCTGAGGGAACCGAGCAGGCGTCTGCATCCGGGCGAGGCGGCCGCAGCGACCTCACCGACCCCGAGCGGCCCGCGTGGACGTATTCACTGAACTGTCCGGCTCCGCGGGGTTCGCAAAGGGACCGGGACGGTGTCGCGCCGCTTGGGGCCTGGCTGGGGGCGCGGTGAGCGGCGGGGCCCCGGGGCCTGGGCCGTCCGCGTAGGCGCTGGGGCTCGGGGGACACGGCGCGGGGGCGGGGGCGGGGGACACGGGGCAGGGGCGGGGTGGGGGGGGACACGGGGCACACGGCGCGGGGGGGGCGGGGTCGGCACACGGCGCAGGGGCGAGGCCGCCATCCCTCGTCGGCCTGCTCCCGCCCCGTCTGCGTCGGCATCGGCGCCCAGAAGCGTCTTTTAGCTGAGCCCTGGTGTGGACCTCCCCGGGGTCCACAGCGAGGCCTGCAGCGGCGGCTCTGCCGCCAGTCCCCGGCCTGCCCGCTCCGGCCCTGAACGTGGGCACCGCCGGCTGCCTCGGCTCGGGGACCCCGCTGGTGCTGCCGCCGTGTGTGCCCTGGGCTCCGGGGCCTCACCGGCCGGCGGCCTCCCTGCACCTGCTCTGCGTGGGCCACGCGTCCCCCGGCCTCCGAGCCCGGCCCTCCGTGTGGGTTCGGCTCCTCTGCCCGCCCCGGTAGGTCCCCGCCGGGCGTGGGTGCAGGCCCCCAGGGCCGGGGAAACGGCTCAGCAGAGGCCCGCAGTCCGCGTGTGCACCTGCCGGCGGGCCGCGGGCCACCCAGGGAGCTGGTGCGCAGCCCGCGGCCTGGACAGTGACCGCCCGACCGGTGGCCGGTGCCGAGCGAGCCCGGCGGCACCCGGGGCCCTGACACGGGCCATCCCGGCCTCTCTCCCCATCGGCCCGTGAGGCGCCGGGCTGCCGAGCCTGGGACCGTACGTCCTGCACAGCGGGACGTGGTAGGCGGCCGGCCCGAAGCTGCGTGTGGATGCCCATCGCTCGCGGTCTGCCGAGCCCTGTAAACGGGGAGCTGTGTGACGACGGCATGGTCACCCCGAGCACGCTGCGCCCCGGCACCCTGGCACCCCGGCCCGCAGAGGCACCCAGCCCACAGCGGCTGCGTCCCCTGGAACGGCTTTGTCTGGTCCCACGGCGTCCACACGAGTCCCCACGTGTGGCCCGTTGGAGGGCTCCATCTCCACGGGGTGCCGGGCTGGCCCAGCCCACCGAGCATGTGACTCCTGATCTGAGGACTTTAAGTCCACACCTCACGTTGGGAAGAGAGATTACCTAAAAAGAAAATCTTTAAAAAAAATAAAAAAAATTGGTCTCCCGTCTTCCAGTTGACCACTCGATGTGACCAACTGAAATTCAACACCTTCTAAATTGATGGGGTCTTTTCCTCTAAATTTGTCCCCAGCTCTTCTCCTGTTTCATATTTTAGCAATGACACAATGGGTTGTGATGACACTGAATTTTATGTGTCACTCCGGCTAGGTTAAGGTGCCCATTTTCGGGGTTTTTTGGGGGGGGCAGGTGGGTCAAATACCCATCTAGATATTGCCGTGAAGTTATTTTTTAGATGTGATTAACATTTAAATCAGGAGACTGAGAAAAGCACATTAGCCACCATAGTATGGGTGGGCCTCATCCACTCAGTTGAAGGCTTTAACAGAAAAGCCTGAAGCCCCTTGAGCGGGGGCAGGAATTGTGTCTCCAGACTCAAAACTTCAACGTCAGCTCCTGCCTGGATTTCCAGCCCCTGAGCCAACCCAGGAGGCCTTGGGCTTGCCTGTGTGCACAACAGCAGGAGCTGATTGTTGGAATCCATCCTCCCCAGCTTTAGACAACACGCATGCACACGCGCGCGCACACACACACACACACGCACGCCCCATTGGCTCTGTGTGTCTGGACAGCCCCAATACGGGGTTATCTTTGACGATCCCCCGTCCCCCTTTCCCCAGCATCCATCTAGTCGCCAAATGCTGCTGGGGCAGGACATGAAATGCCTGCTGTGCCCCCCCTTTCTCTGCTCCGTGTCCCTTGTGTTGGTGTAGACCTAGCATCTCCCGCCCGGACTATCACAAGGTCTGTGAACCAGTCTCCTGCCGCGTCTCCTCCCACCGCGTGCTCCCCGCCACCCGGGGGCCTTTCCAGGAGTCTGACCGTGACACCACCCGCCCCCATCTCCAATCAGTGCAAACGCCTCAGCATAGCAGGGCAGCTGCTCTCGACAAGCTCCGTCTTCCCAGCTCCAGCTCTCACGCTGCAGCTCCCAGGTTCAGCTCCCCCGAGCACCTGTGCGGCTCCATACACGCTCATTTCGTGCCTTCGTGCTTTTGCACATTTTAAGATGTTTTTTTTTTTTTTAATTTGAAGCGTGCATGTGCACGAGAGAGCTGGGGGAGTGGGAGTGGGCAGAGGCGGAGGCAGAGGAGAGAATCTTCAGCAGGCTCCACGCTCAGCGCGGCGCCCGACACGGGGCTCGATCCCACGACCCCGAGATCGTGGCCTGAGCCGAAATCAAGAGTCGGCAGCTTCCCTGCCCGAGCCGCCCAGGCGCCTGCTTTTGCACACCGTGTGCTGGTTACTTGGAAGTGTCTCTCCATTTGTCTTGAGAATATTCCAGCCTTTTCTGCAAGCTCGAGGTCAGACGAGCCCCTTGTTCTTCAGCTGTCCCAGGATGTCTGGTCGTAATAGTCAGACAGCGATCGAGATCCTTCCATTAGTCTTATTGTCTTGGAACTAATGTGCGTGTGTGTACGTCTCAAAGACAGGCTCTTCGACAGCAGCGACCGTGAACAACAAGGGACACTAGTACGCACTAATAACAGTAACTGCAGCCCGGATCCCGGCTTCTGCTTAGCTCATTACCGTCGCTTAAAAACGTGTCTGCTGAGTCGACCTGCGCGTGTTAGAGTTTAAGCCCTTTGAAGGCAGAAATCATACCTCATACCGCTGTTCGTTGTCGTGTCACTCACGGTGCCTCTCCTAGGACGCTGCACGCAGGACAAGGACCCAGTGCCCAGAATTGGGACCTGGCACCTCGGCTCTTGCTTGACAGAAGACCGAATTAAAGAAGAGCTCAAAAAAAATAAGTAAAATAAAATAAAATATAAAATTAAATAAATAAGTAAATAAATACATAAGTAAATAAATAGAAGAGCTCCGGTTCTCTGGAGGCAAAGGCAGCGCCGTCCCGCCGCGGCACCACGCCAGCCGTCCTTGCATTCCCACACTCGGGGTTGCCCCAGTGATTTTAAGTCCGGCAGGACTTGATGGAAGGAACGAATCACTGAAGGTCACAGTCTTGAGGAAAAGGAGGAAGGAGGGGATGCTCTTCTTAAAAACAAAAACTATAAGAACTTTCTCGATTTCCTATTTTCTCGGTCTTCTAAAACACATTTGTTTTTTCTTTTGACAATTTTCAAACCCACAAGAAAGTTGAAAGAAAAGTGCAAGGAACGGCGGCCACCCCCCCACTGACGCCCGCCACCTGCCACCTTGCCGCGCGGCTCCCTCCCCGTTTGCCTCTCTACGTGCGACACTTCCTCTTGAGGGCACACGGCTGCAGCTGCGTCGGGCTTGTCGCCCTCCATACCGCACGTCCCATCGCTCACAAGGAGGCGTCCTCTTACGTTGTCAGAGCACCCTGGGCCCCGATGATGTGAGCGAGTGGGCGGCTTATCCTGCCCGCAGGGCGGATGGGGAATCCGGTCCCTCGGTCCCCTCCGGGCCAGCCTCCTCCGCGGAGCGCGCTGCCTCTAGGTGCTGGAGACCAGCAGGGGCCGGGGCCTCCCGGGGAACCCGCCGCAGCAGGGCCACCGCCCCGGCGCAGGGTACACGTGCCTCACGGTTCCTCGGTTGCTTCATGGAACACACGTCCCGAGCAGCTTCCGGTCCCCACGAACACCCCCTGGTGCACGCTGAACGCCCAGCTGGGCCCACTCGCGCGCGGGCCACAGGGTCCCCATGACCCAGGCCACCTCGCCCACCAGCCCTGCCACGGGGTCGCCAGCGTTAGTGCCTGATTCCTAATGGACTGAAGGTGGTCACAGGTGACGAGCGGAGCACACGTCTTGAAGGCGCATGTGGACGTGTCACGGCGTCCCACGGGTCTGGTTCTAGCCCAGAGGACACCCCGGCTGGAGCTCGAGCTCCTACACCTCCCCCCCATGTCCTGGGTCGCTCGCAGGCCACCGCTCGGGCCAGTGCTGGGAACCCACCCCGGCCTCTCAGGTCCCACCCTCCGCCCGGATCCGGGCTCGCCGGGACCCCACAGACCTGTGCATGGGCAGGCCCCCCGCCCCCCTCAGCTCGCCTCAGTGAACAAGAAGGTGCTGCCCGAGGCCCTGCCCGGCCTGTGTCACCCACGGGCCACACAGCTTTCTGAAACACCCTCGTGCTGCGAGCCCCCCACGGACCCCCAAGCTCAAAGTCCTTAGCAGCACACGGAGGGGGCCCTTCTGAGGGCTGGCCCCACTCTGTCCTCAAGCTTTGGGCCTGTCCCTGCTCCCCTCCCCAGGCCGGGCCTGTCCCCGCTCCCCTCTCTGGGCCAGGCTGGTTTCGTCCTCCTCCAGGCTAACCCCAGTCCCCCCACCTCACTTCCTTGGGCTCCCTGCCCGTACCTGGGCGCCCAGCCCACCTTACTGGGAGCCCACGAGTGGCCTCTAATGAGTGTGTAATGGCCCGTAAACAAAGAAACGAGGAATGAGTGATACAAAATTGCAAAGGGACGGAACCAGGACCAAGGGGCTTGGGGGTGCCAAGTGAGAGGCTGCAGGCCAGGGTGGTGGTTCCCAGCTCTGGGAGCTTCCCAGGTCAACCCTGAACAGCCCCGCCCCACAGGGACAGCAAGGACGGGGGAGGAGGCAGGCCGCCCGGTGGCAGGTGGCAGGTGGCAGGTGCAGGCCGAACACGCAGGAACCTAACCGACGAGGCTTGTCTTGGGCAAGATCCCCACACCTGTCCGCAGAACCTTAAAGGTCATACAGAGGCCGTAAGCAACAGCACCCTTTGGGGCCGCGTCCTTGAGACGGCTCCTACCATGGGAAGGTGTGACAAAACCCTACCCTCCGAGGACAGGTGGGGGCGGGGGGAGCCTGCATTTGCCCAGGTCTCGCTGTGGGTGCACCTGCAGTCACGTCCTCTGGGCGACCTCCTCCAAAGTAGCACCAGGGCACAGGCTGCCCCACTCAGGTGGCTGCAGGTGCTGGCCCAGTGGGGACGGATGGAGGTTAGGGTCCTGGGGCCCCTGCCTGTGGCCCAGGGCGTGACCCCGGGTCCTGGGCTTGAGTCCCTGCAGGGAGCCTGCTGCTCCCTCTGCCTGTGTCTCTGCCTCTCTCTGTGTCTCATGAATAAATAAAATATTAAAAAAAAAAAAAAACGCCCCGAGCTGTCCTTGCTGTGTGCGCGTGCACGAGGAGGCTAGTCCCTTTCCGGGAGACCCTCCAGGTGCAGTAGGACCTCAGGTCGCCATCACCACCCTGCGGCCTTAACCACCCCCGTTGTGTGATATCAGCTGAGGTGCGCGGTTGCTCGTCGGTGCTGAGCACCCCTGACCCCACGCTCGGCAGGCGCAGGCGACTGCGGGTGGGACGTTCCGACCCCGGGCGCCCACCGGGGACCCAGGGCAGACGCGCCCCTCCCCTCCGGCGAGCTGGGCCTTGGAAAGCGCGACCGGGCCTCGGGCCGTCCGGGCGGCGCCGCTGTGGCCGAGGTTCCTGCTTCTCCGGGCCGGGCCGCAGTCCTCTCCAGTGCTCCTGCGCAGTGGCGGGGAGATGAAGGAAGATGAGGAACAAGGAGTAGAGGCGATGGTGAGAGCAGACGGTGAAACCGTCAGCCCCAAACCTCTACGCGCGCCGCTCCACTCGGGTCACGGCCCTACTGCAGGATTAAGACAAAACAGACGCGCTGTCGGGGCGCCTCCATGCCGTCCAGGGCCGCCTGCCTGCGTGGCCCCCTGCAGTGAGAGCCAATCACTCGTTCTCTTCCCGCCCCTTGCACGCTTCCCAGCTCCTTTAGAAGAGAAGAGCGAGTGGCCCCGCGCGGGCCACCTGCTACGGGTGGGTAGGACCGAGGAGACCACGTCCCCTACAGAGACAAACCTGCTGCACAAAACACGCGCGGTGACAAAAGTTTAGCCTCTACGTGCCTTCTTGTCCGCACCGTCCACCGCTTCCACAGACCCCGACGACGGCAATTAGAACTCGGGGAGACGAAGGAACTCGGAGAGTCTTGCAGCCGTGTTTCCAGCAGCACGTCCACGTCCACGCTGTTTGGTCGATGGGGATGACCGGGTCCCTGGTCTCCGGTGCCCTCCAGCTGCAGTGTAGGGGAGATGGCAGGATGTCACCACCCGGCCGCGCCCAACCCCCCCCCCCAAGGCCAGCTGACACGGGAGCTTGTGCGGCAGGGCCTACATCCCCGCAGAGGCGAGTCTTTATTTTCTGGAAAAAAATACGTGAATTGTTTCCACGATGCTTTTTCAGGGCGTCCCTGGCCACTTGACTCGGTGGTCAGATTGTCCTCAAGGGCAAGTGGGGCTCGCGGAGCCCCCTGCGCTTGCAGGAAAGCACCCAGACTGCCCCCCGCTAGTGGATCGTCCTTCAAGGCCCCGGCGGGCGGCAACGCCCCCAGGAACTCTGTACCCGCGGTGCACCTCCTCCTCCTCGTCTCCGGGCAGAAACCACCACCTCGCCTCCCTCCTCCTCGAGATTCGGCCGATGCCATTGTCACGAATCGGCCCGAAACCCGGCTCTGCCTCTTCTTCCCTAACCTGGGTGATGGGAGTTAAGGCTCCCAGGCCCGGCAGTGGGGGGCACCTGCTGAGCCCCCGCGGCCTGGGGCTTCCTGAGGGCGGAAGCCTTTCCCCGGGGCTCAGCACACCCCAAGGGAACTCGAACAGGTCCCCATAAGCCACCAGCGCGGCCGAGGGCGCACACCTGCAGCAGGCACGCGGGCGCATTGGGGCGTGTGTGCCACGAGGTGTGGACAGGCCACGCAGGCAAGCATCCCTGGGGTGCCCCGGGCAGAAGGCGGTCCCTGCTCCGCAGCCAGCCCTGCACCGCGACACGGGCTCCCGGTGGGTGGACGGGGCAGGCACTCGGCGCCATGGACGCCCCCGGGGTCAAGGCCGAGGCTGCGCAAAACGCAGTGACCAGGGTCAGTGCAGTCCCTATGGCTTCCCCCGCACTCGTGCACACACGGGGCCGTGGAGGCCCTGCGGCAGCGGCTTCTCCGTCGCCCCCTCCTCGCTGCCGAGCTTCGGGCTCATGTACCGGCTCCCGCGTCCGGGCTCCCAGTCCAGGCTTCTGTGTCCAGGTCTGGGCCTCCACATGGGGGCCTCCCCGTCCAGGCTCCCGTGTCTGGGCCTCCAGGTCCGGGCTCCCAGTCCAGGCCTCTGTCCAGGTCTGGGCCTCCGCGTGGGGGCCTCCCCGTCCAGGCTCCCGTGTCTGGGCCTCCAGGTCCGGGCTCCCAGTCCGGGCCTACGCATCCAGGTGTGGGCCTCAGCTTCGGGGCCTCCAGGTTCAGGCTCCCAGGTCCGGGTCCAGGCCTCCACATTGGGGTCTCCGCATCAGGGCCTCCCCATCTAGGCTCCCGCATCTGGGCCTCCGGGTCCGGGCTCCCAGTCCCGGCCTCTGTGTCCGGGTCTGGGCCTCCACTTCTGGGCCTCCCCGTCCAGCCTCCTGCGTTGGGGCCTCTGTGTCCGGGTCCGGGCCTCCATGTTGGGGCCTCCCCGACCCGGATACTGCGTCCAGGCCTCCGCGTCTGGGTGTGGGCCTCAGTGTCGGGGCCTCCCCATCCAGGCTCCCAGTCTGGGCCTCCACATCCGGGTCTGGGCCTCCGCGTTGGGGCCACCACCTCCTGGCTCCCATGTCCAGGCCCCCGCATTCTGGTGCGGGCATCAGCATTGGAGCCTCCGGGTCCAGGCTCCCGCGTCCAGGTCTGGGCCTCTGCGTGGAGGCTTCTGCGTTGGGGCCTCCCCGTCTCCGTTCCCACGTCCCGGCCTCCGGGTCCAGGCTTCCAGTCTGGGCCTCCGTGTCCGGATCTGGGCCTCTGCGTCAGGGCCTCCCCGTCCAGCCTCCCGCGTTAGGGCCTCCACATGGGCCTCAGCGTCGGGGCCTCCAGGTCCAGGTTCCTGCGTCCCGGCCTCCAAGTCCGGGCCTCCCCGTCCAGGCTCCCGCATCAGGGCCTCCGGTCCGGGTCCGGGCCTCAGCGTCGGGGCCTCGGGCCAGGGCTCCCGGGTCCGGGCCGCCACGTGCGAGCTGCCCGCCTGTCCCCCGCCCCGCCCAGGGCCCAGGGCCGCCTGTGGCCTCCGCCGCTTGCTCTCTTCTCCCCGGTGCCGCGCCACCCTCTGCGCTCCCCTGGCTGCGCAGACGCCCAGGCAGGACCGCAGGCCCCGCCCCTCCGCCGCCGCCCCGCCCCGTGCGGACTTGGCCACGCCCACTTCCCAGGAGCCCCGCCCCTTCGCCGACGCCCGCCCCGTGCGGACCTGACCACACCCACTTCCCAGGAGCCCCGCCCCCTTCGCCGACGCCCCGCCCCGTGCGGACTTGGCCACGCCCACTTCCCGGGAGCCCCGCCCCTTCGCCGACGCCTGCCCCGTGCGGACCTGACCACACCCACTTCCCAGGAGCCCCGCCCCCTTCGCCGACGCCCCGCCCCGTGCGGACTTGGCCACACCCACTTCCCAGGACCCTCGCCCCCTTCGCCGACGTCCCGCCCCGTGCGGACTTGGCCACGCCCACTTACAGGAGCCCCGCCCCTTCGCCGACGCCCGCCCCGTGCGGACTTGACCACGCCCACTTCCCGGGAGCCCCAACCCCCTCCTCCGCCGCCACGCCCACTTCCCAGGAGCCCCGCCCCTTCGGCGACGCCCGCCCTGTGCGGACCTGACTACACCCACTTCCCGGGAGCCCCGCCCCTTCGCCGACGCCCGCCCCGTGCGGACCTGACCACACCCACTTCCCAGGAGCCCCGCCCCCTTCGCCGACGCCCCGCCCCGTGCGGACTTGGCCACACCCACTTCCCAGGACCCTCGCCCCCTTCGCCGACGTCCCGCCCCGTGCGGACTTGGCCACGCCCACTTACAGGAGCCCCGCCCCTTCACCGACGCCCGCCCCGTGCGGACTTGACCACGCCCACTTCCCGGGAGCCCCGCCCCCTCCTCCGCCGCCACGCCCACTTCCCAGGAGCCCCGCCCCTTCGGCGACGCCCGCCCTGTGCGGACCTGACTACACCCACTTCCCGGGAGCCCCGCCCCTTCGCCGACGCCCGCCCCGTGCGGACTTGGCCACACCCGCTTCCCGGGAGCGCCGCGCCCCCTCCGCTGACTCCTCGCCCCGCCTCGCGCGGTCTTGGCCACACCCACTTCCCGGGAGCGCCCCGGCCCGCCCCTCCGCCGCCGCGGGGCTGACGTCACCAGGCCCCCGGCCGCCGGCGCCCCACGGTGCGCGCCCCGCGCGGGGACCCGCCGCCCTCCCGGCGCCGACCGCAGGCGCGCGTGCCCGAGCCCGAGCCCGAGCCCGAGCCCGAGCCCGAGCCCGGCCGCCCGCGAAGATGGCGAGCCCGGCGCCCGCGGAGCTCGGCGCGGAGGGATGCCCGGCTCCCGCGGCCGGAGAGCAGGCGCCGCGGGCCCCGCCGCCGCCCCGGGCCGCCCCCGAGGAGCGCGCGGCGGGCGCGGGGCTGCAGGTGCCGGAGGCGGCGGGCGGGGTGGCGGCCGCGGTGAGCTGGCTGCTCGGGGAGCCGGGGCTGTGGCTGGGCGGCCGCGCCGACGAGCTGCTGAGCTGGAAGAGGCCGCGGCGCAGCCTGCTCGGCTTCCTGGCGGCCAACCTGCTGTTCTGGTGAGCGCGGCGGGCGCCGGGGCGCGGGTGACCTTGGGGCGCGGGGGGCGGCCCCGGGCCCGCGGGCGGCGTCCGCCCGGCCCCGCCTTGGGCCTCGGGTGCACGCTTGCCCCGTCCCCCCCCCCGTGCACGCTTGCCCCGTCCCCCCCCTCCGGGCGCACGGTTGCCCCGTCCCCCCCCCGTGCACGGTTGCCCCGTCCGCCCCCCCGTGCACAGTTGCCGCCGCCCCCCCCCGTGCACGGTTGCCCCGGCCCCCCCCCCCCGTGCACAGTTGCCCCGTCCCCCCCCGTGCACAGTTGCCGCCGCCCCCCCCCCGTGCACGGTTGCCCCGTCCCGCCCCCCGTGCACAGTTGCCCCGTCCCCCCCCCCCCCCCGTGCACAGTTGCCCCGTCCACCCCCCCCCCGTGCACGGTTGCCCCGTCCCCCCCCCGTGCACAGTTGCCCCGTCCCCCCCCCTGCACAGTTGCCCCGTCCCCCCCCCCCGTGCACAGTTGCCCCGTCCACCCCCCCCCCGTGCACAGTTGCCCCGTCCCCCCCCCGTGCACAGTTGCCGCCGCCCCCCCCCCGTGCACAGTTGCCCCGTCCACCCCACCCCCCCCCGTGCACGGTTGCCCCGTCCCCCCCCCCCGTGCACAGTTGCCCCGTCCCTCCCCCGTGCACAGTTGCCCCGTCCCCCCCCCGTGCACAGTTGCCCCGTCCCCCCCCCGTGCACAGTTGCCCCGTCCACCCCCCCCCCCGTGCACAGTTGCCCCGTCCACCCCCCCACCGTGCACAGTTGCCCCGTCCCCCCCCCGTGCACAGTTGCCGCCGCCCCCCCCCCGTGCACAGTTGCCCCGTCCACCCCACCCCCCCCCGTGCACGGTTGCCCCGTCCCCCCCCCCCCGTGCACAGTTGCCCCGTCCCTCCCCCGTGCACAGTTGCCCCGTCCCCCCCCGTGCACAGTTGCCCCGTCCCCCCCCCGTGCACAGTTGCCCCGTCCACCCCCCCCCCCCCCCGTGCACAGTTGCCCCGTCCACCCCCCCCCCGTGCACAGTTGCCCCGTCCACCCCCCGTGCACAGTTGCCGTCCTCCGGTGCCCCCCCCCCCTGCGGGCCCAGGCGCCTGACCTGCTCGGGAGCTCGGGCGTCGCCCGCTTGCCCACACCGCGCCCGCGAGCTCCGCCGGCCCCTGCACCCCGGCTCGCACCCCGACCGGCTCGGCCACAGGCTCCGGGGCGCCGCACGGTGCTTTGGCATCCCCGGGAGGGCTGGGTTGACGGCTCCCTGCGGGCCAACCGAGGCAAACAGGTGACCTCGGTACAGCGCCCGCGGCCCCCTGCCCCTGCCCCCTGCCCCCTGCCCCCTGCCCCCTGCCCCCTGCCCAGGTGCGTGCTCGGGGCGGAACGCAGCCTGGCTCGCAGGTGAGGCACGAGGTGGGGGCCACAGGAGGTGTCCGGGAAAGCCCCGTGATCAGCAGGTCTGCGCTGCAGAAAGCGGCCTTCCCCGCGGAGGGCGGAGGGCGGAGGGCGCAGGGCGGAGGGCGCAGGGCGGAGGGCGCAGGGCGGAGGGCGCAGGGCGGAGGGCCGCGGCCTGTGGTCAGCTCGGAGCCCGCGGGTGCAGCGAGGCCGGCTCTGCAGCCGCGGCCCGGATGAGCATCAGCCGCCCGGGCGCGGGCACGACCTGCGGGGCTTGGCGGGGACCCCTGGGTACAGGAGCAGGTTTATTGACCTTAAAGTCAGGAAGTGAAGCGCACAGAACCCGCACAGCTGCCGTCTTCCGGGTGAGCTGGAGCAACTCGAGGCTTTTCTCTGCTGATGTGGGTTAGTCTGGGTCTCCTCTGCGGGTGAGCTGTGTCTTACCGCGGCCCGGAATGCGAGTTCGCTGGACACCTTAGCTGTGCTGCGAGTGTTTATTCCAGGTTTCTTTAGCCTGTTCTGAAGTTCTGGGAGCCCTCAAACAGGGAGGACGAACCGCATTAGGCGAGCACAGTCCAATCATCCGAGGGCTGTGTTCCCCTCATTTTACCAGCGAGGAACATGTTTTTAAATTCTCTTCGTTTTAAATTGCATTTATATCCTTAAGAAACAGTGAATAGCCTCAAGAATTCAAACGTTGAAAGCTACACAATGATGCACGCTTGGAAGATCTCTTTCCGAGCCGGTCTCTGGCCACCCAGTTTTCTCCCAAAGACAAGCAATGTTACTACTTTCCTCTGCATCTTTCCAGCTTGTGTCCATTTTCAAAAATAGGCAATATTCTACACACGTTGTGGGATACTCTTTGGGCTATTCCGGTTCTTGTATGTCTTGGCAATTACTTCCTTGTTCTTTTTCAGCTGCATAGAATTCCATCATAAGGATGTCACAAATTATTTTCCGAACTTCTGCTATTTCAGTGTTACAGCTAATGGCCTTGGACATGCGTTATCTTGCATATATTAAGCATTTCTGTAGGATAGATTCCCAGAAGTGGGGTTATTGGGTCCAAGACAATGTGTACGTGTGATTTTTTTTTTTTTTTTGTGCAATTGATTTATTTATTTGAGAGAGAGAGAGCATGTGAGCAGGGGAAAGGGCAGAGGGAGAGCGAGACTCCCTGCAGGGAGCCCTCTTGAGCTGGATCCCAGGACCCTGAGATCGTGACCTGAGCTGGAATCCAGAGTCGGGTGCTTACCCGACCGAGCCCCCCATGTGCCCCTGTTCATGCGTAATTTTGATGGTTATCATTATAGGATTTCCTTAGAGTTCCACACATCTGCATTCCAGCCAGCAATGTGTGTGACTGCCTGTTTCTCTATCCTCTTGCTAACAGTGTTTTACCAAACTTTCTGATCTTGCATATCAGGTGAAGAAGGGTATCCAAATTTGGTTTTAATTTGCATTTCTCTGGCATTGGACAATTTTTTCTTAGGTTCAAGAGCCGTTATAATTATCTTTTCTTTGGATTATTGTCTATTTATAAATAACTTTGTCCATATTTGTAGTTGTGCCATTGAGCTTTTTTTCCTATTGATTTGTGGGAGCTCCTTTTATATTAACAACTGAAATACTTATTAATTGTCATTTCTGACCCATTAATTCCATTAAAATGTTAGGTTTTTTTACATCCCCCCCCCACCCCCCGGCTTTTGGGATTAAAACAATTTTCAAGGTCATCATTTTCTTTAAATAGTGTGCTTCTTATCAAGTGATCTTAAGTGAAGCTCTAGCATTTAAAGTCCCAGAGACTTTAAAACTCTACCTTTTTTTTTAATGTTTAGTTTTTTTTTTGTTTTTTTTTTTAATTTTATTTATTTATTTATTTATTTATTTATTTATTTATGATAGTCACACACAGAGAGAGAGAGAGGGAGGCAGAGACACAGGCAGAGGGAGAAGCAGGCTCCATGCAGGGAGCCCGATGTGGGATTCGATCCCGGGTCTCCAGGATCGCGCCCTGGGCCAAAGGCAGGCGCCAAACCGCTGCGCCACCCAGGGATCCCAAAACTCTACCTTTTTTATGAGAAAAAAAGATTGTGTTAGAAATATGAGGAACTCAAATCTTGTCTTAGGTAAAAGTGATTTTTTTTTCTTTAGTTGGTGTGATTGCGTTTTTGTGGAAAGTAACTTTTTAAATGTTTTTGAATGATTTAGTGCCTGATACAAGCAGTAGCTTTCAAGATCTTGAGTTGGAGCTCAAAAGCTCTAACGTTTTTTACCCGCCTTTTATCTGTAAGATGTTAGTGCTGTATATTAGCACAAAATCTGAGACGCAGCCGTAGCTAATGGGTATAACAAGGCTGCATGAAGTAAGTGTGGGGGCGGAAACAGAAAGCATCATTCATTTGGTGAGGTTTTGGGGGATTGACAGCATAGTGAATGGAGAAATTGTGGGGCCTTCATACGGCAATTGTGCTTCAACGAGACCCTGATGGACAGGAATGAGTTGGAAAGGTCTGATGGAAGGCCAGCAGCATTCCAGGCATAAGAAATTGTTCATAATATTTTGACCAATATACTTAACAGGTACAATCGGGTAGTGGTTGGTAGAGAAAAGTAGGGAGATGGCACTGGCCAGGTCTCATATTTGGGGGTAGTATGGTCACCTTGAATGTCAGACTGTGTGTTTGGACTTTTTTTTTTTTTAAATAGGCAATGGACCAAAAAAAGTCCAAGTGTCCATGAATCTTTTAATGGGTGAGTAAATTGTGGTACATGCATTCCTACCATAAAATACTATATCACAGTGAAAATAAACTGCAGCTATAGGCAACGCCATAGGTGAATTTTACAGACGTAGCTTTGGGCAAAAGAAGCACATGATATGTGTAGAATGATCCAGTCTTTTAAGTTTTAGAATTTGTAAAACTAAACAGTCTTGATTAGGGGTATACACATAGGAGATTAGAAAGACATTTATTTTTTAAGAGATGGAAGGAAAGGTGGGAGAGGGGCGGAGGGAGAGAGAGAGAGAGAATCGTAAGCAGGCTCCGCGCTCAGCGCAGAGCCCAACATGGGCCTCGATCCCAAAACCCCGAGATCATGACCTGAGCAGAAATCCAGAGTTGGATGCTTGACTGACTGAGCCACCCAGGTGCCCCTAGAAAGAGATTCTTATCCCTAAAATCAAGAGACTGTTTATTCCTGGGAGGAGTGGGAAAGTATGACCGTGGAGGGGCACGTGGAAAGTTCTGGGGTGCAGGCAGTGTTCTATGTTTTGACTCAGGTGATAGTTACATAACATTCAAGTTCTGTTTATTATTTTTTAAAGACTTTATTTATTCCTGAAAGACAGATGGAGAGAGGGAGTCAGAGAGAGAGGGAGAAGCAGGCTCCCCGCGGAGCAGGGAGCCCGATGTGACGCTCGATCCCAGGACCCGGGGGTCAAGACCTGAGCCGGAGGCAGACGCTTAACCGACTGACCCATCCAGGCGTCCTGAGTTCTGATTACTTTAACACTCCGTGTGCCTGTGTTCTTATCTATGATATATTTTATGAAAAATGCTAGAATACTAAATAATGCTAAAAAAAAAAAAATGGCATCCACGCACAGCTCCAAGGAGTTTGATAAAACACAGACCGCACCTAGTGCTGTCTCAAGAAGCAGGATTTCTACAACCTGAAATAGAATGAGTAATGGCCCAAGAGCCTTAGGGCTGCGTCTTCCTCATCCTAACCAACAAAGAACATGTTTCTAAAATTCTTTTTTCTTATTTTTAAATTTTACTTATTTTAAGAAATCGCTAATGCCGCCTCGCAGTTCAAAAGTTTAAAAGTACAGAATGGTAAACACTTGAAGATCTCTTTCCCACGCCTGTCCCTGGCCACCCAGTCTCCTCTCAGAGGCCGTCAGGGACACCACTTTTAAGCCCAGTATAAAACAAGATGAACCCAGAGAGGCAGACGACGCCCATTTATTTTTGTTTTTAAGGGATTAACTTTGTGCAGTATACTTGAGATGCGCACAGTTCCAGTGTACGGCCGAGTGTATACGCCTGGGGAACCGTGCGGCAATCAGGATCTAGAACGCTCCATCACTCCAGAAGATTGGAGTCAGGACCACGTCTGGGGATTGATCTGCTTTACATCGCTTAGATCAGATCTGTCTTCCCCAAGGTTTCATATCAACGACACCATGTAATGCGCTGTCTTCTGTGTCTGGCTTGGTGCACTGAGCACCGGGTTTTGAGATCCATCCCTCTTGTGTCCAACCATTACTCCTTTCTGTCATTATCCAGTACGCCCCTGGGGGATGTGCCACGACTTGTTTATCCACTTGCAAGGTGACGTTCATCTGGGTCCTTTTCAGGGTTGGCTATGATGAATCAAACTATCAAAAACTCCAGGCACAGGTCTTTGGGTGCAGGGTCTGTTTTTGCCGAGGGTAGGGGCAAGCTGTGACCTGTGTTTTGTCCGGCCACGTGGCAGTCGCCTTGCATAGGCAAGCGATGGAAGCCCCTCCTCTTAGTCTCCTTGCTGGCCAGAACACTGAAATTGGGTGCCACCCTCTTGGGTCAGGCTGCCCTTGCCACCCAGAAAGCCCCTCTCTGGTGATTTGGTTTGGAGCCGGCCGCGGGAGACTGTGGCATACGGAACGTCTTTGCACAGGCTGGTCCCTTCAGGGCACGCGGCGTTGCCAGGTGGCTACACTCGTCGTTTGTGTAAATAGCAAAAGTGCAAGAAAGTGGTTTGCTCGAGGTGGCTACGCAGGGTGTACCTGCCAGGAGACCTGTGGGACTCTGCCTTCTGTGTTTCGTCGGGTTGGACGTCCGTGCTGTCTACGATGCCCGACCCACTGGGTGTCCTTGCAGCGCTGTCCTGAAGGCTTGGCTCCGAGAGCAGCAAAGTCCAACTCCCACTTGGTTCCAAGAGCCCCCGCTCCACAGTCACCGATGGGTTCTTCCGGCTTGCATTGCAGTCGGGGCCCCCAAAGAGTGGTCTCAGACGGGCACCATCAAGGGCATCACCCGGACGCTAGTGAGAGGCCAAGACTGTGGGCTCCCCCCACGCCTACTGGACCAGGAGCCCTGGAGGTGGGACCAAAGCAGCTCAATTTCCTCCAGTTCCCTAGGTGACCTGATGCACAAATATGAGAACCACTGCCTTGGATCCCGCTTTCTGGGAGCACAGGCCCTCTTCTCCATAAGGCAGCATTGCCGCTGGCGACAACTGAATAGTAAATATTTTCCTTAGTATGAATTCAGCCCCCCTCTTGATCATCTCTGCAGCTGCCCAAGATCCACACCCCCTTTCTAAGACAATCCTTTGTTTCAAGATGAATTCTCCTCTTGCTCCTGCTGAGTCCTTTCCCCCCAGCTGAGGAATCCCGGGCTCCTTCCCCCACTGTTTTCCAGACTCCTCTGGACCTGCTTCACCTGATCTGCCTTCCTCCTGAATGCAGCATTCCTGAGATGGCCTGACCCACCCCCGCCCTTCCTGGGCAGCATTCACCCAGCCTGAGATAGAATTTCTTTATTCTGATTGATAGTAACTCCCGTTGCCCCCATTATTGACGGTTGTTGGACTCTTATTCTGTATTACACGTATGTGTAGGTGACTACACAATCACAGTGTGTAGAGCTGTGCTAAACTACTAAGGACATTCAGATTTCTCACCTTATCTAAATCTTACAGCAACTTGGAAAGGCAGGTATCGTTCCCATTTAACACAAGAAGAAACTGAGGGGGATCCCTGGGTGGCGCAGCGGTTTAGCACCTGCCTTTGGCCCAGGGCGTGATCCTGGAGTCCCGGGATCGAGTCCCACGTCAGGCTCCCTGCATGGAGCCTGCTTCTCCCTCTGCCTGTGTCTCTGCCTCTCTCTCTCTCTCTCTCTGTCTACATCTATCATGAATAAGTAAATATAATCTTACAAAAAAAAAAGAAGAAACTGAGGCTTGTAGGATGATTGAACGATCAAAGAGTGGCTTTGACCTGCACCGTTCAGTAGAGTATTTGCAGTGATGGAGATACGCTACGTTTGTACCGTCTGGTGTAGCCTCTTGTGGCTGTTGAGCATATGAAACGTGGCTAGTTTGACTCAGGAACTGTATTTTAAAATATATTTGAAGTTTAAATAGCCACATGCAGCCAGTGGCTACCGTATTGGGTAGCACAGTCTTAGGCCGTGGTCACAGGGCTGGGTCACGGAGCCATGCCCTCTCTCAACGAATTTAGTGGTTTTGTTTGTTTGCTTTTGTTCTATTGTATCACTCTAAGGGGAAGACAGATTATGAAAGCCAACAAGTAGGGGTTACATTTTGCAATATCACGGAATCATGCTTAGTGATTTCAGCCTAGGGCGAAAATAATTATGTTGGAAGAATGTCGCTTCTGTATCGGGAGGGATTTTTTCTTTTTCTTTTTTTTTTTTTTCAGCCTGACAGCCTAGGCCACGGTCCTCCGTTATCTCGGCTCCGGCTGGGCGCTGGGCAGCTGTGGCAGGGTGCCTGCTCCGGGCCCGCTAGCTGCCGGCCGGGGGTACCAGAAGGCCGGGCTCGGTGCTCGTCCCGGGGGGCGGAGGGCTGAGGGCTCTCGGAGGCAGGGCGGGTGCAGTGAACTGGTTGAAACAGGGCGGCACAGCTCTGAGTCGGACGCCGCGGTCTCCAGAGCCTTACAGCTTAGGAATAGCGGAGGTCGGGAGGGTGGGAATAGTCACCGAAAGCTCTGGGGCTTACACTGTAGACCAAGAAGAGAAGATCGACTTGAAGCAAGGTGAACAGTGAGGGACAAGCCCCGGGGTAGATGGGGGTAAGCACCAAATGTGGTCAGCCTGGGGGGACTCCCCCGCCTGCGCTAAGGTACATTCTGGGGAGCGTGGATTTAAAGGATTAATCTTGGATGCCCGGAAGCAGCGTGGGCCCCGAAACATTGTTAGGTGGCCCACGGGTGCGGTGAACGGAGCTGGACGAGGGGGTATTTCCCCCGCCTGACTCGGTGGGGCCCGCGAAGACCAGTCTTGCAAAACACAGAGGCACGGTCACGGGGCATGGCGGCTCTTTGCTGAGCTCCCGTGAGGCTGTTGAGCACCTGGTCGTGCGCCGAAGGAACACGGCTGTCTTTTTACCAGATTAATACTCATTCTAGAAACCCATCAGGTTTTCCTCTCTAATAACCACAAAGCTCATCTTTAGCGATTTTGCACAATCTTATGATTATGCTATTTGAGTAATAACCGTAGCTCAGCTTCTTTCCTGTTCTTTTCCCCCCGTCTACCCCTGTTGTGCATGACTGTTTTCAGTCGCTGGACGTACACGTGAACGAGGTGTATCATGATCACTCGCTGCTGGAAATGCAGTGGCGGACACATGGGACCCCTGGTGGGAGACAGATTCGCAAGCAGATAATCCTGAGGCAAGGCTGCGCTGTGCACACTAAATCATCACGCACGGGCCCGGAAGAAGCGATAGGATTTCCCCTCGTTGACAAATAAGGGGTGTGTGGGGACAGGGTGGGCCGCAGGTGAGGTCAGAGGGCGCCCGCACGCGCTGGGCAGCTGTTACGAGCTGGGGCCTCTGCTAATTCAGGGGCGCTGGACCCGTGGCGCTCATCGAGTCCCCTTCTGCAGGTGGGGGAAGGGAAAGGAAGGAGGGGGAGGAGTTGTTTTACGGGGCTCCGGGGTGCAGAGGTGACCCTGGGAGGAGACGTTGGGCCAGCTGATGAAGGGGTTACTGTGGGCCGTGCCGGGGAACTCGGACTACGTCGGGAAGAGCCGTTGCCATCTCTTGCTCGGGTATAGGTACCATCATGTTAGACCTTTTCTTCCGACACTTCCATTGAAACGTGCGACATTACCGGGTGTCTGCTCTACCGACAGTGCTTTAGGTGCCAGACGTGCAGCAGCGGACACAAAACGTGTGCGTGGGGCCCCCGTATTCTCGTGGCGCCGGCATCCCGGGGTGGAAATGGCAGAGGGAAGAAGTGAGCGTGCAAGACGCTGGAAGCGGCTGGGCCTACGGAGGAAGCTGAGGCAGGGACAAGGGACGGGAGGGACAGGCCGGTGCTGGCACCTCGGGAAGGACCAGGGTGATCCAGGCAGCTCCCTCTGGGGGAGGGTGTTCCAGGGGAGGTGATGTGTGCAGAGGCCCCGGGTGGGGTGGGCTGGGCTGGGGGCCCAGTGCGCTGCCGCTGGGTGACAAGGGGCAGACGCCATCAGTTTAGCCCAGAACTCCACTTTTTGAACTCGGCAGTTGTGCCAGATTCTGCGTTTGAGGCTTTTATGGGTCCCCCTGGATGAAGTAGGGGAGCGAGGGCCTGGGACCACAGCCCAGCGTGGAGCTTCAGGGGAGGGGGAGCAGGTGGTGGTGGGGAGGAGGAGATGGATTCAGGGGGGCCTCTGCAGGTGATGTCGGGGTGGGGAGAACGAGGTGCGGGACCCAGGAGGAGTGGCTGGCGTGAACCAGCGTGAGGGTCCCCGAGCCTCAGCAGGGTGGGGCCGCGGGGAAGGAGGGGCACCTCCCCAATTTTGGGATGTGGAATTTGATGTGCTGTGGACACCAAGTGGAGTTGTGCAAGTGAGTCCCTACGGGGTTAGCTCCATGGGTGGATGCTCCGGGGACACATGGTTGCAGTACAGCTTTGGGGGTAACTGGGGGTGCAGGTGGCCTGGGGTTCCCGCAGGAGCACTTCCTGGGGTGCAAGGGTGCTGCGGGGGCCCTGCAGGAGAACCTCCTGGGGTGCAGGGAGCTGGGATTCCTGCAGGAGCACTTCCTGGGGTGCAGAGGGCTGGGGGTCCTGCGGGAGAACCTCCTGGGGTGCAGGGGGCTGGGGGTCCCACGGGAGCACTTCCTGGGGTGCAGGGGAGCTGGGATTCCCGCAGGAGCACTTCCTGGGGGTGCAGGGGACTGGGAGTTCCTGCGGGAGCACTTCCTGGGGTGCAGGGGGCTGTGGGGGTCCCACGGGAGCACTTCCTGGGTAGCTGGAGGAGGGCCTGTCCTCGCCCCGGGGGTGCCCAGAGGCAGCCCCGGAGTGCTGGAGTGGGGGTCCCGGAGGGCGGCGCCGGGCAGCAGTGAGGTCAGGTGCTCTCTCAGGGTGCGGGAGCGCTCCAGGGGCAGGTGCTCCCCGCGCCTCGGGTGCGTGCAGCAGGGGCGGATTCTTACCCCGTCCTCCTGGCCCCTCCTGGCCGTGTCCCTCGGGGCACGGTGTCGACGTGACAGAGAAGGTGACCGGCCTGAGCGGCCCAGCCTGTGGGCATAACCTGAAGGTGGCAGGTGCATCCCGGGTCTGCTTGTCCCCTCCGAGCCGTTCTCTGGCTGCCGTGACACCGCGGCGGGGCTCTGAGCGACCCTGGGGCTGGTGGGGCTACAGGCACCGGAGACGGAGGGTGAGGATGTGGGGCAGGAGGGGCGACAGGGACTCTGGGGGAGGCCCCTCCTCCTCAGATACCTGAGGATGTCGGGGAAGGATGGAGTGCCTGGAGGTGGCCGGGAGGTGCCCCGAAGTGGCCGGGAGGTGACAGGAAGGTGCCCGGGATGTGCCCAGGAGGTGGCCCAGAGGTGCCCAGGGGGTGCCCTGGAGGTGGCCCGGAGGTGGCCTGGAGGTGGCCTGGAGGTGCCCAAGAGGTGGCCCGGAGGTGGCCGGGAGGTGCCCAAGAGGTGGCCCGGAGGTGGCCGGGAGGTGCCCGGAGGTGGCCCGGAGGTGGCCTGGAGGTGCCCAAGAGGTGGCCCGGAGGTGGCCGGGAGGTGCCCGGAGGTGGCCCGGAGGTGGCCCGGAGGTGCCTGAGAGGTGGCCCGGAGGTGGCCGGGAGCCGCGTGTAGTGGCAGCTAGTCTCCGTTTGAAGGAGGAGGAGCAGCCGTGGAAGGCGTTGCGGGGCAGAGGGGGTGCAGCTGTCGCGGGGAAGGCTTGCAGGAAACCCCAAATCTTGGGGGCGTCTCGGGCACGTTGTTTTCTTGGCTTCATTCACGCGTAGCCGTTCCTTCCGTGGATCCACTTGCGCCGGGCTCCTTCCTGTATTTTCGTCTCCGGCTCCTAAACCAATTTCCGCCGAGGTGTACCCTAGTCTTGGTCCCCCCCGTGCTTGTCAGTTTGACAGCGAATGTTTTGAGGGACGGTTCCCATTTGCTTACAGAGGCGAGATCAGATGCGCCCGCGGTGTCCACGCGTCATCGCAGGCTTCTAGAGGCGTGAACCGCTTCGCTCTTCTGAGACGCTTCGGAAATCTCCTCGGTGCTGCTCTTTGTTCCCTGCAGAGCTCCACTTACGTGCGGGGGATCTTTCCGTGTCCAGAAGGAAGGGGGCCGGTGCTGGGGGATCCTGGTGGGGCCCCTTGCCCGGTCCAGCCGGGAGGTGGGGGGGGCAGGTGCCACCCGAGGGCAGCGGCTGGGCCAGCCCGTCACTGGGAAGGTACGCGATGAAGCAGGGGGAGCCCCTGGGCTGGTTCACACCAGGTCTCTGGATAGTCCGGTGACGGCTTTCGTGGGACACATGTGGGCGCCCGGTGCCGTAGCCTCGCAGGGTGTCGCTTCACGCTGCCTGCGGTGGCCGCTGATGTAGACGACGGCCGGGCCGCGCTCTGCTGGGTGCAGGCCGCACTTGCCCTCTCCCTGGAGTCTCGTGCCGCCCAGCCGGGGACCGTTGCCCCGGTTCTCAGGAGTGCCGTGGTGACGGGGCCCCGAGGGCCCTTGCCCAAGGTGACAGGGTGTCCGGCCAGGCTCCTTGCATCGTCTTCCCCAAGAAGGGGGCGATGGCCACGTAAAGGGAGGCGCGACTGCGTGCGGCTCAGCCTCGGCCTGGCGGGGAAAGCACTTGTCGCAGTCCCGGCTGCCGCCCCCACAGCCGGATGTGGCCGCGTGAGCCAAAGGGGTCCGTTCATTGTTCCCAGGAAAGTTCCAGCACCACCGGCGGCCTTCACCCGCAGCGCCTCTCTGCGCCCGGGTATCTCAGCTTCGGCGTTGACCATGCAAACTGCATGTGCGTTTGTCCGAGACGTCACACGGCCCAGCTTCGGGTCCCCTTGGCGTGGGCCCTCTGGGCTCAGGGGAGGCTCTGGGTCTGCAGGTGAGATGTCAGGTGGACTCGTGCATCCGCTCAGGAGGCCACACCGTGGGGGACGGGGGACGGGGCGACTTGTAACTGCCTGGGAGATGACCTCCCGTGGCCGGGGAGCGCGGTGTCCCGCCCCAGGTGAGGCTGGGCTGACGTGGGGCACCGCTGCTGGAGGCCCCAGGAGGGCCCAGGCGCCCCAGCCTCTCCCGCTTCTCCCGCTTCTCCCGCGGCTCTTGTGCACGGCCCCGAGCTCTGCGGTGGCCCCGGCCCCAGGCCCCCCCGGAGGCTCCAAGCCGCACGGGGACCTCCCGTTGATTCCAGTTGCCGCCCTGCCGGGGGCTTCCGTGGCCCTGGGCACAGTTTGAAAGTATTTTATTTTACTGTGTATTTCTTCTGATTCTTAGCAACGTATTAGAACTTTGTGGAGTTGAACCTGGGTCGAAGAAAAACCCTACAATTACCGAATACGTAGTAAATGATGAGAATCCCACACGTGGAAGTCGACCACTGTCTTGTGTACCCCCAAACGCCTTTCTCTCTCTGATCAATGAATTCCACCAGACTTTTAATAAAACACAGCCGTGTCTCGTCCCGCCTCTCCCCGGGTCCCGGTCCTGTTTCTCAAAGCAACGATTGTTATTTTTTCTGCTTTTTTGGTCTGGTTAGGCTTTTCTAAATAATATCCTTAAAATGCCTTTCCTATTTTATTTTATTTTATTTTTTACAATAATAAGCAATTTCTTGAATTTTTTTGAGATATAATTGACATATAATGTATTAGTTTCAGGTAATCCACCTAAAGATTGGATATTTGTGTTTGTTGCAAAGTGATCACCGCTGCACGTCTAGTTAACATCTGCCACCAGACGTATTACAAGATCTTGGTTTTTGCTTTTTCTTAGATGCCATTTCTTGACTTAGCTACGTTGTTTTTTCCCTCCCAGCCCCCACACAGACACCCTTCCCTCTTCGTCTGCTGCAGTGATGCCGAACTTGGGGTTCAGTCGCGGGCCGTGTGAGCCTTATCCATGCGTGAGCTACGGAGAGTGGCCCAGTCACTGTTCCCTTCTAGGATGACTTTATTTTGCTGTTACTCTTAGCGTGTTTGTTCTATTTGATCCTTTTGACTCTCCAACCTTTCTAGGAGACTCCCTTCGGTAGAGGGCAGACCTATCAGGCCGACACCTGAGCCTCCCTCCTTTGTACCTCTCCCTGCAGCCGTCCCTGCCGGAGCGCCCACGCTCCTGTTCCAGTCCCCGTCTCGTCGTCCCCCGGGCCTCCTGTCCCCGTGGGACATCCACACCGTCGTCACCCGCTCCTCCTCCCATGTGCTGGGGCCTCCGTTACAGGATCCAGGCGGAAAATGGGGTCACGGGAAAGCTAGCGGCCTGCACGGGGGAGCGCCCGTTCCTTCTCCTTGAGAATATTCATGGTGGCTTAAGAGTTTCTTGATTTGAGTTCTTCTTTTGATTTTTTTTCCTCTGTCGCTAGACTCTTTCTCGGTGAGCTCTTCGTCCTGGAGAGAGCACCTTCCCTGGCTTTGAGAGAGTCCAAAGCAAGCCTGTGTTTTGAGGTCTTGTGTGCGGAAAACACCTGGATCCCACTCTTCCCGCTGATTGCTGGGAAGTTGGGCTTGGTCGAGGGTTCTGGGCCGGGAATGACTCTGCCTCAGAGTTTTTTGTTTTTTTTTTTAATTTTTTTTTTTTCACCTCAGAGTTTTGAAGCATTGCCCTCCCTGTCTGACCTCTTCCGTGCTTCTCCAGGGCCTGATCTCTCCCAGGTGATCTCCAGTGGCTGTGGCCACCCGGCCATGCCTTCTCGGTATGCAGGGGAGCAGGGCCTGGACCACGTGCTTGAGATCTTCAGGGCACACTCAGAGCGGTCCCTTCCAGCTTTCATGCCGTGTCCCGAAAGGCCTTTCCGTGCCTTCATCCCAGTACCTGCGTGCGACATAAAAGCTGCACCTGGCGCTTGTGGTCTGCTCGCTAGCTGGGGGAGTTGCCACAGGGCGTCCGTGTGCATCCCAAGGGTACTCGCTCGGAAAACAGCAGGCGTGGGGCCCAGGGCTGCCCAGGGAGGCTGTAGGCTGGGCTGAGTGGTGCCCTGGGGGGCCGGGGGCCGGGGGCCAGGTCCCGCAGCTGGCCTGGCTTTGCATGAACACAGCAGATCCTAGAAGAGGCTGTGCCTCAACCAGTCCAAAGGCAGAGAGAATTGGTGCCTTGACCTTGTCAGCACAGCACTCGGCTAATACCTTGACCTGGCCGGACAGGAGGCTCGGAGTTGAGACAGCGTCGGGCCGGTTGACGGTTTAGATCCGGACTGGAGCCTGGGGCGCCCTGGTGCCCGTCTGCTCGTCGGCTCCAAGAAGCCGTCCCGCGCCTGTGCTCGGGCTCTGTGGGCCGTGTGGCCTGAGAGCAGTGCGCGCCCGGAGTAGCGGATTGCAGCCAAGGCCCGAGAGAGCGGATCCACTGAGACCACCTGGGACCCTGAGTTCGTAGCCTCTGAAGGCACTAACCGGTCTCGGCCTCCAGAAGATACTTGTGCCTGTGACCAAGCTGAGCCGGCCCTGACCTAGTAAACCGAGGCCAAAGCCTTTCCAAAGAGGGCACCTGTATGATGAAATAGGAAATGGGGAGATCTTTGCTCTGCTTTAACCACCTCATTGACAGATGAAGAAACCGGGTCCCCAGGCTCCGCAGGGAGCTGGCGGCAGCACGACCCACATCCGAGCCTCCTGACCCCTTTTTCTCGAAACCGCATGCCATTCGGTGTTGAAAGAGTGAGCATGACCAACCTAGGAGGCAAATCCTAACGCTCCCAAGGGCCGGAATCGCCGATGGTAGTTTGCAGGTCGGGGTGCAGATTTTGCTCTGTGGGTCCCACCGTGCCTTGGGGGAGCCCGAGAACCTGGAGCCAGCCTACTGACCGGCCTCCCCACGACTCGCCGACCCTCCAAGCTCCCCGCGGTGGCCTCGGGCATTCGCTGCACACGTCACGCTCCCTTCTGTGCCACCATCAAATGAGCCAGTTTGTTAAGTCCCTTTTGTTAGAAGGGGCCTTCTGCCCTCAGTAGCGAGGGCTCGCATCTGCCTACTTCTGCTCGGGACGAGGTGCTTAACACCCAGCGAAGGGTACCACAACCTTCTTTCAAGTGAGGAGTCGAAGTCTGTCCCAGAAAACCTTTCATAAGAAGAATTCTTGGCACGGGGCCCCCAGGGGGCTCAGCGGTTGAGAGTCTACACCTTGGGCTCAGGGCATGACCCCGGGGTCCCGGGATCGAGTCCTGCATCAGGTCCCCGCAGGGAGCCGGCTTCTCCCTCTGCCTGGGTCTCTGCCTCCCTCTCTGGGTGTCTCAGGAATAAATAAATAAGATCTTAAAAAATGCATTTACCATTCAAGGGAGAAACACTTTCAAATGCGCCTGAATTACACATGGTACCCGTGTTTGCTGAAACAACCCCAAGACCTGTCGAAGCGGCCGTGATCTCTCCGTGCATCTGCGGGTTGTCACAGCTCAAGGCTTCGCTTGTTACCAGGACGATCTCTAACAGAGCTGCTGACCTCTCTCGAGCTCTCCTGGGTGTTCACAGAAAACATGCATGCGCCCAGCGTTTTTAAAAGCTGATGTTTTCGTGGGTAATAAAAGCCAAACGTAGAAGTGAAGACGGAGGCTGTCCTTTGGAGGCATGTTGCAGGCAGTGTCTGGGCCTCGGTGGCTCCCAGCGCATGGACCCCAGATCCACCTTGGACGCGGGGGAGACGGCCGTGAGCTGGAGGGGGACATGCACGAGCTCCTCGCACACTTGCGTTCCTGCGCCTCCCGTGCGCGTGTCGCGGGCTCTGCCTCGGCAGGGGAACCGCATTTCATCCACACGTGCATCTCTGTGGGAATCTGTGTTTCCTCGGTCTGCCTTTCGAATTTAGCTCCCAAAAACCTTCTTGTAAATTCAGAACAAAAGCTGCATTGATGTCGTGTGTACAACATCGGAAAGTTTTAGTGAGAGACTTTCAACAGTTCATGAGAAAATGGTGTAGTAAGACTTCAACTTTTTCTTAAAAATGATATCTAAGTAGTTGAAGATATTTAACAACAAAGTTTCATCTTCAGCTCGAGTTTTATTTATTAGGATAGATTTTAAAATAGACTCCAATGGACATGGAAAATATCTAAAAATTGTTTAGTTTTTTTTTTTTAATTTATTCACTGGTGGACACTAGTGAACAGTATTATTGAACAACGGGTTTTCTTTATCAAAATGGATCATTTCTATTGAGTTTTTTACTTTTAATATCACAATATAGCTGAAAAGCTGACACGTTTGTATATTTTTTTAAGATTTATTTTAGGGAGAGAGAGAGAGTGTGTGCAAGCACTAGTGGGGGCAGGGGGAGACAGAGAGGGAGAGAATGTCAAGCTGACTCCGTGCTGAACACAGACTCTGACGCGGGGCTCCATCCCTGGACCCTGAGATCATGACCTGGGCTGAAATCAAGAGTCGGATGCTTAAGGGGCTCAGCCACGCAGGTTCCCCCCTGTTTGCGTATTAATGTCGTGTATGAGGTGCTGTGCGTGTGCCAGCTCTCAGCTCCTTGCTGCCCATAAACCTCTGCTGTGTGCAGGGTTACCTGGTGCAGACAGGTGCATGTCCTGAGGCCTGCGGGCCCATGGCTGCCGCGCACCTATGGATCAAGAGCATGGCTGTTGGCAAAAGAACCATTCTTGGGCTGTAGTCCCTAGATTGTCAATGCTGATCTTCGGCTTCTAGTTAAAGCTCCCAGATGCCGGGGTGGCCGGGTGGCTCAGTCAGTTAAGCGTCTGCCTTTGGCTCAGGTCATGACCTCGGGTCCTGGGATCGAGCCTCTCAGTTGGGCTCCCTGCTCAGCAGGGGTCTACTTCTCCTCCCCGCTGCTCGTGCTCTGTCTCAACTACATGAATTCAATCTTTAAAAAACCTTGCAGATGCCTCATAAGAAGCCGGACCGCTCCTGCGTGTTGGTATGGCTTTCCTCACAAGTGTGTCCACTGAGGCTTGAGGGAGGTACACCTGCTGCCACTCTCTGGAGATGAGGATGCAGGAGTTGGCCACGGCACCATTCTCTTTGTCCTCTTTGACCTGAACAAACACATCATCCCAACAGGCCTTTTGTACAGTGGCATTAGGATGGATTACATTCATCGTGTGCCTAATAACTTAATTATGTCAACTGACTTATTTATTAAATAAATATTGAATGAACAACAATGCAAAAAAGTATTGATTGAGCGCCGGCTATCACCAGGTAGTGATTTAGTGCTGGAGCATCACCAGCGAGCTGGAGAGAGTGAGCCCTTCCCTCATGTAACCTGCAGTTTGGTGTCGGGAAGTGCAGGCTGTAAACAAAGGCACCAGCGGATCAGTACACAAGGAGAAAGCGAGATGAGAACCACGAAGAGAAAAGACAACCCTGGAAGAGCCTCAGAGTGGACTCTGATTGCAGGCCACCAAGGAGATGACGTTTCAGCACCATATTGACTGTGACCACCGTCCGCAGGGTGATACCTTGATTCATTCTTGTGCTTTGCCAGGCTTCTGGAAGCAAACACCTTTTGCTAAAGGACGTATGTTCTCCTTGATGAGCATAGCCAGGCCCTTGTGGGTGTGGCAGGTTGGAGGTTCTGATGTAGCTGACTGCACGGTTGGGGTTGTTTCTAGAATATGGGTTATTTTATTTTTTTAAGATTTTATTTATTCAATCATGAGACACAGAGAGAGGCAGAGACACAGGAGGAGGGAGAAGCAGGCTCCATGCAGGGAGACCAACATGGGACTCGATCCCGGGACTCCAGGGTCACGCCCTGGGCCAAAGGCAGACGCTCAACCCCTGGGCCCCCCAGGCATCCCTAGAAGATGGGCTATTGACCAACCAACAGACGGCATCTCTGCCATTTGTAGGCCTGGGTTACCTGCCATCCAGGGGTCATCTGATCGAAATGCAAGCTCATGACTGAGATGTCAACCAGATTCGCCCATATTCCCGGCACTTGCTGACTCTGTGGTCGAACGAGGTGTTTCCTGTCATTGCTCATGTGTAACGCCAGATGCTATAAACACCGACGCTGCGTCGCTCATTGGGGGAGCCTCATGAGACACTGTCCCCTCTCCCTATTACACATTATTCTGTTCTCCTCCCCTGCGTTGTTTTTCATGGCTACCGTCTGTCTTGTTTGGAGAGTTAATAGGGCCCTGGGAATCTCAGGTGGAATTATCAGGAGAGACTTCTGTTTTCCATTAGAGCTTGGTGAGGGCTGCTCTAAAGGTTTGTCTCCCTTGTTTAATTAGAGAAGGTTGTTAGGGTTGTTTCCACCTCCGTGTACCGCCCAGTGTGCACGGAGAGGGGACAGGGAGTGGGCAGGCCTGTAAAGGTAGCACCTTCTAGGTCACCGGTGTGAGGTTGTAAACCGACTGTGTTGGGGAGGTGGCTCCTGTAATACCACCCATCACTGATTCTCTTGTCCTTCCTCTTTTATGGCTTCCTTTTGGCAAAGAGTGAAAAGCATTAAAAACAAACAGACGTACCCAGAGACTCACTTTTAATTAGTTGGGATGGTTTCAGTTCATTATCGTAGCATGTGGGCTCCCAAAGTGAGCTTGGGGGGTCGTCTGTGATGTTCACTTACTATACTTACTCACTTGCTGTGTTTTATTGATGGACTCTTTCTGCACTGAGACCTCACCGTGTAGGGCTTCTTCTCTTACTGGGGTAAGAAGAGGGTGCCCTAATGATGAAGTATTAAGTTCTTACAGTAGGCGATTAGGGTCTGATCAAGGTGCATTCACCCAAAAAGGGATTGGTTGGAACTAGGGAGGGCTTCCCGTGAGGAAGGGGAGGAGAGGGCGCAGGGTAACGATGGGCTGGAGAACGGGGCCAACCCACAGAACAGAACCGAGGCTGGCTGGGTACCACACGGAGACATGCAGCTCAAGTCCAGCTATTTGCACCCTTGAGTTTTTGGAGCAAAGGGGATGGAGAAACAAAAGGATCACTTGCAGCTGTGGTAATGTCCTCGGTCTTAGAACTGCTGCAGAATGGCTGGGTTCCTCTTGGGGTGCGGACGGGTGCAGGTACATTGGGGTGGGCTCTTGAGCAGAACGTGGATGTCAGCCGTTGAGTGGTTGACCACGACTGAATGGGCATTTTTTAAAAGTTTAGGTATATATGTGTGCATGTATGTGATCTCGACACCCAACACAGAGTTTGAGCTCAGGATCAAGAGTCCTGTTCTTCCAGCTGAGCCAGCCAGGGCCCCCTGAATGGGCATTTAAAGGGCAGGAGCCGAAATGACAGTTGTTCTTTCAAATCTACTCTCTAGAACATTCTGGAGCTTTAGATCAGTTGGTTAAAGTGAGATGCCGAGGGACTCTATGAATGGCGTGTAAGTAGAATGTTTGAATAGGAGTCAGTAAGACCCAGGTCTTTCACTTACAGGCTGCGTGGTTTTAAACACGTTGCTCCAGCTCCTCTATGAAGATCCTGTCATATGTCTCACTTCGTCGGGTTGTTTAGGAACATTAAATGATCCGGGGAAATGAAAATATCCAGTACGTGGGTAGGTTCTCATGACACATCTCATCTCACCCAGTAGTGTGTGTCCCACTCACTTAGAGCCTTCTTCTAGAAGCAGCTTCAGCACCTGCCCGATGCCTGTACCCAGCACATGCATTTATTTATTTATGAAGGAAGAAGCCCCAAACTTCACCTTGATGTTTGGGTCAATTATGTGCACAGGCTCTAGGCTTAGAGTTTATGGATTCAGAGAGTGTTGGAGTGGATAACACCTTGAGAGATCTTCCCGTCTTCCTCTTAACCCTCCTATGCTACACTGCAGTGTGTGACTTTGAAGCTCTCTGCCTTCTTCTCGTAGCTCCTTTCTGTGGCTGAATCTGGTAGTCCGTGCTTAGCCTGTTGGCAACTCAGCTGGAGTGGCCTGCAGAAGTCGGCTCACCCACCCTCCTTGAGAGTCTGCTTCTGCTGAGCTGCACTGGGCGCCTGGGTAGGTGCAAGACCCTCTGGATTGGCAGGTACATACACCAGGTAGAGCTAAGGAACCCGTTGCATGCCCGCCCGCCCCCACCCCCCCCCCACCCCCGCCACGGTGCACCCTGTTGGATTTGCTCCTGGCTTTTTTCATAATTCCAAAGCAGGAGGAGAGAGAGCAGGCCTGATTTCACTTTGCCTTGAGCTCACATGAATTTGGTTCCACTCCAGCCGTACCCTTGGCCTCTCCCGTTCTCTGGGCTCAAGAACACAAACTCCCTGCTGCTCCACACTGCTGCCCTTGTGTTTCATCACCGTGCCTTGCTGACCTGTGCACATTCCTGGAATTCATTGGATTATCACCACCCTTTTCTACTAGAGACAGCCTGTCTCCCTCCTCCACTGCAGGATGCTCTTTCCGATGGCTGTGAACCACTGTTGCCCTGCCTGTGGGTGCCTTCCAAAATGTCTCATCTCCCTGTAGAAAGTCTCTCATCCCTTTATTTTGTTTCTTCGTTTTTCTCTTCTCTCTTGCTTCTAATTCACTTTTTTGGTCATCACAACTAAAGAAATACCTTCCTAGAAGAAAAAGTCTGAGTTTTATTCAGTCTTCAATTTGTAGTTAATAATCATTACTTACCTTACTTCACTTCGTGATTACCCTCTTTCTTTCCAAATTATTTAAAACTATATATTTTATTGACTTTTAAGAAAATGTATCTCCCTCTCCCCAACCTACAGGCGTGTTTAAACAGATCTGAATTTGGGATGTATTTTCATCTTGCAATTCAGAGAGTCATGGTTATCTGGTAGATGTTTTTTAATCTGCCTAACAGTGCATAATTTAATTTCACAAAGCATCTTCAGGCAGTGTTTACATGCTCTGTACAAAAGGCCAGGAAAAATGAAAGCCAACTTCGGTTGAGATTCAGAATTTTGTAATTTAGGGAAGATGGCTACCGGTATGCCTAACTCTTGAGAAGATATAGGACTATCTTCCAGCAAAGTGTGATAATGATCTGAACTTTGAATAATGTTAGATAGATCATTGTGATTGATTGATTGATTGATTGTGAGACCCTTCTTTTATGATTTGAGCTACGGTAATATTACATAAAGGCAACCATACACAGAGGACTCTGTCTAGGCCAAGTCTATGATTATATATATTTCAGTAAAGGAAAACAGAACCTGCTTTTTGGGTCTCTAGCTTGAAAGAGTTATAAAGCAAATACTACAGATTAATTCCGACCTCATAACTATGGAGGGTCTAGTGCTTTTTTCCATGGATTCCTTTCCCTGAAGACAAAAAAATTGTATTTTTGCTGTTAACATTATTTCATAAGGCAAAGTGGGTTATTCTGTACACAGAAGTGGGGGTTAGAGTTTCACATGTGGGACACACTAAATATTATTCTTTATGTTCATAAACCAGAGAATTTTTTAAAAGATTTATTTATTTATTTATTTATTTATTTATTTATTTATTTATTTAAGGGGCCGCTGAGCCAGAGAGGGAGAGAGATTCTCTAGCAGACTCTCCGCTGAGCATGGAGCTTGACTGTGGGGCTCAGTGTCATGACCCCAAGATCAGACCTGAGCTCAAACCAAGAGACAGACAGTTAACCAGCTGTGCTACCCAGGTGCTCCCATAACCAGAGTTTTTTATTTGTTTTGGGAGTTATCCTCTTATTTGCTTTATGACAAATTTTGCCTCTTGAGCCATTTAATTTGACCTTGAACACTCATCATGAAGAAATGGAAAATTTAGCTTTTTGTCTTGTCCAGTGGATACACAACTAGCAAAGAAAATTATTTTTAGAGATTTGTAATGAGCCGCTGAGCAGAGTCCACAGAACATGGCTCTGGTACCTTCGCGTCCTTCGGCATCATGTCATCCACAGAGCCCCGTGCCAGCCTGGCCACTGTGCTGTAGACTTCCTCCATCGCTAAGGCTGAGGGGGAACCTCCTGGGCCCTGTGTGCAGACCGGATGCTCGCAGATCCATCCAGGGACGAGGAAGAGCGGTGGCCCTGAATGACCTGTGCGCAGGAAGCTAGAATGGTGGGTGACCCGAGAGTACTTTTGCGCCCAGCCTGTCATTCTCCTTTGTGGGCATCTCCCTGGAGTACACGACTGTCACGTGGCGATGAGCACGAGTGCAGGCTAACTGGACAGTAGTCAAAGCCCATAATTTGATAGGAACTTTTCTATTTAAAATGGTGGACTAAAATAAAATAAAATAAAATAAAATAAAATAAAATGGTGGACATATTTTAGAGATTCCACAGCCTCTTCTGTTTTCTTTTTTAACCATTAGACACAATCTTTTAGGCTTTCTCTGGATCTCTGCCTGTTTTCCTTACACTCTCCTTCATCTCTGAACACATGGATTGAGTCTTATTTCTTAGCTGACCCAGATAGCAGAGTGGAGACTAGTCCTAGGAGCAGAACTAGCACCAGATTAAAATTTAAAATGATGTTGCTGAGTCAGAGGGTATAGAAAAAAGTGAGAAAATACTAAGAAAAAAAGGAAATAGACAAATGAGGCCAACCGAAAAGTGAATCAGAAATGATGCTCTACGAGTGTGGCTAGCAATCATCCGTGGGCTGTAATAATCATAAGCTAAACATGAGTCATCTGGGCAGTGTGGTATTTTTTAAAGCAGTCATCACATTGAGATGTAGAAATTGGACACAGTTTGCTAAAGCAAAAGTGCACGTAGTGATTTGGAGCTCTACTTTTCCAAAGCAGCTAAACCATATAGTATGTCTTCATAGAACAAATGGGGTATTATTATACAAATACAACTTACATATCTATAAGATGTATGTATTTATTTTTATATAAATTTTATAAATACATTTATAAAATTTGTGTATAAATATATACACAAATACATATTTATAACGTCTATATAATACATACATGTTATATTCCATGACAGTGGGATTGTAATTTGCAGTGTTTACCTATCGTGACAGGTCTATGTATGTTATAGTTGTCATATATGATATTTACTTGCCTTGCTTTACAAAATCTGGAATATCCTTTATCAGAAATTATATCCAATGTCAGCTAAAAGAAGTACCTGTGTCAGACATCATATTTTAATTTTAAAAAGATGTAATTTTTTTTTTCCTGTTGATTAGGTATAGAAAAGCCCATCCATCTGCAGAAGGATGTTTCTGATAGCCAGAGACTCCAGGATTAGCGGTGCCTTCTCCTTTCTGGATCCACTGATGTCAGCATAGGTTCCCAGGCTAATTTGGATACAGGCAAGGGTTAATGGCCTTTTTTATTGAAGTAAAAGTTATTTTTAGGAAAAAAGAGCCATTATCGTTCAGCTGTGGGGATGCCCCTCCGAGGCACAGTGAGGCAGAGCTGGTAAAATGGGCGAGTGGCCTGTACAGTCACCCGAGCCTGGTGTTCAGAAGGCCCCATGGTTAGGGATTACTGCTCCGCGGTTGCTGCCTTGCGGTTCTCTATACTTTCATCTTTGGAGTTCTGTTTTGTAGGTGAAGTCTGATGGGACAGTGAGGAAGCACTGGGGGTGTGGAGCTTCAGCTCGCCTTGAGGGGTTCTTGCCGTCCCCTTGCGCCACTTGTCAGCCATCCTGCCCAGCCGCCCTCCCCCTCCCAGCTGCTCTGCATGACCTCCCTGCAGTGGGCAGGTTGTATCAAGAGGTAGAGGCTTGTGTTCCACTGTGGCCGTCTGCCCCTCACAGCAAGGCCTGGGCACAAGGGTGAGGAGGGTCCTCATCAGGCATGTGCCCCTCAGCCTCGAGATAAGGTGTTCGCTGCCCTTGCCCCAGCTGGTGATGCCAGAGTGCATTCAGGGCTGATGGGTCATGGGCATTGCACCCACTCTGGATCCAGGTCCCAATATGCCCTGGAGTGGGGGTTGAAATATCTTGGGGACCCATTAGTCATGGGTGGGGGTTAGACTGGTGGGAATGGGGTATTGACTTCTCCACCTCCAGCATTTTCACCTTGCAGTGGACCTGGAAAATCATGTGTGCCCTGAGTGAAGGTGATGTGCATCCACAGACCTCCCTCTTCGAAGTCTGTACTTGATCACTCTGCGTCTCATGATTTCTTTTTTTTTTTTTTTTTTTTTTTTTTTTTTTTTTTTTTTTTTTTTATGATAGTCACAGAGAGAGAGAGAGAGGCAGAGACACAGGCAGAGGGAGAAGCAGGCTCCATGCACCGGGAGCCTGACGTGGGATTCGATCCCGGGTCTCCAGGATCGCGCCCTGGGCCAAAGACAGGCGCCAAACCGCTGCGCCACCCAGGGATCCCCAACGTCTCATGATTTCTTGGGCATCCTGCATTTTGACCACAACCCATCTCTTAATTACTATTCGACAACATTCAGGAATCGTCTGATCACCCATGTGTGGCCGTCTTTCCTTTAAAATTCCACCATGGGTGACATGGTCACCACTTGTGAATTCTGAGTGGGCAGATGAGCAGAGTGCTTGCTCACTCAGCGCTTGCTCACTGGGAGAATCCCTGGCCCTGGCGCTCAGATCAGGACGTGCCCCATGATCCTCTTTGGCAGGTTCTGATGGTGTTTAGTTCTGCAGCTGAGAAGTGCTTCATACCTCAAAGTAATTGTCAGCATCAGTCAAGCAGATCAATACTTACAAACACTTAGACTTCAGGAATGCATTAGGTTTCAGCAACACGTTTAAGGAAATCTATTATTATGCCTTTGTGGATAAGATGGAGTGATATGGACAAGACTGTAGGGGCGGACAGTCTATCATATTCATAAGTGCTGATTAATAAATCTAAGTCACTCTGGAAGAAGTTGCTAATGGAGAGTGACAGGACACCAGCACTGATTGATTACTTTGATCAGGAGTGTGGATGAGGACCGATGACCTGCAGATAGCAAGTGTGTGGGTGCTATGAAGGTGGACAAGAGAACAAATGGGATTGATGACACCATTAAGGTCTGTGGGTTTGACTGATGGGCTCTGTCAAACAGGAACAAATTCAATAGGACATACTTAGATTCAAAAGTTGCATCTGAAAAATAGGATCCATGGAGGTTTTTAACCGCCTATTAATCCAGAATAAGCTGGGATGCTGATGGACCTGTTTAAAAAAAAAAAAAAAAAGAGGCTGTCCCCAAGATTTGAAAACTTGTGACGACACAAAATCCTTCACACAATAGCTATTTTATTCATAATCGCTCCAAATAGGAAGCAACCAAATTGTCCTTCAGTGGTGAGTGAATTAGCAGCGGTCCATCATATAACAGAATGTTATTCAGTGTAAGAAATGAGTTGGGGCTCCTGGGGGGCTCCGTCGGTGAAGCGTCTGCCTTGGGCTCAGGTCCTGATCTCGGGGTCCTGGGATGGAGCCCCGCATGGGGTGCCCTGCTCAGCGGGGAGCCTGCTTCTCCCTCTGCCTCTGCCCCCCACCTTGTGCACACACTCTCTCTCGGTCTCTCTCAAATAAATACATAAAATCCTTAAAAAGTTCGTACCAGAGGACTCAGGATCCTGCCTGAATCAGCGCCCACCAGCCAAGATGGGATGATCAGTAGGAATCACACTCTGTGCACCGAAGCACGTCTCGTGTTCGTAGCGACAGTAAGGGAAGGAATGAAGAAAACCCATGGAGTTACCCTTGGAGGAGCCTAAGGAGCTGCCTCATTACCTTGACAGCTGGTAGATAAAGAGAAAGAATCAAGTATTAATCCTGGGCCTCTTGTGACCTCCATCTCTCAGGGCACCTTCGTCCATAGGGGAAATTTCTCTCTGTGGGCCTTTGAAGGCCTCCCCTCTGTATAGATCTGATGCAGCGAATACCCACAGCAAGAGCGAGGGGTGCTCGCTCTTGGGTATCTCCCCAGGGTCGTCCTCGTCAGTGGCTGCCGATATCACAGAAGCATGGACACCGGACACCCAGACAGCACGTGTCTCCTGGTGGAAGCGCACACCACCCACCTGTGACGTAGATTCAACTTTGAATCTAACGCCGGTCACGGCCCTAGATCCAACTGCCAGCTTATATAGTCTGCCCAAGGCATGGAGGAAACCATTAAACTAAGCCACAGCGTTCAGTGAATGATTCTGAGACTCTGGAAGATTTTACTGGACAGATGAGTCTGTTTCTTCCACAAAGAATTTCAAGCGAGAGAGAGGGTTGGGGGGGGAGGAGACAGAGAGAGAGAGAGAGATGGCCGGAGACCTGTAAATTATAGGAGACTCAAAACTTGCATCATTAATTTCAATGTATGACTTTTCCCAATATTGTTTCAGTCTTTGTGCATATATACACGTGTGTGCAAAAGGTGGTTGGGTGAATGTGCACGCTCATGGGATTTAGTGTCTAGTGACACTAAAGAATTAGAATAAATTTTAAAGGGGAATTTTAATCTTAAATTAAAATTAGAATAAATTTTAAAGGGGAATTTTAATTTTAAATTGTGTTTTTATTGTTAGGTTAAATAGTCCTAATTTAATTTTAAATTAAAATTAGAATAAGTTTTAAAGGGGAATTTTAATTTTAAATTGTGTTTTTATTGTTAGGTTAAATAGTCCTTTTGGGGAAGATATGTGGCATTATCTGAAAATAAAATTACCTGGTGTTTGGGATTTGCTTCAAATAAATGGGATGGTTGGTGGGGTTGGGAAGGAGAACTTGGTAGGAACATAGAATAGGGCCATGGATGCAAAATTGTTGAGGTTTCTATATTATATTTTGGCCTCTCTTTTTATATGTGTTTGAGATCTACCAAAGTAGTTCTTCAGAAATAATTGTAACAACCCAAGCTCTCCTGAATATTAGGCAATTCCTGGAAAATGAAGAAATTAAACTCATGTGTTCCTAAGATTTTGATTTCAAATCACAAGTCTGCACAGCCACAGACTGTTTAAATTTGGAACCGTGAGATGAATCATCTTAAACAGTAGAAATAACTAAAATACCAAACATGCATAGTTTTTTTAAAAAAAAATATACGAATGAGTAATATTAGGGATTCGTTTTGCAAACATTTCTGCACTTAAGTCTTGGGGTTGAGGATGCTAACCTGCGAGGCGGCAGTCGTGGAGTCTGTACAGTCTCAGCATTCCCTTCCTAAGCAGTTGTCGGGGTTGCCTTTGCATCAGCCTGAGGATTCTGGTGTGTAAATGAAGTTTATTGGAAGGTGACCTTCCCCTGCTTTTATATAATATCTATGCTGCTTTCACAGAGTGACAGAGTTGACAGTTGCCATAGACTATATGACCCATGAAGCTGAAAATGTGTTCTGTCTAGGCCTTTGGGGAAAATGTGCTGACCTGGTTGCAAAATATTATTCCTTCCTCATTCACCTTAACTTGTTTGGCAATAGACCTAGGATTTTCCTTTCTTCCAGGTGGTTACAGATGAGCACAGCATCATTTATTAAACAGTCCATCCCTTATGGTTGAGGGTTCTTCATGATCAATGAGACCCTTGCCCCGCACCCCTAAGTGGAATTGCTGTTGCAGTGCCCTCCAGGTGAAGTCTCTCAGGAGCCAGGGCTGAGGGTTACAGCCCTGTCATTACCTGATGTTTCTATTCCTGGAAGATCATAACTTCTAAGAGTAATTAATGATCTCCACTGCTTGGGTTGGTTTTCTTTCTTTATTTTTAAAAAGACATTTAACTGGTTTTCTGGCCAAGGGAAGACCTTTAAACTTGAGGGAACCTTCCTAGGGCTTTGCCTGGCTCTGCAAAGCAGGTGATTCTAACAAAACATCCTAATTTAACATCTGTGTAGATTATCTCTGATGTGGTGAATGAAACTGTGAGTTACAACTCATTTATGAGCTTTGAATCACCTTAGAAATACAGTCATCATTTAAAAATATGATAGAAGTGAATGGAAATAGCAGAAAGCATTACAGATTATAAGGATGAGTATTATTTGGGGGTGCCTGCTGGCTGTCGGTAGAGGGTGCAACTCTTGATTTCAGGGTTGTGGGTTCAAGCCCCATGCTGGGTACAGAGATTACTTTAAAAAATCTTTAAAAAGGGATAAATTCAGGTGCTTGGGTGGCTCAATTTCTGAAGCGTCTGACTCTTTGATTTAGGCTCAGGTCATGCTCTCAGGATTGTGAGATCAAGCCCTGCATCAGGCTCTACGCCGAGCACAGAGTCAGCTTGAGATTTGCTTTCTCCCTCTCCCTGTGATCCTGGTTTTTTTTTTTTCTCTCTCTCTCTCTAAAAAAAAAAAAAAAAAAAAGGATAAATTTATTTTTTGAAACTTTGGTTTCATTTGTATGTATTTAGATGTACATGAATTTCATACTGTGGGTCACCATCAAAAATTTTGAAAACTGCCATGTCAGTATCAGGTGGGGAAAACTGAGAGAGCCTGGCACACGGACGTGGCGAGCAGTGATCATGAGCTGATAGCAGGAAGTAAGGAAGAAGAAAACAAATACCCCAAACCAGCCTTGGTTAATACAAACATATATGAGCTCCAAAAATAGAGCCAGCTACTCTTCTCAGAGTAGAAGGACAAATCATTATTGCTAAAAAATATAGATGTTGGCCTTACGGATTTTCTTATATGTCTGCCCCTTCCCTCTGTGTGCTGCTTGTTCACTATTTCCTTCTGGTAGAACAGTGGCTGGCCCAATGTAGACACTTTCCAAATAAGTGTTTATCGAATACAAATACTAGTAGTTAGAAACACCTATTTCAGAGGATCAGGGTGGGGGCCAGCGCGGGGAGGAACCTGGGGTCTGGGAATTTATATTTTAACAATCTTTCCAGACAGCAGCCCGGGACTGTGGCAGATCAGTATTTAAGAATCACTGACTCATTTTACCTGGTTATTTTCCTGGCCCAGGTCACACACACAGTTAACATTATAATCAGAACTGGAGCCGGGTTGCCCACCTTCTGCTGGAGAGCTTTTCCCATAAAATCACCAGCAGCATCTCACGCCACCCATGTCTCATCAAACACATTGCACGAACACCATGCTTCCTCATCGTCCCCCCTCATCCTGTCCGTTGCCCTCAGGCATTTTCCTAAATCACCCATCATTCCATTTTCCTGCCCTATACCTTTGGCTTTCTCTTTAGTGCCGGTAACATTGAGACGAGATGCTGTGGCACATCATTCAGGGCCTCCCACAGTGTGCCCCCAGCCTGTCCCCTCAATATCTTCTCTCTCGTCAGTCTCCCAAATCTCTCCTTTAATCCAGATCCTTCCGCGGGGACGCCCCGGAACACGCAGCATGCCCCAGGCACACCTGCCCCTTCCCTGACTCTGACCGTCTGTAGGGGTTGTATCCTCCAACTGGAACAGTCTCTGTTTTCCTCTGAATTACATCCATCCTGCCAGACCAAGTGCAGGGGCCATTCTGTAAAGTCTTCCCTCATGAGTGAGTTAATCACTCCTCCTCCTTTACTTCTCTTTGTTCTTTGCTCACGTTTTATTAGAGTCCCTCAGACTCATTGTCTTGGATTTTGCTAGCTTGGCCTGCGTTCATCTGTGATGAGGAAGCAAGTTCCTGGAAGACAGGATTCTTTCTCTACAGTGTATGTTCTCCTCTGTAAGGCCTACAGTGCCTTTCAACTAGTATTAAATGACATATATGTTAATTTTTCAATGATTAGGATTGCATCAGGATTAATCTTAACGGGTAGTTTGGCCAATTAACCTGTATAGAATAGGCTTCATCCTCTACACGAAGCCTCAGAGCTCCTTGTAACTTGTTTGCCATTTTCTTCCTTTATAAGCCCGATCGTAAGAAAGTACTGCAGGGTTCGCGTGCTGTTCATGATGAAGAATTCCGTGTTTTTCTCTGGAAGGGAAGGGGCCAGATAGACCAAGGGGTAGTGATCGCAAAGGGGGGGGCTAGCACCTTGGATATTTGCTTGCTATTTTCAAGAGAATGAAGGGAGGGGATAGTAGTTAAATAAATGAATGTGGCGCGAGAGCAGAAGGCCGAGGGCAGTGAGGAAGGGGCATCTGCGTAGCTGCTCCGCATGTCGGGGAACCCCGCGGCGCTCCCCTTCTAGCGCCTCACGATTCAGTTGCAGGTCACTTCCATTCTCCATCTGTTAGCAGAGCGATATTTGGGGCACACCCGACGTAGCAAATCCTCTGCCCAGATCAGAGGTTACAGCGGAAAGCCTAGCACAAAAGCGTACATGGCTCGAGCGCTTCTATTTTGCTGACTTCGATGCCGATGAAAATAACTTCGATGTGGTCTCAGTGGGGTGATGCTGAAAACTGAAATTTGGATTGTTTCCATGGTGAAGACTAAACCTTGTTTTTTTTACTTCATTAGAGAGAGAGCTTGCATGAGAGAGACTGTGAGAGCAGGGGAGGGGCAGCGGGCGAGGCCGGGAGCTGAGCAGGGAGCCCGATGTGGCGCCACCCCAGGACCCGGGATCACGACCTGAACTGAAGGCTCAACCAGCTGAGCCACCCAGGCGCCCCGAGACTAAACCTAATTTTAAAAAAAGGATAAAAATTCTCAAATTGATATAATGATTTGTCTGTTTTTGCTGTTGCAGGTTCCTCGCGCTGACTCCGTGGAGAGTGTACCACCTGATTTCTGTCCTGATACTTGGGCGTGTTATTATGCAAATAATAAAGGATATGGTTTTGTCTAGAGCTAGAGGTAAGAAAACTGAGAATTAATTTTTATGCTAAATAATTTTCTAGGCCCTGAATGTCTGATTTTTGCGTAGGCATATTAACCAAGTAGTTTTAAAAGGGAACAACGTAACAGATCATGTAGACGTTGACTTTGGTGTTATTGATTATTTATTTATTTGGTAAATATTTATTTAATACTTATTATTTACTCACCTGATGTTGTGCCTAGTCATAGATAGTGCTCCTGGGTGAAAGGTCTGTGGGGGCTGGTTTCGCTCGGGCTCTAAGCACCACGGAAATATCATTTTGATTCACGAGTAGGCTGCAGCAAGGCTGACAGTGAAATCTTTATTACGCCCCACATGGTGACACTTGGACCCCTGGAACACGGGCTCATTTATGTAAAAATTTTCTCTGTCCCTGAAGAAAAAAAATTATTCAGGGCTTAAAAACAAGTAATAGTTGGGCGCCTGGCTGGCTCCGTCAGTAGAACATATGACTCTTGATCTCGGGGTTATGAGTTCCAGCCCCACGTTGGAGGTGGAGATTACTTAAGAACAAAACCAAAAAACAAGGAACAGTCAAGTAAATATTAACAAACAAGTTCATAATGAAGAAAAACGAGCTGACTGTAAACATCGTTTAGAAGTGAGAAGTTCGAATTACTTTTGAAATTTGCTTAAGGTGTTTCCTGAGTGATTCGTCTGTATCACAAATGCGAGTCCAGCTTTCCTGTTCTTGGAGAGGCCCCTCCCCCCAGGGTTCCAGTGGTTTCCGTGAATGGGTGAAACACCTTCCTCGGAATAACTGAGTCCTGGATACTAAGTGTGATAAGACTGATTGGATCAAAAAAGTGAACAGGAGGAGGTTATAGTGAGACATCTGAGTCCCTGAGTGATTTATTTATTCTCTGCTTGGTGGGAAACCTGCTTCTCCCTCTCCCTCCGCCTGCTGCTCCTCCTGCTTGTGCTTGCTCGCTCTCCCTCGCTCTCTATCAAAGAATTAATGGGTAAAAAAAAAAAAAAAGGTTTAAAACAAAAGAGATGCTTAACTGCCTGAGCCACCCAGGTGCCCCTCCAGGCCCCTAACTTTTATCCCCTCTCAGGCACCTGCCCCAGGACTTTCTGTTCACCACAGACGTAGGGAGGCCGCCTGGAGGTGGAGCACCTCACTCTGTGGGGTTTTGCAGGGGGTCGGTCAGATTTTTTAATTTTTCAATTTTTTAAAATGATTTATTTATTTATTTATTCATGAGAGACACACACAGAGAGGCAGAGACACAGGCAGGGGGAGAAGCAGGCTCCCTGCCCGGAGCCCGATGCAGGACTCAATCCCGGAGCCCCGGGACCATGCCCTGATGCTCCATTGCTGAGCCACCCAGATGTCCCAACTCAGTAGTTTCAGCGTTGAATCAAATTTGGTCCCGTCTGGGCACAAGTGACAAGGAGCGGACAAGCAGGGACGGAGCTGGAAGGCTTTGCGACTGTTCACTTTCTCACTCTCGGCCCCTGACGCAGGGGCCCTTCTCAGCCGTGGCTCATTGGCTTCATGTTCTTGTAGATACGGGACTTGCATGTTCCCAAGGTGGGGCCACCTCGTGACAAAGGGTCAGGCCTTTACCAAGCTAGGCTGGTAGGGCTGGGGAATGCGGGCCAGGGTCGGCTCAGGATCCCGCAGTCCCTGCTTTGGGCTTCACCCGAGGCTCAGGTGGCCCACGACAGTTCGTGGTAGTGGCTGGAGGGGAGACCACAAACACACGGGGATGGGGAAGGAAAGCACCAGGAGGGGGCAAGAGCTGGCTGGCTCCTTCCCAGCCCGATTTAGGGGAAGGAGGTGGTGCCTCTGCACCAACAGGTGGACCCCGCCTTCACCCCTTGGTCGGGGAGGGAGAAAGTGGAGGGCTGTTGCTTCAGCCCTGCTGAGTCTCCAGGGAAAGGGGAAGGCCGGGGTTCCGATGTCCTGAGTCCTGGGAGGGGGGAGGGCGGGCTGGCTCGGGTGCAGGGCGGCTGGGAAAACTGGCAAAAAAGCTGGAAAAACTGATCTCAAGGGTCTGGCCGTTGAGCCCACTCGCTGCATGTCGCAGCTGCCTAGGCCACCCGTCCCGACTGCGGGAACACGTCCTCATCCCTGCAGTGGCTCCAAACCACAGAATCTCTGCTCTGTGGGCCGGGGTGCAAGGGCAGGGTCAAGGGGCCCAGGTCCGGGCGCCGCAGGGCTGTGCCCCCTCCCTGGGTCTCCAGCCGCCCCGGCTGCGGGGTGTCGGTGGCTCTGCTCACGGCACCCCCTCCTCTCCAGCCTCTCCCAGGGAGGCCTGCGATTACCTCTGGGGCTCTGGGCCCAGGACAGGCTGCCCGCCGCCTGCTCCTGCCTCCATCGCATAGGCCACCTCCAGTTTGCCACGTAAAAGTTTCAGGGAGGGAAGACCTGCCACCCCTGGGTCACGCGGTCCCCTGCACGGCTGGCCTCCTTGCACGCCGGGACGGCAGAAACCGACCCAGGGCACAGGGTCCTGTGAGGGCTGCCGCCGGGTCCCCTGCTCTGCTGCTGCCCGCCTGGCCCCGCGGGGACTCCGCTCGTTGGGCTGTGGGTGGTGGGGCTCCAGGTCGTCCATACCCGAGAGGGCCGGGGGCGTCCACACCCAGGGGGCTGGGGCGTCCAGGGCGTCCACACCCGGGGAGCCGGGGGCTCCGGGTCATCCAGGGTGTCCCCACTCAGGGGATCCAGGGCATCTAGGGTGTTGGGGGCGTCCACACGTGGGGGTCCAGGGCGTCCAGGGCATCCCCACTCAGGGGGATCCAGGACGTCTAGGGTGTCAGGGGCGTCCACATGCGGGGGTCCAGTGTGTCCAGGGCATCCACACGCGGGGCTCCAAGGGCTCCGGGAGCTCCGGGGCATCCCCACATGGCAGCACCGTGGGCACCAGGTCAGTGAGTGCGGCCGCAGCACCCCCCTGGGCCTGGTCCCCTTGGCACCTGCTGGCCCGCAGGTCCCCGTGCAATGGCCTCAGCGGTGGAGCTCGGCCGGGGGGGCTTCCCGCTGATGCCCACTGTCCCTTGGCCGCGTCCCCTTCCCTCTCAGGCCGTACTTCCCTCCTGGCTCCCCTTCCTGTCCCGTGTTCCAGCAGCGCCCTGTGCGCCAGGGGGACAGCTCAGCAGTTAACTGCATGGACACTGTGTGGTGTTTATACCTGTCGCCTTTTTATTATTTTTTAAAGATTTTATTTATTTATTCAGGAGACACAGAGAGAGGCAGAGATACAGGGAGAGGGAGAAGCAGGGAGCCCGATGCGGACTTGGTCCCAGAACCCCAGGGTCACGCCCTGAGCTGAAGGCCAGCGCTCAGTCACTGAACCCCCACTTCCGCCCCCGGCGCCCCATCCTTTTCTCTCTTGACGGCCTTGCCTCCTTCACTGCTGCGTCTGGGTACTACTCCCACTGCCAGCTTTAATGACGCGCCGCCCTGGGAATGGCCAGGAGGCGGCTTCTGCACCTTCCCATCAAACAAATGCCAAAGATGATGTCCCTTTTGTCCTGCGGCATCCCCCATCCAAGACCTGTGTCATAAATTTTAAGAATTTAGTTCTTGGGGAAAAAAAGGTTTATCAAAACTGCTTGCATTCTTTCATCAGACTATTAGAATTGTTCAGTTGATCTAGCTTCCCTTTTTGCCTTGGCTGCCAGTCAGCCCAGGGATGAATCTGTCGCTCAGTTATGGTCACCATATTAGAATCCTGTTCCCCGGGCCCCCGGGGGGGGGCTCAGCGGTTGAGTGACTGCTTTCGGCCTGGGACGTGATCCTGGGGTCCTGGGATCGAGTCCCACATCGGGCTCCCTGCGTGGAGCCTGCTTCTCCCTCTGCCTGTGTCTCTGCCTCTCTCTCTGTGTCTCATGAATAAATAAATAAAAATCTTAACAACAACAACAAAGCGAATGATTGCTGTGAGTGAACGTGTTTCCTGTGGACCTCACGTGAGCCTGCATACGGCTGCAGACACCTAGAGGGCGAGTACATAGCAGCCTCCTTCCTCAAAGAACGGTGTCTTGGCTCTCGGGTCAGTGCCAACTCCAGGCCCACCGTGACGGCCGCCTCTGTTGTCGGCGCTCCGTGGAGCAGCGGCCTTTTCCCGCTTCCCTGAGCTCTTCCCCGCGCCCTGCCCACCTTGGTTCCCAGGAGCTCACGCGCGGCGCCTGCCCCAGGAGCAGCCCCGTCCCAGGCCCCGTCCCAGGCCCCGTCCCAGGCCGGGCCGCGGGTGTAGGGCTCTGTGTCGCACGGCCCCTGCCCAGGGGTCTTGCATGTGGCCGGAGCTCAGGTGGTCACGGGCCGATCCCCCGAACTGATGGTGGTGCCGAGGCGTACCCGGGACGGCTCGGTAGTCTCTAGAGCCTGGAGAGCTGAGCACCTGGTTCAGGCAGCTCAGCGTGTTTCTAAGTGCAGAACCGCCTCCAGAGGAGCCACCTCCGTTAGTGTTTCACGCCTTGCCTCTCCTTGCTTGTTGCAGGTGCCCAGCTGTGGAGAAGCCTCAGTGAAAGGTAAGGAACGTTTTCGTTTTTTTTTCCCCCAGTGTTTTCACAAGCAGGAGGACAGGTGACTGAGCCTCTGAGAGGTCCAGTGGGTCCAGATCCATCAGTTGGTTCTCTCCTTCTTTAAAATCAACTTTAGTTTTTAGAACGGTTGAGATTTACAGAAAACCTAAGAGGCTACTACCAAGTTCCCACATACAGACGGCACATCCCCTGCCTGTCTTCTGTTCTCACAGTGATGTTACGTCATCAAGATACACTGGCACAGTGAATGAGCCAATAATCAATACGTTGTTATTGAGTAAAGGTCCGTGCGGCGCGTTTTCCCTGGTTTTCGCCCGGCGTCCTTTTTTGGCTGTAGGATCCCATCGAGGATTGCACAGTGCAGTTCAGAGACCTGGCTCCGTAGGCTCCTCCTGGCGGGGACAGCTTCTCGGCCTTTTCCTGTCTGCGTTGGCTCTGACGGTTTCGAGGAGTACTGCCTGGGTGTATGGTCGGAGGTCCCTTTGCTAGAACGCGGTGTCGTTCTTACGAGACTGAGGATTGCCCAGAGGTCCAGCACCGTGTCTTCGTGTCTTCGCATCTACCCAGGCTGACCTACCACCCACAGTGTTAACCTCGCCCACCCGGCCAGAGGAGTGTTTGTCAGGTTCCTCCAAGTCAGTTATTAAGCAGGGAAACCAAATTAAATCAGAAGGCTGTTGACAAGAGCAGGATCAGAGAGGGTGATCTGAAGCGTGTTCCCCATGGCGCCCTTGCGGCATGCAGGCCACGCAGTACAGGGCGTGGGTTCCAGTCCTGCCTGCTGCACACACACGGGACCTTCTTGGGTAAGTGTCTACGCTCTCTGTGCAAGGGAAGAAATGAAGCTTGTTCCTTAATTTTGTGTTGGGAGGGAAATTCGACCCGGGAGCTAGTGTAATTTCAAAGGAATTTTAAAAAGCACTTTGTGATTTACTGGTACTTATTTTGACTGGTGAAGGTGTCAGTGGTCTGCTTTTCTAGAGCCTATGGCTTTCTTATTGATGCACAAGTTGCCTGTCTAGAAGCTGTTTGAGAGTCTGATAATGATTTAGAAAAGATATTGGCACAGCAGGACCAAGGAACTCACTTTGCCAATGCTGCGTTTGGTCAGGGAGCCAGTGGCTCCTTATAATAGGGCTCTTTTTTTTTTTTTTTTTTTTTTAGATTTGCAATATTTCACTACTATGGGAAAGTGCTCATGTGGCCCCAGAGAAAGCATGATAGTGGAAATAACCTTTTTAAAAAAGATTTATTGGGCAGCCCGGTGGCTCAGCGGTTTGGCACCGCCTCCAGCCCAGGGCGTGATCCTGGAGACCCAGGATTGAGTCCTGCGTCGGGCTCCCTGCATGGAGCCTGATTCTCCCTCTGCCTGTGTCTCTGCCTCTCTCTCTCTTTCTCTGTGTCTCTCATGAATAAATAAATAAAATCTTTAAAAAAAAATTTATTTCAGTGAGAGAGTGTGCAGGCAGGAGGCCTAGAAGAAGGAGAGAGACTCTCAGGCAGACTCCCGCTAGGGAGCTTGGTGCAAGGCTGAGATCAGGACCTGAGCCAGAATCAAGAGTTGGTTGCCGAACCCACTGGGCCACCCAGGTGCCCGGGAACTAACCCCCCTTTTTTTTTTTTTTAAAGATTTTATCCATGAGAGAGACACAGAGAGAGGCAGAGACACAGGCAAAGGGAGAAGCAGGCTCCATGCAGGGAGCCTGATGTGGGACTCGATCCCATGACCCTGGGGTCACGCCCTGAGCCGCAGGCAGGTGCTCAACTCCTGCGCCCCCAGGGGCCCCAGAAGTAACCTCTTTAAGGAAGGGTCTCCTCCGCTGCACAATACCCTAGATTTATATTCAGGTGCAAGCGATCTTGCATCCTGGGCCCAACCCCATGGCTGACGGTCTTGCCCCACTTGTCTCTTGGCCTCAGTTTTCTCATCTGCTGACCCAGGAGGTAGGACAGGGAATCATTTCAAATATCCCTTCCAGCCCTAAAAAGTCTGTAATGCAATTGGAGGGATTTGTGTGTTTGAGATGCCGTGATTCATAGTAAGAATACAGATTTGGTCGTTGTCCCCAAGTTTGTGTCACAGAGTCACTAAAACTTTTGCAATTTCCCAATTGTTGCAAGGAGGTGTCTTTTGTTACGTTACGAGGTGGCTTTTCTCCTGCCCAGAAGGATGGGGAGGGCTGGGGGGCTGGTCGGGCAGGGGAGGCAGGGGAGGCGGCCTTGTGATGAGAGGGCTGGAACCTCAGTCCTGCCTCCCTTCTCGGCCTGGCCTGGCGAGGGGCTGGCGGCTGAGTCGGTCACCCGTGGCCGACGACTTACAGTCGTGCCTGGGGAACGAAGCTTCCATACAACCCCCAAAGGACCGTGTTTGGAGGGCTTCCAGGTTGGCGAACACGCGGTTTGTGGGGGGAGCAGCGTGCTCGGGGGGGGGGGCACCTGAGCTCCCCACGCTTCCCCAAGCCTTGCCCTGTGCTTCTCTTCCAGCTGGATGGTCCCGAGGCATTTTTTTGGTAACAAACCTGTAATCTAGTAAGTAAGCTGTTTCCGCGTTCTGGAGGCCGCTGGGGCGAATGAGTGGAACCCGAGGGAGGCGGTTGTTGGAACCGCCAATCTATACAGGCGGGTCAGCACACATGACAGCCTGGGTGGCAAGTGGCATCTGAAGGGGGGACAGGCCGGTCTTGTAGGACTGCGCCCTAACCTGTGGGGTCTGAGGGCATCTGCTGTAGCTGAGTTGTACATGGCCCAGCGGGGACCAAGAACCGCCAGGTGGGGAGAAGGAGCCTCTCCTAGCCCAGCCCCACGTCGGAGCTGGTGATCAGGAGGGGGAGCGCACATTCCTGTTCCTTTCAGTTTGTTCCTCCTTATGTTTTTGTTCGGCCAGTGACTCTTTCAGAGGGATTCAATCCACAGTAGAAAGGATACTTCCCGGTACTTTTTCACTGTGGCTTCTCCCCTGGCCCCAAATTTTTATTTGTGATAGTGTGATCTTGGTCCCAGGAGTAGAATTGAGTGATTGATCGCTTACCTGTAATGCCCGGTGCCCATCGCAACAGGTGCCTCCCTAGTACCATCCCCCACTGAGCCCATCCCCCACCCGCCTCCCTTAATCCTGCAGCTAAGTCTCTTAGGGTTTGCCTCTCTCCCTCTTTTCCATTCCCCTTCCCCTTTGTTCGTATATTTTGTTTTTTAAATCCCAGATTTGGGTGAAATCATATTTGTCTTATTTTGTTTAATACTCCAGCTCTGTTCACGTCATTGCAAATGGCAAGGTTTCCTTTTTCTGGTGGCTGAGGTCACCACAGTTCCGACTGCGTGATTGTACTCTGTTCCCTATTCATCGTCAAGACGTAAAATTACAATACTTCTTCCTCTCATGTCTGGTTCAGTATGTGGCTTGCAGTGATTCTTGGGTGTCTGGTACCAGGGAGTGCTTGTGTGAGAGGCTCTTGGGGGCAGAGAGGTGCTCCCGGAGCCCCGTGGGGTGGGGTGAGGTGAGGCCTCGGCACTTCCCTGGTTGGTTTGCCTGGCCGGCCTCGCATGCAGCCAGCGGTTTGTGCTCAGTCTCTGAATGAGCCAGGCCTTCTCTCTCCGGGGCTTTGAGTCTCGGGTTCAGGATCATTATGTTCATTGTAAAAAAGTGAATCAAATAATGGACCACGCTGTCTTCACGGTGCCGTTGTAAAGCTTTTAAGTTACAGAGGAGCTCCTTGGAGAGGGAACCCTTGTGTGTGGTCAGTGGGGGTGGGTGGGAATGTAAATCGGCTCAGCCACGACACTAAACAGGACCAAGGTCCTAGAAATTAAGGAGGAGAACTCCCCTAAGATGCCGCACCCCCACTCCTGGGTACGTACCCGAGGGAGAGGAACGCACGTCGCAGAGTGGTGCCCGCAGCTGCGTGTCCATGGCCGCTTCCTTCCTGCGTGGAAGGGCCTGAGTGTGCTGTGCCGACGGGAGGGTCAACAGGTACACATGTACACTCTGGGATATCGCGTAGCCATACAAAAAGAAGGAAATTCTGCTATTTGTGACACTGCGTGAGCCTGGAGGGCATCCTGCGAAGTCACGTAAGGCAGAGAAAGAGTGTAGGACCTCGCTCCCATGTGGCATCCAGGAAAGCTGCCGGTAAAAACGGAGGGGAGCCAGGGCGCTGCCAGGGGCTGGGGCTGGGGGATGAGATGGGGGCAGAGAGCACGCGCCTGCCGAGATGCGGGCTGACCCCGGGCCCGAGGCGCTGCTGTGCGTGGGACGTGGCCGAGGCTGGGCCTTCGGCGTGGTCGCCAGCAGCAGAGTGAGCTCCGTGCCAGCTGAAGGGGGCTCCCTGTCTGCGTGGCCATCATTTCACGATTCATGCCTGCGTCAAACCTTCGTGTCATAAACAGTGAACTCACACCACGGTATGTGTCAGCTGTCACCCAATAAAGCCTGAAAATAAACGGGGCCTCCGCCCTTCACAATAGTCTGACGGCTTGACACTCCACAGACCGTTCTCTACCCTTCGGGGGAACCTGCTTCTATCAGCCTAGCCGGAAGGATTTCCCACAATTTAGCCTGAAGACTGCGATGTCCGTGTGTACTGATGTCCGCATGCGGTTGCCTTGGGCACTTGCAGGCCACTCGTGAGGTCCGCGTGGCTTAGACCTGTCGAGTACGGTGCAGCCAGCACCTGATCTCTGACGTGGCCCCCAGTAATCAAAGCAGAACAACTCTATAATCGGGTGCCACTCATATATCAATTTTTTTTTTTTTGGTACCTGGAAAGTTGACTTTGTGGAACTGCAGTTCACAGTAGGTAGGTTCTGAGAAGGGCTCATGCTTGGCCTGTTTCCTTAGCAAACAGTACGTCACCAACTGCAGCTTGGACAGGTGTGCACAGAGCAGTCTGCCAACTGAGCCAGGTCCGCCTCTCTGCGGGCTCATCCTCGTATAGCAGTGCAGCTTGACCCCGTAGTGTCCTGAGAGCGTCTTATTCCTTTTTTAAATTTTTTTAATCTTTTAAATTTATTGTATTTATTTATTTATTTTTGAGCGTCTTATTCCTGCACGTGACTGTGGCAGCTGACTGAATAGGATCTGGGGTTAACAAAAGAGACGTTGTGCACATTGCCTTTTAGTAACATAACATAGCTTTCCTTCTGGCCAGTAGAAGTTTGACAGAAATCACTTGCGTTTATCCCCATCATCCAAAATTTCTGGACAGACTTCTTTTAATGGTTTGGTAGGTTGTAACCAGATGAGCTGTTCTCATCAAAAATCTTGTTTTATTGTTCAGTGCCAATTGGTATAAAATACTTAATTTTTTTTTAATAGCAGCTAAACATTTTGAAAATTATGGCTGAGAGCTCTGGGATCTTCCAACAGACGTCTCTGGAATCTTGATGCCTCCCCCAGAATGTCCTACACAGGAGTCGGGGAGTGGCTATCCCGTGACTCGTGAGGACATCAGAGCTACTTTGCTCTACCTGGAGTTGACTCTTCAGAGGCATAGCAGAGAATTAACAGTCCGTGTTTCCAGGGCCTGCAGGGATTAGCAAGAGCTGTGGGCTTTTTGCCTCTATCTTGGTCAAATGGCAGGGGTGTCGGCTTGCCTCCATCTCACCTGCTCTTGGGAGAAACTGTTGCATGGCCCCACTTCATGGGATAAAGTGCCCTTCGGCCTCGTCAGCTTCCTGGTGACTGCCAGTCAGAGCATTCTGGCTGGTTCTGTTTTTTTTTTTTTTTTTTAGGGGAAAAAGCCAAGAATCTTTGGTTGCGAAACCTAAGTCCTGAGCTTGCCCCAGCTCATTCGCCCAGAACAAATTGGAGCCTTTAAGTAGAGGATGTCTAGTTAATTAAATCCTTGAGCCCGACATTATGTCTCTAGTAAAAGTGAAAAGTCATCTAGCATTTGCTAAATTGTCTCCTCTGAGGAATAGAATTTAGTGTGAAAACTGTGTTTTCAGTGTTTACGAATCATCCTTACTCATCAAAATTACAAGCTGAATTACTAAAAGCCTTGAATAGTCATAGGGCTTCTAAAAAGTGTCCTTTCTTTGCTGTTAGGCATAGAAGCGATTTTGATTTGTATGTTGAAACTAGTCAATTTTATGGTTCGAGCATTTTTTAATGTGTCCGGCAGTCACCTTGTGCCTTTGTAATAAGGCATTAGGTGTGAAAGCTGTATTTTTTTTTCAATTTAATTTCAGCCAGAACTTCAGATAGGGAGCCATGTCTCCATGTGTTTTAAAAGAAAATTTTGCTGTGAAGAATACATTTGAATCAATTCAATGGGGAGATATTATTTACTTTTGGAAAAAATATTCATTTGAATTCAGAATCTGCTGGATTTTAGCATAGGCATATCTGAATTTGGTTAATTCTTTGGCTAAAGATGTCTGGGCTGGCCTGGGAGCTAAACACTATTCAGATCTCTCTCCTGCCAAAATAAAAATCCAAATAGGCTTTTATTCACTTTTCCCCCCCCAAAATAATAATTGAGCACTATTCTGTAGTCCTGTATTGCACAATGGAGAGTCAAAGCCCCTTTCTTCCTCGCTGCTGGGAAAGAACAGCCGCATTCAGTGATTGATGGATGGCGAGCTCTCGGCCAGAGCTGCCGAGCCTGGGTCGGACAGTTTGTAAGTTGACTTCCTCCGGGTTCCCATGGATCACACTCCTTTTTTAAAGCCATGCTTCGAAAATTCGACCTGTTTGAAGACGAGGATGGCACCCAGGACTATAAGCAGTGGGTAAAGCTGGCTTGCGGGACGGTCTCCTCCTCGTCATCGGGGGTAGACCTCCTAGGAGAAGATTTACGGGTGTTTGAGATGCGCCCTCTGAACATTGAGGGGCCGTTCTTGTCTCTCCGGGTTGTCTGTCAAAGCAAAGCGCCTCCCATGTCAAGGGGCAGGGACACCCTGAGATTGCCTTGGGCCCTAGGACAGCAGCTGGTGCGTTTCTCGAAGCATTGCAGGTGGGGGCCCCCCAGAGGTGCAGGTCACGGCCCGCCGGCTTCGCCGATGGGGGCAACCAGTGCTTAGACCTGTTCTGGTGGCACATTGCTTTCGTGAGTCATCGTGTCTCCTCATGGAGAAGCCCATTTACCAAGTCAGAAGCCTGGGCGCTCTGGTCTGGGAGCAGGAGCACTTAGTGAGCCCTCAGTGACTTAACACTCAAGGACCCTTTTTAATTTTTCTTTTTTTTTTTTTTAAGATTTTATTTATTTATTCATGAGACACACACACAGAGAGAGAGAGAGGTACAGACCCAGGTAGAGGGAGAAGCAGGCTCCATGCAGGGAACCCGATGCAGGACTTGATCCCGGCTGTCCAGGATCACGCCCTGGATCAAAGGCAGGTGCTAAACTGCTGAGCCACCCAGGGATCCCCAAGGACCCTTTTTCCTTTCTTCCTTCCTTCCTTCCTTCCTTCCTTCCTTCCTTCCTTCCTTCCTTCTTCCTTCCTTCCTTCCTTCCTTCCTTCCTTCCTTCCTTCCTTCCTTCCTTCCTTCCTTCCTTTTTTCTTTCTTTTCTTTCTTCTTTTTAAGATTTTATTTATTTATTCATGAGAGACAGAGAGAGGCAGAGACACAGGCAGAGGGAGAGGCAGGCTCCCTGGGGGGAAGGGGGCAATGCGGGACTCCATCCCGGACCCCGGGAGACAACCACAGAGCCCCCCAGGGGCCCCAAAACTCAAGGTTCCTTAAGTGAAAAGCACTCAATATTATGTTTTACTATAATTTCTCATTTTTGTGTTTGATAGTTTTTGACATTCCTTTAAATTAACACGACTTAATATGCTTTGACACGAGTTCCATCACCCCCATTTTACAAATTATTTAAAAGAGCTACTTCATCTTCGCCTAAGTGCGCGTAGACCACCATTTCCCACGGCGGCGCCTTGAGCCCCTACAGCCCCTTCCTAACAGATGAAAACTCCCGGTCCAATCATTTTAGTCCATGTTTCAGTTTCGCTGAACTCCGTGCTTGTTAGGTTTGATTCCGAGGTAGATCTGAGTCATCGAGGGTTTGAAGATGTGGTTCATTCATAAATATACTTAAAAAACAAAGTTGGAACTAATTAATGTTACCTAATAGATTCTTGCTTCTTTAAGTCTTAAAAAAAAACCAAAGGAAGAATAATTAGTGATTAATGTTTGTCTTAACTTACCCTGGCCTGTGTTGTGATTATTTGAATATAGAGAAGACTTCACAGATAGTTGGAGGTTTCTGTCGGCCTCTGTGTCTTTGTTTTTGTCTTTTTTTTTTTTTTCTGTCTCTTGGTCTCTGTCTGCCTCTCTTTTTGTCTGTTTGGATTTTTTCTCTCTCTCTCTTTTTTTTTTCTATCTTTGTTTCTTTCTTTACTGTTCCCAAATAGGGTTAATTTTAGTCCTGTGTGCCTAGTAGCATCTAAAATGTCTGTCCTCCCCCCATGTTAAAAGCATTACATGCTATTGAAAACTGAAACTATAGGAAACCTAAAAGAAAAAAACCCTAAATCCTTATAAATCTATCACCCAGAAATTAAACTCACTTTCAGTTTTGCTCCTTTTCTTCTAGTCTTCATAAAATTGTGTTTGTTCCCTCATCCATCCTTTTCTTTTTTTAAATTTTTTATTTTATTTTTATCTATCTATGATAGTCACACACACAGAGAGAGAGAGAGAGAGAGAGAGAGAGAGAGGCAGAGACACAGGCGGAGGGAGAAGCAGGCTCCGTGCACCGGGAGCCTGATGTGGGATTCGATCCCAGGTCTCCAGGATCACGCCCTGGGCCAAAGGCAGGCGCCAAACCGCTGCGCCACCCAGGGATCCCTCATCCATCCTTTTCAACAAACATATATTGAGTGCTTTTATTGCCTGTACTTCGAGGCATTTGTGGATGAAATGGAGTTCATATTGTAGTGAGTAAGCCAGAAAATAAATTGCTACACTTTGCCAGTGAGCCTTATTTAAGGAAAGGAAAGCAGAAGAGAGGATTAGGGGGTGTGAGGGCGGGCAGGGAGGGCCAGGTTGTAATAAAGCACTCAGGACATACTTCACTGAAGATTTTGAGGTTGTGAATCATGTCTGGATAAAGAGCTTCTAGACAGAGGGAACAGCAAGTGCAAAGGCCCTGAGGCAGGAGCCGTATATGAGGGTGATTTTTAAATTTTATCCCAGTAAGTTTTTTTGTGTGTGTGCAGCCATAGTAACTGGAATACATGGAATATTACACAGCTCATTAAGATCATATTACAAAAGAGTTTGTAGCAATATGAAAATATACCCTTTATTGTTAGTTGTGGATTTAAACCCAAAAAAACTATAGATTTAAGTAAGTGCAGGAAGGTCTAATGTACATTATAATCATGTGCTGGCATACATGGGGTATTGCTTGGTGAGGGGAAAACAAGGGGTTTTTATTTTCCTGATTTCATTACATTTCTCTTTCTATAACGAACATGGTAGCTTTTATGATGAAGAGAGGCTGTGAAGGGGGGAGTGCCCCGTCAGGCGGGGTGAGGTCCGTGACTGAGGATGTTGGAGGTGACACACGGAAGTCCGCAGGCAGCACTGCTCCAGGCCCTCCACTCACCCAAGTGCCTAGTGGCTCGACCCCAGAGCTGCGTCCAGACACAGGGCTCTGGTTGCGAGGGGGACTGGCATGGCCTCGACACTGGAAACAGAGGTCAGGGCCGAAGTCCAGAGAAGCGGCTGGGCTCCAAGAAGGCTGCAGCGTCAGGAAGAAGTCAGGGGCAGTACAGGGGGCGGGGGGTGCTGACCCGGCCAAGTGCCGCTTGACATTAAGTCTCATGGGATTGGGGTGAAGAGAAAGTATTAATGGATTATTAAGGAGTAAATTAAAATTATTCATTTCCAGGGTCAGGTGGTGTTGGTGTGGGGGGGGGGGGTTGGGGGGGGGGTAAAAGTTCTTGATTCTTCCTTTGGGAGCCTCGGCCTCAGGCCCAAGGTTGAGCCTCCACGTGCGGGTGGAGGGCCTGGCTGCATATTCTCATGATCGAGGCGCGGTCCAAGCGTTTTGCGTAAAATTTGGAAACTTGTTGAGTGTATCACCCGGGCGAGGATTTGTGCGTCTGCCCTTACGCCCCACACCACGGTCTTTAGGCAACTCAAACGAGAATGGATCTGAGACCTCATGTTCTCGTCGGACCAGCCCACCCCTGGGTCTGTCCACCACTTGGTCTCTGTCCCGCCGTCCCTCCATCAGTTACCGATACGTCCGTCGACTTACCTGCACGGACCCTTCATTCTAGTTTAGTGGTGATATTTCATATACTGGGGAACGCAGCAGACCCGTAGGTCGTAGACGTTACAATAGGGTGAGCGCACTGGGGCCAGCGGCAAGAAGGATCCTCAGGTGTGTGGTCTTCACTCCGTTGCTTACATAGATGTTGTGTGTGTGAGTGTTCATGTAAGTCACAGAGACTTGGGTTCCCCAAGTCATTTTCCAGGTCTATAAAGTGGTGGGAGTCTGCATCGTTGGGAAAACCGGAGTCTGCTGGGAAAGGCCCCTCCTGCGGGCGGCTCCTCACGGGGCCGGGGCGGGCGGCTCCTCACGGGGCCCCGGGGCGGGCGGCTCCTCACGAGGCCGGGGCGCGCTCCCGTAGCGTGAACCCGCAGCTTCGCCGGGCGGTGTCGAGGGCGGCTGCCGACCTCCGTGGCCGTCTGAGGTGCCGTTTGACCGCAGCGTGTGGGGAGACCCGGGGGCTCGAGGTGCCCGCGGACTGAGCCAGGGAAGGGGGAGCCGCCGCCGGGGCCCGGGGCCAGAACGTTCCCGCGGATCCGGGGTGCGGGAGCCTGGGCCGCGCGGAGGCGCCCTGAGGCTGAGCCCCCCCCCCCGCCCCCCGTGTTCCCGGCGCTGAGGGCCGCCCGCTGTGGAAGCGCGGCCTGCGGGCAGCTCCGGCTGTGGCTCCCCGCGTGGGGGAGGCCAAGGTGAGGGGCTCGTGGGCAGGATGAGGGCTGAGGAGGGAGGCGGGCGGCGCCGAGGGCGTCCTGGGGAGTACTGGGGGGTGCGCGGGCCGAAGCGGGTCGGGACGGCGGGGAGCAGCAGGTTCTGGGGGTTTGGTTGCTGTGTGGTGGGATCGCGCCGCTCCCCGGAGCCGCACAGGGACGCGGCCGTCGGCGCCAGTGGCCGCGGGTCCGGGACACCCCCCCCCCGCCCCCCGCTCGGGCGCCCGGAGCGGCCTCCTGCCCGCGGCCTCGCCCCCTCGCCCCCGCCCGCTGCTCCCCTCAGCCGTGCGGCTCGCCTGGCGTCTGGCTTCTCTCACGGAGCATCACGTGGATTTTTGACCTTTTGTTCATTTATTCGTGAGAGGCCGAGAGGGAGGCAGAGGCCCGGGCGGAGGGAGCAGCGGGCTCCTCGCAGGGGCGCGCGTCCTGGGACCCGGGTCACGCCGGCCGCAGGCGGCCGCTTCCCCGCGGGCCCGGCCCGGAGCGTCGCAGTCCAGGGTCCACGCACCCCGCGGCGGCCGCACCGCCTCGTTCCCCCTCAGGGCTGGGAGCCGCCCGCCACCGCCACCACCGCCACCGCGTGGGCCGCGCCGCACCGCCTGGCCCTGTCGACGGCTCGTGGGCGGTTCCCGCCTGGCGGCTGAGGAGGGAGCGGCCCGGCTCTGCCTCGTTGGTTTCGGTTCCAGAACGCGGAGTCGGGCCTGTGGGGAGGAGAGGCCGCGCCGGAGCTGGGGCGTCCGCAGAGTCTGCGGGGAGGGGCCGCCGCACGCACGCTGGGTCCGAGGCAGCGCCCGCGCCCCAGTGAGGGCCCACGAGCGTGCCCTTCGCTTGCCGATTAGTCAGGCTTCGTTTCTCCTTTTTTTTTTTCCTTTTTGGGAGAAAACTTGCAGGAAGGAGGGAAATGAGGGGGGCAGAGTTGTTAGCGGTACCTGGGAGGAGGAGGCGAAGGGGCATGATGCGGTGATCCCGTTGGTGACCCTCGTTGGTACCCTGCGTCGCTCACGTGCTATTTATGCGGGTTTTGAAGGCTCTTCTTGTGCCTTTTCTTAATACCTGAACAACTGGGAGAGAACGCATAATCCCGTAGTCATTTGGCTCGTCTTCCTAGAGAGTATTTTTAAGCGCTGACTTTGAGAGCCACCGAATGTCATTTAAAACACAAGAAGCGCTTCCAGCATCCGTTTCTCTTGACCTGCAGGTTTTTAGATTTTGAATAGGATTTTTACTTCCACTGAAAACACATTTCTCCCCCCAGATCTCTTTCTTGATGTTTGCCTAATTTTTTTTGGTCAGTTGTCATTAACTCTATTAAAACGAGTGATGATATTTTCAGTTATGACTCAAAAGTCATCTGCTATGGAAAGAAAACTGTCTGAATTCCAAGGCTTATCAAGCTAAACATCCTCAAGTCAGAAAATAGATGTGTATTTTGAATAAATTGCGCATTTAGATTCTTTTCCGGAAGCTAAGTTGGAGTGAAATCATCTTGCCTTTTTAAAGGGCTTTTTGCGGCTGCACCAGGTTTGGAATTTGTAAGGAAGACTCGGTAATTGAGAAAATTTTTAAATGAAGACTCAGTAATTGAAAGAAAAGAAACTTGTATTTTTAAATTGAGAAATTGATCTGACACTGATCTGAGGTCAAAACAGGAGTGTCCTAATCTAGGTCCTCGTTAAACTGGAATAGAAAACACTGCGCTTCTCCACGTCTCGCCTGCATACGCGTAGGTGATCGAGTTGGACCATTTCTACTTGCCTAATGAAAGGGGAGAAGGGACCCTGGTGTAAGGACTTTGTGCTTGTGTAGGGCCCCTGGGAAGTTAGAAATTGACTTATAAGTTTGACTTTGTTCCTTGTTCAAGGCACAAAAGTCCTCCAGAGTGAAAGAAAACATGGCTGGTCACCACTTTTCTCATGCTGGTTACAATGAATTGGGTTGATAATTAATACCAAAGTAGTTAGCTCAAACTTTAGAGAAAACCTTTTCTTTTGGTACTTCCAGCTGATCTCCGCAATAGAAGAAACGCCATTCTCTGCTAAGCAGCTGATTCCAGGAAGTAGAGAGAGTGAAAACTTGACCCTGTTACTTTCACCTGAGACTCCGATGGTGTGTCCATGCCTTTGCCTGAGACTCACCACCCAGACTTTGCATGAGGTCTTGGCCTGAGATTCTCTTTCTGCCCCTCTCCCTCATTTTGCCTTTTTGAATTTAATAATGAGGGGAAATAGAGGGGATTAGTTGCCTGATGCAGCCCGTAGGATTGCAGAATTAGAGAATAGGATGAAGCCACGGGTAATCCACGCTTGGAAAAGATCTCGATGAAACAAAATCATAAAAGATAAGTTGTCCAGCACTCAGAACTCTGAGTCCAGAGGGATTATTTGCTAGTCTCTTTTGGTGAAGTGGTTCTAGCACCTCATGACTCTCCTTTTTAGATACAAAAAGGAAAAGTCCTATGTTGTATTCTTTTTTGGACACTCCTCCCTGTCTGTCACCATTGTGCTCGGGGACTCCTGAATTACAGTAGTTATTTCAAGGGATGTTGTGAATACTTTGCTGTGGATCATGGAGGAGGACTAAGCTGTTTTTACCCACAAACTACCCTCACTCATATTTTGACACCATTGAAAGAAACCTTGACAGCCACTACCATGGGTCTGACATGGCGGTGAGGCCTAAGTAGGGGTCATATGGTAGGGTCGCCTCACATCAAGACAGTATCAAGAGCAGAGTCCTTAACCAATCCTGATCACCCTCCCCTCTCCCAGCTCTTGAGTCAGATAGATCCTGGCTCCTTTTCCGTGGATAAGGATAGAAGGAGCAATCCAGACCAAGTATAAAAGTGGATCTATATAAACAATTTCTGTTCAAAAAATGTTCTCAAGATCTAAAATTTTTATTAATCAGCTCACATGAAGCTAAAAAACAGGATTTTTAAAAAATATTGTATTTATTTATTCATGAGAGACACACAGAGAGAGACAGAGACATAGAGAGAGAAGCAGGCTCCATGCAGGGAGCCCGATGAGAGACTCGATCCCAGGACTCTGGGATCATGCCCTAAGCTGAAGGCAGATGCTCAACCCCTGAGCCACCAAGGTGTCCCAAGAAACAGGATTGATAATGAATCTGTCATGATTCCCCAATTGCCATACTTGTCTCCTCATTGAGTAAGGACGTAGCATAGTCAGGCATTGCTGTGTAACAAGCATACGGATCTCAGTGGCATACAGTCAGCATTTATTTCTTGCTCGTGTGTCTGTAGGCCGGCTGGGCTCCAGCTGGTTTGGCTGGACATGGCGCCAAGCTTTGGGTGTCTCTGGGCCTGCTCCTCAGTCTTTCAGCCTTGTTGGACTAGAGGCTATCCAAGGCAAATTGTTCCTATGGACGAAGACTGTAGGAACCTAAAAGGGCAAACCCCATCATTCATGTGCATTTCAGGCTTTTGCCTATCAGTTTCCAGTTGGCCAAAGGAAGTCACGTGAGCAACTCCAGAACCAAAAAGGGGGGAAACACATCCAGTTACCATAGGCCATGGCAAGGGTGGGGACATGTAACACCACTACAGGGAGTGGAGAATTGGGACTCATAATTTGACCTGACATTAGGGTTTGTTATTAAGTTAGGATATTTTTCGTATGGTTATATTGGTTTTTATTCTATGTTCACAATATTTTTGATGCTGTGTGTTTTTTCCATTTATGGGATAAAATCTTCTAAGTCCAGTTTTCCTGTTTCTGAAGATAGCAACTTTACCTTTTCTTAACCCTTAGTATTTATAGGTGCTTTTTGGATTTGGGGCCATAATTATTATTTTTATCCAGCACCAATTTTAAGGAATTTACTCAATTCCTTGTTATTCTTCTATCTTTCCAAACTGGAGCAATTTCACCCACTAATAATTTGAGGATATGAAATTATTGGCAAATTTGACATTATGGTGGCACATCTGTGTGTGTGTTCATATATTCAGAGCTGAAGGGCTTTTTTTGGTTTTATTTTAGAGAGAACATGCAAGCACATGGGTGTATAAGTAGGGTAGGGAGGGCCAGTGGGGAAGGAGAGAACTATTTATTTATTTATTTATTTATTTATTTATTTATTTATTTTTTAGGAGAGAACCTTAAACAGGCTCCATGCTCAGTGTGGAGACTGACAATGGGGCTCGATCTCCCGACCCTGAGATCAAGACCCGAGCCGAAATCAAGAGTGGGACAACTCACCCACTGAGCCACCCAGGCGCCCCTAGAACCGAGGGGCTTTCTAAAAGCTACTGTTACAGGACTGAGCACTGAGTGTATTCTGTATCTTTTATTTACAGAGGGTCTCATTATACATATTGAAAGGGGAACTTAGAAGAAGCAGGTACATTCTTTGACAAAATCCTCCACCTATATCTGGAGCCTAAATTAATGTAGGTGGCTTAGAAAGAGTCACTGTTTTCGGATCATGAATTCCTGTTGTTGGCAGCACACTCGTGGGTATTCAGCAAAGTTAACAAGGGAACCAACTGTGTGCGAGGCTCTGTGAGAGGATGAAAGTGAAGATATAATGTATTAAAAATGTTCAGGTATTCAGAAGAAACCAAATTCTCCTGTTACCTGTTCAGGAGCTCATTAACCAGCGACGCTTTCTTGCCATAAAATATCTTTTATCCCGGGCCTGACTCTGAAATGCTTCACTTGGACTTCTTACGATATTTGTAAAAGAGTGAAACATTTGACCAATGTCAGTTTTTTTGGCTGTGAATAGAGAAGGGGAGGTGACAGTTCCCGGGGCCACCCTATGGAGAGGTTTTTAATAGAGCATTGCTGTTTCGGATTCCTGCTCCAACTTTGGGGTCACCTTCCCTATCAGGGTCTCGAGCATGAGTCAATGGCTCCATTCTTCCAAGACTTAGTCGATGCCTGCTGTGCGTAAGGCGCTCCGCTGGACATCTAGCAGAGGACCTCATATTATTATGTCAGGGTTTTGTTGTATTTCCCTTGATGTTGGAACAAGGGAGAAGGTCTCTGGTGTCAGAGAGGTGGTAGAAATAACAGGAGACTTGCACATTGCCTGACTTGTCAGGCAGAGTCAAAGCTGTCCGTTTGCAAACGATTCTTAAGAGGACTGACCACGTTTGCTGTTTGTTCTACCTAAAGAGGGCCTGCGGGCACCAGAATAAAAAGAGCTGGAAGTATTACAGCATCAGAAAAAGTTTTCATTGGTACATCATGCCTTGAGAGGAGGACGTCCATGATTATATTTAGATTGATTCTGTTTTGCTCATTGAAATGATAATACTAAGACAATAATAAGAAACAGGAAGGGGCGGGCTATTTGAAAGCACACATCAGTTAATATCGCAAAACTGGGGTCTGCTATTTTCATGGATATCAGCATCCTATTTTATGTTTTCCAATCAGCCGTAATAATTATGTCTCATATTTAAACTATAAAAGCATCTTGGAGGTAATGTGTTACACCTGACAGTGGACCTCTTTTCAAAAAGTTGTTTCTTTTATCAAGACTTTGAAATTTCAAGATTTGTGCAGTGAAAAAACAGAAGTACCAAAGGAAACTTCAGTGTTTTGTTTTGGTTTACCTTAGGATTTTGGTCATTGGATCGCATAGCTTTGTTTTTCATGGCTGTGAAGACTGGATTTGGTTTAGATTCTCTCATCACAGGGTACAGGTGTTAGCTCCCTGCCCATATGATACATTTTGCCCTCACCCAGCAGGACACCTGGTCCAGGACGTTCGGCTTGGCCGCCTGCAGTGACTGTGCTCCAGACGACCCTGCGCTAGCACTGTGGACATGGGGAACCGCCAGTCTCTAATTTACCTGTCTTCCCAGGGAAGCGTCTATGGTCACAACAGGAACCCCTCAATCTAGCATTAATAAGGGAGGAATTACTTTATTTGGACTCAGAGTATGACATGGACGCTGGGCCCAAGATATGCAAGGAACCAGAGGCTAGAAAGTTACCAGGAACAGAAGCAGCTTTTGAGGGCTCCCCAGGAATCAGAGGCAGCAGGTGGGGAGCTTGGGGTGCAGTGAAGGGCGGTTGAGGAGGTGGGAGGAGCTTGAATGATGGTGCTGATAACCTGTTAATAACCGTCATCTATTAGCGCGTAATATTGCCGGGCACCGTGCTAAACGCCTTCAGCGTTACCTAATTTATCTTCGTGGCCGTTGAGGAGGCAGGAAGTCGTGGCCCCATTTGCAAGACAAGGATGCCAGAACTTGGGTAAGTAGCTTGACCAAAGTGATGGAGGCCACACTTCCATGTCCGTCGCTCCCCAGAGCCAGCGGGCTGGTCTCCATGTTCCAGTGCATCCTCTGTCAACCCACTTGTATTTCCTCTCCTAGAACATGACCTCTTAGACAGTACTCAGGCAAAGAAACGTATAGTTATAATTTAAAATAAGCATTTAAAAGGTTTCATCACATGCCAATAAAGAGGAAGCAAACAGGACTTTGGTGTCACCGCGGTGCAAGGCTATGAGATGGTTGGAGCCCTATGTCTGACGGTGTGTGGAGGGGACTGTCTTCATGTTGGAGAGACGAGTCATGCTTTTTGTGTGACCTATTTCTTTTCTCTTGTTAAAAGTTTGCTTTTAGTATGGTTAAAGGTTGTTTTCATCACAAAGACGAGGCTGTATTGTTAGTAAAAATAGGCTCATCTCTGTCATATCAGCTAATTTTTTTCTTGGTGTAGAGGTCCTCCTGACATGTTAAAAGAATTAAATCTTAGAGATGACAATGGCACCGATGGAAGAAACTTTGGACCTTGAGCAAAGCAGTTCATCTTGTAGGCCTGTCTCCTTATGGGCTAAACGAAGTGAGTAGGTTCATTTTAAAGCTGTGCTAATCCCGACGGGATAGTGATAAATCAGTGGGACAGAGTCGAGTCTAGAAATCAGACTCACATATATGTGACAACTAATTTTCAGCAAAGGTTCAGAGGCAGTTCAGAAAGAAGATGGCTTTTTAACAAGTAGCACAGAAAAGTTGAATATCCGTATGCAAAAACATAAATTTAGATCCATGCCTGGCGTCATGTATAAAAATTAACTCCAAGGGCATTAAAGCAGGCCTAAATGTGAGCTCAAATCTATGAGACTTCTAGAAGAGAACACAGGAGAAGGTCTTCATAACCCCAAGTTAAGGACAGATTTCCTGGATATAATACTATAGGCATCAGCCATGAAAGAAAAATTTAACAACTTGGACTTCAAGATTAAAAAAAAACCTAAAATCTTAAAAAAAAAAAAAAAATTGGGAGGATCCCCAGGTGGCTCAGCAGTTTAGTGCCGCATTCAGCCCGGGGTGTGATCCTGGAGACCCAGGATCGAGTCCCACGTTGGGCTCCCTGCATGGAGCCTGCTTCTCCCTCTGCCTGGGTCTCTGCCTCTCTCTCTCACTCTCTCATAAATAAATAAAATCTTTTTAAAAAAAGATTAAAAAAAAAACCTTTGGTCTATGACAGTATTGAGGAAATGAAAAGTCATGGCACAGGTTGGAAGAAAATACTCACCATGTATCTGAAAAGATCTGTACCCAGAGTATGTAAAGAACTCTTAAAACTTAATAAGAAAACGAGCAACCCAGTTTTTGAAAGTCCAAATGATTTGAACAGATACTTTAACAAAGATGAACACATAAAAAGGTGTCATCCATCATTAGTTGTTGGAACCGCAAATTACAGCCACAGTGAGATACCACTACACGTATTTGGACGGCCAAAATTAATTGATTCATTAATTTGTTTTTAAAAGAGGTTATTTATTTATTTATTCCTGAGAGACACAGAGAGAGGCAGAGACCCAGGCAGAGGGAGAAGCAGGCTCCATGCAGGGAGCCCGATGCGGGACTGGATCCTGGGACCCCGGGGTCATGCCCTGGGCCGAAGGCGGGTGCTCAACTGCTGAGCCACCTGGGGACCCCAGAATGGCCAAAATTTAAAAAGACCATACTGAGTGTTGTGACAACATGGAGCCGTTGCAGTTCTCATATTCTGCTGCTGGGAATGAATGTCAGATGGTTAGAGCCGTCTGCTTAAGCAGCCTCGGTCGCAGGTTCTTGGAAAGGTAAACACGCACCTACCATGTGGCTCAGCCGTCCGCTCCTAGGTGTTTACCTGAGAAAAGGGCGCTATGTCCGTACAGTCTTGTCTAGGAAGGTTCACAGGAGGGGCGCCTGGGTGGCGCAGGCGGGTAAGCGTCTGCCTTGGGCTCAGGTCATGATGCGGGGGCTCCAGGGATCCACCCTGTCTCTTCTCTGCCCCTCACCCCCTCTCAAAATAATTATGCTGAAGTAAAGAAGCCAGACCAAACAAAGTCATGCTGTATGACTCCACTTGTATGAAAATCTTAAAATGCAAACTGCTGTGTCGTTACAGGGAGCAAATAGGTCTTTGCCTTGGAAGGGAGGGGGTGGTGCAGGGAAAGGCAGAAAGGAAGGATCCAGAAGGGCACCAGGAGACTTGAGAAGGCTGATGGCCTTGTTGAGTACGGTGGTTTTGGTGATGGTGTGATGCGTGTACACGCATGTCAAAGGTTATCAAATAATGCACTTTATTTTTTTTTAAAGATTTTATTCATTCATGAGAGACACACAGGGAGAGGCAGAGACACAGGCAGAGGGGGAAGCAGGCTCCATGCAGGGAGCCCAACGCGGGACTCGATCCCAGGACCTGGGATCATGCCCTGAACCGAAGGCAGACACTCAGCCACTGAGCCCCCCAGGGGCCCCTCAAATAATGCGCTTTAAATAAGCAATTTATTATGTGTCGCTTACACGCCAGCACAGCTCTTTAAAACAAAGCGCAGCGGGTGCAGCCGTCAGCGCTAATACTTGAATGAGAGTACAGGTGGGCGCGCTCAGGAGAAGCGGGGGGGGGGGGGGGGGGGGGTCTGTGTTCCGCAGCTGCTTCCAGAACTTGTCCTGACACCAGCCCGTGTTGCTGAGGTATATGCCTTTCATGTGTGTTGAGCGGCAGTCATTTCTTTGAGTTGGAATAATTAAAAGGTGCTTTGACTTTGAGGAATAATGCATTTCTCATTTTAGTAAAAAGCCGTTAGGGAGGCGCAGTACGAAGGTGGGCAAGTGCGGACCTGACTTCTGAGCTGACTCCCCGCGGGGTGGTTTTGCGCCTTGGTGTTTGTACGTCATAAAAGCAGAAACCAAAGAGGACTGGGTGCTCGGAGGAAGGTGGGCTCCCCTGGCTCTGAGATGAAGGTGTCCGCACCCCGGGTCTGTCCTCTGTCACCTGCTGCGGCTGCGTGGAGGTGGGTGACAGGAAGTACACACCCGCTCTAGCACCCCGGCCCGGACGCCTTCGGGTAGGAGTCAGGTGGGCTGTGTCGTTTTCCCCGGGGACCTTCGACTACCCTCTAGTGACAGCAGAGCGCTGGCTGCCCCGGGCTGCGTTGGACTTCAGAGGAGGCGATCCCGTAGGTGGGCAGGTGTTCTCGGGTGGCCGTTGGACATGCTCTGTGTCTTGCTTCTGATGGGGTTTCAGGGGTGCAAACAGCCGCTAAACCTCACCACATTTTTGTGCTTTCAAAACGCGTAGTTTATTCTCGGTAAATCACATCTCAATAAAGCTGCGGTTTTAGAAACTCCACACCTTTCTGCCTTCAGCCCCGAGCCCCCAGCCCCCAGCTGCAGAAAGTAATGGCCCCGGGACACACACACCCCGACTGTATCTCAATAAAATAATCGTGTCGTTGCCTCCCTGAGTCATTTCTTCTTAGGAAAAACAAGAGCCAACACCTTGCAGCTGCTATCCCAGGAGTAGACCCGTAGATTAGCCTTTATTGTCGAGCTTGGGTGCTGTTGCTTCATGTCTGTGTTTCTAGGGACAAAGTCAAGGCGAAATTGCGGCAGTTGGCTCGAGCTGCTGAGCGACAGGGAGCGTGACCGCAGTCCTGTGTGCGCACGTGCGAGTGCGGGGCCGCGGCCTCTTCGTCCTGGAATCCCAGGCACAGGGATGCCGCATCATAAACACCTGGTTACTTGTCCCTTGACCGAACTGCTGCTCCCCTGCAGCTCTGACTCACCCCTGTCAGACGAGCCCTGCGCTCGGGGATCCCCTGACGGACCCCAGGATGCTGGCCAGCTGTCCTCCCGTGTTCTTTCGTCCTGTGCCCAGAAATGTGGTCTTTGGCTCTGTGGAACGTGGGTGAGCTGACAGGTGAGGGTGCCTAGCACCCCTGCTTGTCTGCAACAGGCTCCTACCCCCCTTGTCCCCACCTCCTCATGTGGCCCTCAGTTAGTTCCAAGCTCCGTACTAACGAGCCTGCATCTTCCCCAGGTTTGATCTTCGGTGACGGAGTGACCCCTGCACCAGTGCGCGTGTGGGTTTCCTGAGGGCCTGGACCCGAAGCGGGTGGGCTCCCCAGTTTTTAAGATCCTTTCCGTCGTAACTGAGTTCGTGCTAGGGGTGAATCGCATTCTTCAGGGCTGGCCTGTTTCTGCAGAAGCCCCGTGCTTCCGGGTGCCAGAAACCTCAGTCCTGAGCTCCGAGTCCAGCCTCACCACCTGCCCTGTGGGGCGGGTACACTCCGTCCTCTCAACTTGGATCAACATTTGACTTCGTAAGTGACTCTGCTCAGTAAACAAGCATAATGAGCTAATTAACTTGCTATTGGGAAATGCACAGGTGCCTAAAATGCACCAGCCGGACAGTGATCGTTGCCGTCGGAAGTACAGCTGTCCGTGATTCACTCGGGGGGTCCCGGCCGGAGCGAGAAACGTGTTTGCTTTGGGTCCCCAGATCTCCACTACAAAGGGCTCCAAAGAACTAGTTTTTGTAAATTTACTTTCTGAATGTCTGTCCTAGCCAAGGAAGCAGTCAAGAATATGAATAGGGACGCCCGGGTGGCTCAGCGGTGGAGCCTTTAGCTCAGATCTTGACCCCAGGGTCCTGGGATCGAGTCCCACGTCGGGCTCCCTGCATGGAGCCTGCTTCTCCCTCTGCCTATGTCTCTACCTCCCTCTCTCTCTGTGTCTCAGGAATAAGTAAAGCCTTAAAAAAAAAATATATATATATATATATGTAAATTATAATGCATTTTACATTTAAAAAAATTTACTTGAATGTGTACCTCCCTTGGGGACAGTTTTTATCTGTTCATTTAAAAGTGTCCCACACATTTTCCACCCTGAACAAACATTACTCTATAAAGTTATTTTAAGACACACCATTCACTTCAGGCATATTTGATAAGTGGAGAACTTGGTACCAGTAATGACTCGACATCTCAGTGTCTGGTGAATGAAATACTTACTGAATTTTGACAGTTACTCAAAACGTGTTCAAGTCCACGAAGTGATGGGACCTGCCTTTGGTGACAGTGAAGGGACACGACGGGACACAGGTTCCGGGACGGTCGGCTTTCCTGGTGGTGGTTGGGAGGGGACCTGGGGGCCGGGGCCGGGGCAGCAAGCAGGCAGCAGTTAGTGTGGGGACCCGGCGAGCAGGAGGTGAGGCCTGGCGCCGCAGGACCAGGGGCTGCCTTTTGACCTTTCCTGTCTGGCTCACCCAGTCCCAGCCCTGGATTACGAAACATGTTCTGGAAATTATTTCCAGAGGGCACACATCCCTTTGGTGACAGCTTATTTCTGGATTCCTGGTGCAAATGCCTGGGCTCTGAGGACATTCGGGGGTGTGTTTCACAGCCCATCACCTGATTAGTCACTGGGCGCTGAGGTCTGTCCCCGCTGGCTTGGGGTCAGGAGCACAGAGACTTGTTGACCCCCCCGGGCTTCTGCTAAGAGACCCCGAAGGCCGACCGCCCCTTCCCCTGCCGTCCTGCCGCGTGGCTGTCCGCAGCCCTTCTTTCTGCAGAGGCTCATGGTGTAGTTCCGAGCTGCGTGTCCAAAGAGATGGTTTCAGCCTCCTCTGAAACGTCTTGGAACACAGAATGTACCCGCCCCGGGTTCTGACGAACGGTCCTCAGCTTTGCTTTGAAGAAGGCTGCTCTCGCTCCTTTGTCAGGTCTGGGGTGAGCTGCTGAGCGAGGGCATCCTGGCCAGACAGCCCGGGCTTCACGCCTCTCCCCGCCTGGCCGTGCTCACCTTCGGGGGTGGTCGTCGAGCTCAGCAGGCCTGCGTGAACCCGACCGGGTCTGGCGTTGAGCCCAGCGTGGCACATGGTCGGTGCACGTTAGCTGTCACTGTCCCTGGAGGCCTGATCTGCAGCCGCTCCCTGCTCAGAGCGAGACTCCCTGGGGGAGCCCGGAGCCTAACCCCCGGCTGCTGGGAGCAGTCACCCGGGCTCCCTGGGCCTGGTGGCTTGGCCCTTGGGGAGGGCAGGTGCCACCTGCTTGGTGTTAGGTGGGGGGCTGCTGAGGCTGTTCAGGGTCACCAGGGCTGGGCCGCGCAGCCCTCGCCCCTCATGGTGACTCAGGGCTCTGCTGGAGCTCCGTGTCTGACCTCGCACACGCAGAAATAGGAGGGGGCCGAGCTGCCCCTGTGCTCTTTCCCAGGAACATCCTGGAATCTACCTGAGAGCTGAATTCTGCTCTGTTCAGGGAATATCCCGAGGCCTGAGGATTTATCCGCGTGGTGTGTGCACCCACAGGTCTGGTCTGCGGTCCTCACTGCACACCGCGCACACCTCGCTCCCGGGCCCGGCCTGTGGCTGCTGCAGGTGGAGCAGCTGGTGGCCTGGACGCCCAGCCCGCAGCTCCAGGCAGAGCAGGGGAGGCATTCCCAGACCTGGCTCTGAACCTCACTGCGGTGCCTTCCACCGGCCCTCTCAGCAGGTGCCTGGGCCCGGGCTAGCTAGGAGACCTGCAGGCCTCATTGCTATGCTTTTACTAGGTAGGAAACGCTCGATTTGGATTCCAGCCTGTGGAACCTGAAGGGAGCCTGGCCCCGTAGGGGCTCCTGGAATAGGAGCGCTTCTTGCATTTATATGGCTGAGGCCAGCCGGTCGGTCCCACTTGGGGTGGACCCTCAGTTGCTGGGTGATGAGACTGGCAGCCTGAGGGTGGCTTGGGGCTGGTCGGAGGAAGAGTGGGGAAGAATCCAGAAGGGCAGTCGGTGGCGATCAGGCCTTCCGCCATGGTGGGTGATGTACTGTGGGCTGAGCTACAGAGGAGAGCCCCTTTTCCGACCATAGGTTTGCTCTCTCCTGCTGCGAGGGTGCGTGGCCATGGCCCTGGGCGGGATCCGTCCTCGCAGCCTGCCAGAAGGTTCTCCCGAAGCAAGAGTCCGCGAGGAACGTGGAAGCCTGGAGTTACAAGACCGTCCGTCTCCAAATTGTATGAGACGCCCCCTCAGACATCCTTTTGCTGGTACCTTCCTCACCGCGCACCAACCCCCAGCCCCCGGCAGGTGGCTGTTCCGCCCCAGGAGGAGTCACGTGTTTTCCGTGGCGCGTGCCCTGACACATCCGTGGGGTTCAAGATTCCCATGGGGACGAGGGAACAAAGGACGTGAGATGGGACACGTGTGTCCTGAGGCCTAGGTGTCCCGCCGGCACCGTGGGAGGGAAGTCGGAGGTGAGTGTGGGTGAGCCCGGTCCCGGGGCGGAGCCAGCTTGTCTACCGTGAGGCCATGTCTTAGGCCGATCATCCTTGTCACCACCACGTGTAAGCAGATTTCTTCTTATCTGAAGGCAAAAGGAGTGAGTGTGGGATCTGTCAACAGCGTCCAGCCTCGGGGCCTTTAGTGAGAGCTTCTCCCTCCCCCTGAACAGGTGAGTGGCTCGCAGATGTTGGGGCTATGCCTGGGAAGAGAGGTTTCTTCTGGAAAGCTGGCCTGAGAATGTCCACCCACCCCAGCCGTTGGATGGTCCATCTCGAGCAAGAGAAACGCAGCGGGTGGGAAGCAGCAGCTGGCTCCCAGGTGACACGGCTTTGTCGGAGCGCGTGGCGTGGCTGCACACACTCTGACGCTCATTTTCTGTTGGTGCTGCTGCTGTTGCTGGAATGTTCCTGCTGCAAATCGATGGAGGGGGACCGTGCCCCTGCTCTGGCGGCCCAGACCTTCTGAAGGGCCTTCCCTTGGAGGGGGCTTTGCTGCCTTGGGCGACTGGCCTCCCCACAGCAGGAGGTGGTGCTCACCCTCTCAGGCCTCCTTGAAGCTGGGGAACAGACGCCGTGCTGAGCCAGGAGCTGGCGATGAGGAAGGCGGGCTTGAAGGAATCCCTTTGGCGGGGGCGGCATCGACACGTGCCCTCTGCCAGGTTGCAGGGCCCAGAGCTCTAGAGTGTGCTGCGGCCTGTGGGCTGCCCAGCGCGTCTGCTGGTGAGTCCGCTGGAGCGGTTCTGTGCTGATGTTTCAGCAGCGCTTGCGATGCCACCCTCCTACAGCCTCCCGGGGCTACCCCTTTTGTGGGTGACTTTTCTGTTCCAAGCAGCCAGGGGAAGGCCGTCTTGGTCGCCAGCAGGAACCCTGGCTGATCCTGTGGGTCATTCAAGTTCTAGACCCACGAGGGGGTGAAATCTCACCATCTCCTCAGGCGCCCTGTTGGACCTCTGCTGCTGGCCACAGAGACAGGTCTCCTTCCTCCTGAGCATCAGTCAAGAAAGGCTTCGACCCGGGGACCTCCAGGGCGGTCCGCCTGTGTGTTAGCTCCTCCCCAGTTGAAATTCGGCACTTGTCCTGGGAGGTAGGGAGGAACAGGGCAGTGATGGACCCTTGGGCTGAGCGGCTAAGACTTCGGTGTCCATCCTGTCAACCCACTAACGGATGCACTCCGTTCCCTTGGACTCTTGAGTCTAGATTCCAGGATGAGGGTCTTCATAACATTCCTTCACCTTTTCTGAGACCTTTCCCAAGCGCCACATGCAGTGACTTCAGATGGCATATGTTTCAATCATGTTTGTGTCTCTGTTGGGATTTGCCATTAATTTTTGGGATGAAATGATTCCACGTTATCTCTCTTTAAAGTCGTTGTTGTTTTAAAGCTTACCTCAGTCTTATCCATGAGCTGTGTTACATGAGCTGGAACAGTTTACAAAGCAAAGATGCAACCAAGGAAGCCCCCCTTGTAGGTCAAGTCAAGGCTGACTTACCGCGTGGTCGCTCCAACCACGCAGAGAATTCACGGGTTATCTTCATGGTCAGGTAATTCGCAGAAGTTTCTTGAGAAATACGCAGATCATACAGGTGCACTTTGTATACATTTTTAGATTTTTTTTGAAGGTTTTGAGAGAGAGAGAGAGCGTGAGCACACAAGCAGGGAGGGGCAGAGGGGGAGAGAGAGAAGCAAGGAGCCCGATGCAGGACTCGATCCAGGACCCCGGGGTCATGACCTGAGCCCAAGGCAGACGCTTGGCTGACTGAGCCACCCAGGTGCCTTCCAAATTTCACTTTTTAAGATCTTTTTTATTTATTTATTTATTTATTTATTTATTTATTTATTATTATTATTTATTTATTTTAGAAAGAGTGAGAGTGTGAGCCCGAGGAGGAGCAGAGTGGGGGAAGGGGTGGGGAGAGAATCTCAAGCAGATTCCTGCCGCGTGCGGCCCTGGCTCGAGCCGAAACCAAGAGGTGGATGCTCAACGGACTGAGCCACCCAGACGCCCCTGTGGAAACTGTTTCAAATGATCTCTAGGTAATTGCTCTCACCTTTCCCTTTGTTGTCTTCATGCAGACCCCGCATGAGGAAACAAAAGGAAAACAATGCCTTTTGATCACTTACAAGGAAACTGAGACGAAACCTCTGATGTTCCAGAAAACTGCATTGCCACCTTGAGAGCGAGAGTCGGGTGACATGCCAGCGACATTCCACGTCCTGGGGTCTCCACCGGCTGCCAGGCACCCTGCTGGGCCTGTGTCTGCCGTCCTGTGTCCGCTTTTTAAGGGAGATTTCCAAGGCGGAGGGGGACTTGGTCCACTCCCTCCCCCTGGCAGCCTGTGCGTGAGAGCAGGGTCTGACACGATCCCTGGGGCCGTCGTGGCCAAGGGCACTTCCGGGGGTGGAAGGGGCCTTCCCTGGGGGAAAGCCTTCCTAGGCGGGTTGCTCCCTGCGTGAGGCCCGCTGCCTGGCCGGCGAACAGGGACCCTGCTGGGTGCTGGCGACGGAGCTTCCCATTCACGGCCCTACAGGCCCTGCTGATGGGCGTCCGTGGCCATCAGCCCCCAGCCTGGGCCCGCACCCCAGCACAGCCGGGGGACCCCCGTCGCCAGGGGCGCCGCCCGCCCGCACCCCACCCCCCCCCGGCCCGTGGCTCCGGCTCACCTGCTGGGTCCGCGTCGCTCTGTGCTCTCCGTCCCAGCAGCAGCGACCGCCCGCGCCGCGCTGTAACCTCTCGGGGATTCGTCCGCCTGGCCCGTGGGGTGACAGGGACTGCTTCTGCGCCCTCCTAGCGCTTGGCCGGCAGTTGGCCACCAAACCGTGTAATTTTTAAGGTCTGTGAGGAGTCTCGAACCGTGGTGGGAGCAACGGGGTGGGGGGGCAAGACAGGGAACAGCCCCGGCGCAGCCACCGGCAGGCTCGCGGCCTGGGCAGGAAGCCGCCTGCGCACCTCAGGCCCCGCGTCTCTCTACCTCCTCCCGCATCTTCCGGGTCGTAGGCAACACTGCCCGCAGCTCCTGGCACATGGAAAACCCTGCTCTGCTGCCGCTACGATCGATCGCCATCGAAGGGTGGGCTGGCTGGTGGTCACAGGGAGCCCAAAATTGGGGAACGGGAGATCTGGAAGGTTCCTTCCTTCCTTCCTTGTGTCGATAATCTGAATAAATCTGAGAAAGGAAAGACCAGGAAAGGGGAGCAACGTGGAAAAGGTGAGACGGAAACTCTTCCTCTCTTGGGTGTTTCTTTTAAGTGAACCCTTCAGTTCCACACGTGACTACTGTCACCCAGCCTGCGGCGCGGAATCCAGCCACCTCGCTGCCGGACACGTGCCGTGTCACGTCCTCCTGATATCCCACTTGACAGAAGAGGAGACGGCCCAGAAACATCAAGTGACTCGCCCAAGCTTGCCCGGCCAGCCCGCCATCAAGCGGGGCCAGAGCCTGGGCAGGTGGCTCTGGGCTCACAGGGTGCAGGGGCCCCGGGCATGCCACCGGGGCCCAGCACAGTGAAGGGACCAGATGCCACTGCTCAGGCGGCGGTCGCCAGTGCCCTGTGCCAGGGCCCAGACCCCACAGCGGCGTGGAGGACTGGCTAGGGCGGGTGTCCCGGGGGCAGACTGCGCGGTGGGCCGGGTGTGGAGCCGCTCCTGAGGGTCCCTGGCAGGGCGGCCGAGGCGGGGCGGGCAGAGGGGACGTGCAGCTGCCGGGTGGCCCGGCCTTCCGAGGACGATCGTCCCTGTACACGGCACAGCCCTCGAGACGCAGGCCGAGCCACACAGCCTGTGCTTAGACCACACCGAGGCCAATCGAGTCACAGATTGAAGATGAACCTGCCGCTGCATGGGGTGGACCCGGAGGGGAGCCTGGGGGTGGTTCGCCCGAAGGACGCCGCAGCTTCTCCTGGTGGACGGGCGGCGTGCCCTGGTGCGCCTACGGGCCTGAGACAGTTCACTAAGGCAGCTGCCGCCACGGGGACGCAAGACGTCTGCCCTGAGGTGCGGCCTGCTGCGGTGTGGCCGCCCGGAGCCCTCAGCTGTCTTGGGTGGGACGGCGACCTCACGGACTCAGGCTGGTACTTGGAAAGGGCGTTTCTGCTTTGTTGACTTCCACTGACAGCAGGGCCCGCTGCTTTGATTTGCACCTGACCCGACCAGAGGCTGATGCTGTGCAGGGTGACCCACGTGGCAGGATGGTCTCGTCCTAGCAACACAATATTTATCCGCACAGCAGACAGTCAAGCTGCTAATTCAAGATGCAGTCTTTTCCAGGGACTCAGCCAATGCAGTAAAAAACAACTTTCCCCATTCCTCACATGGGCACCCGCTGGTTCTCAGAAAAACAGCCACAGGTTATTTCTTGTCGGCCACCGACGTAAAACTTGTTTACTGATGGCCTTTTTAATGAGTATTTTTATATTAAATAATCACCGTTTAAAAAGAAGATCAGTGACAGGACATCCAAGCACAGACTCCCAGAAATCTTGGCTTTCCTTTGTGCACTTTAAAAGTAGAATTTTAGACTTTGCTTCTTTTAATTTGTAGATTTTTACCTGATTACAAAAGGAATACACACACGGGAGAAGTCTTGAAAATACACAAAAGAGTGCAGACAAAAGGAGACAATCATAGAGATAATCACTAGTAATCTGGGGGTAATAGTTCTCCCACCTGGTTTCCTTTAGTCAATCATAAACAGACATTCCTTTATAATTCATGGGGGTGTGCATGCGTGTAAAATACAGGGGTTGGCAAACTACGGCCTGCACTCATCCCTACGTATTGTCTGTGTTAACAGCAGTGGGGTTGAGTGGTTGTGAAGAGACCATACGGCCCACAAACCTGGAAATACTGTCTAGCCATTGACAGAAAGGTCTTCCACCCATTTGGTATGTCAGGCACCCTGTTGCCAGTAGATTTGCTTCAGAATTGAGTGTTCAGGGGGGAATCTGTGGGGAGCTCAGCGGTTTGGCACCTGCCTCCAGCTTAGGTCGTGACCCCAGCATCCCAGATCGAGTCCCACGTCGGGCTCCCTGCATGGACCCTGCTTCTCCCTCTGCCTGGGTCTCTGCCTCCCTCTGGGTGTCTCATGAATGAATAAATAACATATTTTAAAAAAAGAATTGAGTGTTCAAGTGAGTAGATGGGGGTTCTCCTGGCTTCCACTCTGTGTGTCTCTTAAGTTGTGTCCATCAGTAGAACTGTGGGGCTCCCTTCCTGGGGTGCGGCCCCGGCACCCCTTCCCCCAGCATCCTCTCCCTGAGGCCACGCCGGCTCTCGCCCCAGCTGGCCCTGGGCCTCCCTCCATCACCAAGAGCAGGTCCTGCTCAGCAGCCACAGCTAGCTTCCGCCCCCCACCCCCATGACTTCCTATTCCGCTCAGAACGTGGCGTGTGCTGGCCAGGGGGGGCCTCGGCTGTGGGGTACCCTTCTGGCCGCCAGGATCTAAAAAGAGCTTTTGGCCCCCTGGAACTTACGGGCTTCTAGGTATATGAATTTAAAGGGTCCGTTCTACTTGTGATCGTGACCACTGGAAAACCACTGTTTGCTGATTTAGTTAGGTTCATAATATAAACTCACATTTACGACCCATGTTAGCTTGAAAATGCTGCTTTTCCTCCCCTCACATCCATTTTATTAAAACTAGGGCCACTTTCTGAGAGTAACGTATTTGCCAGAACAAATTGTCATCACTCCTGAGATGGTGATGGAGGACTTGAGAAAATCAGTCACCGGAAGTCACACCAACCAAGCCATAAACAACTGTTTTGATCGGCCCTTTTTTTTTGTTTTATCTTTTTCCCCAGTCTTACTGAGATATAACTGACGTAGAACGTTGTGTGAGCTTCAGATTACGACATAATGGTTCGATACGTATCCTTGCAAAATGATGATCACAGTAAGATTAGTTAACACCCATCATCTCATGTACTTACAGATTTTTCTTCCATGGGATGAGAAGTCTTCAAATTTCCTCTCCTAACGAATCTAGAGTATTGTTAACTGCCGTCATTATGCTGCGCTTTGTTCCTGGGACTGCTTTGTCCTGTGACTGGAAGTTTGTGCACTTTGCCCGCCTTCACCCAACCTCTCCACCCCCTGCCTCGGGCAGCCACCGACCTGCCCGCCGGTCTTCATCATGGACAACCACTGCTATATCACTTTCTCAGTAAATTTATTATTTTTTTTGTATTAGTATAACTCAAGTGTAGTTAACACACAGTGTTACACTAGTCACAGGTGTAAACGTAGCGATTCCACGCCCGCACACATCGCCTGGTGCTCGCAACAGGTGCCCTCCTTCACCCGCATCCCCTCTTTCCCCTATCCCCCCACTTATTTTATTTTTTATTTTTTTATTTATTTATTTCTTATTTATTTATGATAGTCACAGAGAGAGAGAGAGAGAGAGAGAGAGAGAGGCAGAGACACAGGCAGAGGGAGAAGGCAGGCTCCATGCACCGGGAACCTGATGTGGGATTCGATCCGGGGTCTCCAGGATCGCGCCCTGGGCCAAAGGCCGGCGCCAAACCGCTGCGCCACCCAGGGATCCCTATTTTTTATTTTTTAAAGATTTTATATATTTACTCATAGAGAGAGAGGCAGAGACACAGGCAGAGGGAGAAGCAGGCTCCACACAGAGAGCCCGACGTGGGATTCGATCCCGGGTCTCCAGGATCGCGCCCCAGTCCAAAGGCAGGTGCTAAACCACTGCGCCACCCAGGGATCCCCCCCCCACCTCTTTTAAAATCAATTTCCGGAAGGCGTATTTACAGTAACCGCCCCTTCGATTGTGGGGTCACACTCCACAAGTAATTATGAAATCTGATAAATGCCTTTTTCTTTCTCTTTAATTATGTTACTTGTTATTTTTATTTTTTACCAATTCCATCAGGTAACCTCTATGACATCTAAGAGCTTCCCAGGCTCGCGTTGATGGGTGTCATTTCTGCCGTTCCTCTTCCCCAGGCACTTTTCTGTTCACAGTAAAGAAACTGAACGCACAGGGGCCCCCGGGGGGGCTCAGTGGTTGAGCATCTGCCTTCGGCCCAGGGCGTGCCCCCGGGGTCCTGGGATTGAGTCCCACATCGGGCTCCCCGTAGGGAGCCTGCTTCTCCCTCTGCCTGTGTCTCTGCCTCTCTCTCCAGGTCTCGAATGAATGAATGAATGAATGAATGAATGAATGAATGAATGAAAAGAAATTGAATGCACAGCCCGAGTGTATGACCAGCTTAGTTAGAGCACAGGCATGTGGCCACATCCTCTTTTTCAGGGATAAGTTCAAGTAAACGCAAAGGATGTTTAAAGGGATGACTGTTACCCGCCAGGTCCCCCTTTGGGAATGAGCCCTGATAACAGCCCTCCTGGGAGGAGCCTCGCTTTTGTTCAGGGTCTGTAAATAGTGAAGGGCCTGGGAACACCTCCTTCTCGTCTTGGTGAGACTCCCTGTCCCTCTCCTTACTTGATGGCAGTTGCGTTTTCATGGGACAAGGAGACTCGTCATCCTGGAAAACCCGCATACCCACAGTGTCCCCTCTCGCGTATCTCTCTGCAGCCGGTGCTTCCTGACCTGTGTCCCAGCCTCCGACACGGCGTGTCCCTTGCTCTTCACTTGTATTTGGGACTTGAGGTGATTTTGGACTTTAACTGCTCGTGACAGACACGGAAGCTGGATCGGGGGTGGGGGGTCCCAGACGAGTCATTACCCTCCGCTGTTTTTGGTACGACTTGTGATTTCATGGTCTCATTAAGTCACGTTTGATATAAACAATTCTCATTGGGTATAAATAGGTGGATTGAAAGCGGCATCTGGCAGTGTGGATGCGCCACGGAAATTTATGAGGGACCGTGTGTGGCGTTGCCATGGTTTGATGCTAAAAGTAGGTGCAGGTAACCCAGCCAAGTGTCGTTTCCATTTTTAGACCGTGAACTTCCTCTAATACTCACAACAGGAAAGAAACATGAAAGGTAAGGACAAGCGGCACACCCGGAAGGGAAACCTGAGCTTGACTTCGACCCTGGAGGTCTCATCAGGGTGGGGAAGAAACGGCAGGTCGTGAACGGCTCTCACGGGGACACCCTGGACGAGGCTCGCACGTGCTCTCCGCTCGCCCCGGGGATGCTGCTCACGCCCAGGAGGGGCGCACACCGCGCCGCCGTGCACGCGTCCCTGGACGTGGGCGCTCACTCGGGCCTTTGTTACTGGGGCCGGGCCACCTGTGACTGCTGGCTCGGGGCCTGGTGTCCCCTCCTGGCCGCTGCTGACGTGGAGTGGGAAGGAGCAGGGAGTGTCCTGGGTCCTGGGGCTGCTGCGGTGGCCCAGGCCCAGCGGACGGTGCAGGCCGGGGCTGGGAAGGTGAGGGGAGCGGCGCCAAGAGGGCGGCGAGGTGGCCTCTCCAGCTCCCAGGGGTTGGGGGGGTCAGTGGAGAGGGCAGGTGGGCGGAAACCCGCATGAGGCTGGAGCCGCGGGGACAGCGCGACCCGTGACAGGGCTGGATCGGTGAGTCGTCGGCGACACGATGGATGGGGTGCGCGGTCGGGGAGGTGACGGAGGTGCTTCACAGAGGGACTCCAAACCCTGCCGTCCTGCCCCGGGCCTCGCTCCCTCCTGCTTGGCCCGGCCTCAGCCCCCATCCTGTGGTGTGGAGAGGCCAACAGGGACCTCACAGTGCAGAGACCTGGACTCGGCCTCGGCCCCCATCCCACGGCCTGGAGGGGACCAATGGGGACCTCGCAGTGGAGAGACCTGGACGCTGCCAGAGCCGCGTGAGCCGCTGCCATCACCAGGAAGCAGTCACCTGGACATCATGAGCCCCTGACCTGCCGTGAGGGGAAGGCCCCTTCATGCCCATTGCCTTTTCCCCTAAAGCCCACGATCCCAGTCTAACCATGAGGAAAACCCCAGACTAGCGAATTGAGGGGTGTTCTCCAGAATCCTCTCCAGCCCCACAAAGGTGAGGGACCGGGCAGGGCTCAGCAGACCCCAGGTGGCCAACTACATGTGACAGCTGAGTGCCACGGGGGCCCCAGATGCTGAGATGCGGTTCCCGGTGAGAAAAACCAGTGGGCGGGGTTGGTGAGGTGCGAGTGAAGTCTGGAGCTTCATCCGTAGTGACGCCCCGGCGCTGGGGTTTAGTGGTGACAGATGTCCTGGCGTCACAGATGTCCACCCAGGACAAGGAGGCGGGGGAGCCCTCTGTATATCTTCATCCCGCTTCCGCAAATCTCAGATTCTTCCCAAATCTAAACATGTATTAAAACAAGTTTGTGTGTGTTCCCGGGGAGGAGCCCTGGGTGCTGGGACTGGGCATGAGCAGCGCCAGGGCCTCACTGGACCCCGGGCCTCCCCCGAGGTCCTTAGGGCTCACGGTTGGGCCCGTGTCTAGTTCTGACGCCTGCTGCTGTGCTGGTGACTCGACACCAGGGACCCGGGACCCGACACCCTGCCTGCGGCCAGAGGGAGGCAAACCATGCTCCCCACGCTCCCGAGGGACCAGGTGCATCTTCATCAGCCGGGGGTTGAGGCATAAGGAGCTGTGACCCGCGAGGCCGTGGGGCGCCAGGTGCCTGAGGGCTCCCCTCTGTCCATCCACCGGGACCAGCTGGCTCCAGCTCTCCCTGTTGCTGGTGCTTCTCGGGGGCCTGGCTCCTCCGCAGACGCCGAGAGGCTTCAGGATGTTGCCCGACAGCACATTTCCCCAAACCCCACTGCCTGGAGGCGAGGTTCCTCGGTGTCTAGGGAGATCCCTCATCCCTTTGGCTGGGTCCGCAGGGGGAGGCCACCCAGCCAAGGCCACCGGGTGCCACATGGCGCGTGGCGCTAAGGGCCTCGGAGGCGTCCTGGTCACCCACCCGTAACCTCAGAACTCAGATGGAAATAATGACGAGGGCAGCCCGGGTGGCCCAAGCGGGTTAGTGGCGCCTTCGGCCCAGGGCATGATCCTGGGGACCCGGGATCGAGTCCCACGTCGGGCTCCCTGCGTGGAGCCTGCTTCTCCCTCCGCCTGTGTCTCTGCCTCTGTGTGTGTGTGTGTGTGTCTCTCATTAATAAATAAATAAAATCTTAAAAAAGAAAAAAAGAACGAACGAACTGTCTTAGGGACCGTTAAGCTGAGAAGTCTTGGCTTCGGTGTGGCCTCTCCACACAATACTGGGTGAGTGTATAGCCAGGAGGCATCTTATCCGTTGCTATTTAAGGAATGAAAACTGATTTTTAACACTGACAAAAGCAAAATCTGATAAGGAAGGTCAACACACAACAAAAGTGTCCCGCAAGCCCTAAACGGGTTGTGGTTGCTCCGTCCCCACTAGACTTCTGAGCTCAAGAGAGCAGGTGCCGCTCCTGCGGGGTCCCCCCGGCCTTCCCCGTCCACACAGGCCTCCGTGTCTGCAGTTCGTGGCCTAGAAGTTTTCCATTTCCTGCTCGGGCGCCGGGGCCCGCCAGAGTTCCTGGTCTCCTACGGCTGCGCGCTCTGACTTTCTTGGAACCAGAGACCCCAGTGGAGCCCGTTCACCCCGCAGCCGCTCACGAGGACTTAGAGCTGCCCGGAGGCCGGGCCTGTGCCGGGGACCGCGCCTGAGCCACGGAGAGCGTCCGGCTTTGATTTTTACCAGCGTGTGTATTCCTCCTGGAGTTTTATAAAAAGGGTTTTTTCCCTATTTTTTCCTTTTTCTTTCGTGTGTGTGTGTGTGCGCGCGCGCGCGCGTGTGTAGGGAGGTTGGGGTCAGGTGGGAGAAGGGAGAGAGGACGGAGCGGCGGGATGCCGAGGCACGTCAGCTGTTGCAGGGACGCCTGAGGTGGGGGGACAGGACCCAGTTGCAGGTGCCCTGGGGCCCTCGGAGAGCGGCTCCCACGGAGTGTCTGCGGGGGCCGTGCTCAGGGCAGTGAAGTGGGCCCCAGGAAACGCAGGACGCGGGGCACCTGCCCACCCACCTGGCTTCCCTCCGGGCTTCCCGGCCGCTCCCTGCTGCTCCCCCACCCGTGTGGGCGACCACCCCGCTCCTCTCCCCCGGCCGCCTGCCCGCGTCCTGCTGTGAACCCGCGGCTCCTCCTGCTCCTCCTCCGGCTCGTCTGCAGGGTTCACGCTTTGCTTCTTGGATCCCAGAGGCCGTTAACTCTGAAGCATCACAAATTAAAAATGAACAACAGACAGTTGACCCTCGAACAAAGTGAGTGTTAGGGGCGCCGGTCCCCCACGCAGCTGGTAAGTCCTGCTACAACTTTTAACTCCCTCAAAAACTTCGCTACTAGCTTACTATGGACCCGAGGCCTTACCGACAACACGAACAGCTGGTTAACGCGTATGTTGGGTGTTCTGTGGGTCATTGCTGTGATCTTACGACAAAGTGCCAGAGAAAAGAAAATGCCGTTAAGGAAATCATAAGGGGTGGCTGAGGGGCCCAGTCAGCAGTGTCCGACGCTTGATCTCAGCTCAGGTTGTGATCTCCGGGTCGTGGGATCGAGCCCCCATCGGCTCTGCGCTGAGCACGGAGTCTACTTGAGATTCTCTCCCACCCTCTCCCTCTCCCCCACCCCTCCCTCCTATTTACACCGTCTCTCTCTAAAAATGAAAGAAAAGAAAATACATTTTCAGTCCTGTACCATATTTGTCGGAAAAAAATTCACATATAAGTGGACCCATGTTGTTCAAGCATCAACTGCATGATGAACTTTTAAAGAAACATTTGATCCGGAAGGCTTTCCGATGCCCCCATAGAGACCAGCTGGTGCAGGACGCCCCTCTCGGAGACTCTTGACTGAGCTTTACGGTGTTGCTTGTTAGCTTTCCCCTCCTGCCATTTGCTGACTCTTCCCCCATATTGCTGTCCTTCCCCTCCTGGCCATCTCCTCTCTTCCAGGCTGCCGGCTTCTCCAGCATCCCCCAGGCAGCTGCGCTGTGTCATATCTAAATCATCCTTTCCAGGCAGCTTTGCTGTGCTAAGCTTAAAAAAGTAAAAGGATAAAATGGGTAACTGGGTTGATTCTGTTCTCATTATTATGAAAAGAGACGGAGGAAAAAGGTTCCCACTTTCTCTTTCGGGCTGATGATCTAGGTCACGGCTTTTCCACGGTATCTTGAGCAACTCTGGATTTCCAAGGACGCGATTCAGGGGCTGCCTTTGGCGGGGAGGGATTGAGGTCCTGTGTCCGTGCCCTGCCCGCCCCTTTCAGCCCGAGTAATGCTTTTTGGTTATTGTGTCTTTGATATACTAAAGTCTGTTATAGCATTTGGGGGGGAAAAAAGTTTTCCTTGCTCTGAAAGTCACCGATCTAGGCCAAGTCTCAGTATGATTCTGCCAACCAGAAAGCAAGAGAGAGGGGACCATCTCTCTCATTAGCGCGTACACAGCCACCGTTCATCACATTTTCCATCATTGCCGAGTGCTGTGATTCACACCACATACACACGGGGTCACTTGATCCCTTGATTTTTTTTTCTCTCTCTTTTTTTTAATCTAAAGAAAAAGATGTTCTTTTTTAACCTCATTCCAAAAATATACTGGCTTTGATAGTAGTTCCATACCACTAGTCTACTTCTGCAAAGTGCATAATACGTACCCTGAATTTTCATGGCAAACATTCTCTGTTGGCAACACTGGAAGTCTGGTGGGAGAGGAGGAAGGTGGGGAAAGGGACTCCCTACACTTTTGAGTCACTGGGTGAAGGGAAGGCTCACGTGGGTGTTCTTTTCCTCCTCCTTGCAACCAGCCCCTGTCTGCTACCAAAGAGTTAACTCCTCAAAGACAGGGACTGTTAGTGGGTTGGCTCAAGAGCAGATCCGGAGCGGAGAGGTGGAGAGGTCCGCTGGGGATGTGCTTCGGAAGGCCTTGTTTCCCAGGTGAAAGAGCACAGATTTCTTTTTCTTTTAAGATACTTTTCATTAATGACAGAAGCCACAGAAAAATTCTGCTTCCATTAAAAAGTCAACTGTTTTTTTGTACTTAAAATAATTTTTTTTCTTGTAAGAGCAATGTATGCCCTTGTTACTGAAAAATGGAAAACACGGACAAGCAAAAGGAATAAAATGGAAAATATTCATTGTTTCCTTAAACCAGGGGAGGAAAACCATGATTCAGTGTAGATCCTTTGAGATGCTTCTCCTTCCTCTTCCCCCTGCTCCCCTCTTCTAAGTTTCCCTGTCTTCTTTTTTTCTTTTTTAAGATTTTATTTATTTATTCATGAGAGACACAGAGAGAGAGGCAGAGACACAGGCAGAGGGAGAAGCAGGCTCCATGCAGGGAGCCCGATGTGGGACTCGATCCCGGGACTCCGGGGTCACGTCCTGGGCTGAAGGCAGGCGCTAAACCGCTGAGCCACCTGGGCTGCCCCGTTTCCCTGTCTTCCTACATATCTTTCCAGATGTCTTCATCAATCTACAAATGTATATTTTTATATAAATAGGACTAAACACCTTCTGTATTCCATTTTAGCTCACCATATCATGGAAAGATTTTTATGACAACCTCATCTTTTTTAGCAGCAGCATAGAATCTCATTGCACCAAATTTCAGTTAACTCCTTATCGATAGGCCTTTAGGTTGTTGGGGTTTTTGTACTACTAAAGACGCTTATATCTACTTTCTCTCTACATTTAGAATTTCTTTGCATGATTTATGAGGTACATAAAATATTTACAAATAACATGGTATTGAAAAATATGTATGCTTGGGGGGTGCCCGGGTGGCCCAGCTGGTTGGGTGTCTGACTTTGGTTTTGGCTTAGGCCACAATCTTGAGGTTGTGGGATCCACCCCCATATTGGGCTCTGTGCTCAGCGTGGAGTCTGCTCGGGATTGTTCCTCTCCCTCCCCCTCTGCTGCTCCCCTAGCTCCTGTGGCACATACTCTCTGTCTCCCTCTTTCTCCTTAAAATAAATCAATCCTGGGGCACCTGGGGGGCTCAGATGGTTAAGCATCTGCCTTCAGCTCAGGTCATGATCTCGGGGTCCTGGGGTCGAGCCCCCATTCCTGCATCCTGCTCAGTGGAGAGTCTGCTGCTGCTTCTCCCTCTGTCTCTCCCCCTATTTGTGCATCCTCTGTCTCTCTCTCAAATGAATAAATTTTTAAAAATCTTTTAAAAAATGTAACAAAAATGCTTGTAACTTGTAATTGCACAGTATATTTGCAGGGCATGTACTGTTCGGAATATTTGATCACAAGCATTTGGCTGCCCTTAGCCTAGGCAGCAGATGGGAGCAGACTGAACTAATACAAAAAACACAGCGAGCAGAGAACCTCAGGGTGGATTACAAACAGCTCAGTGTTAGAGCTGATGGTGAGAGCCTTCTCTGTGGGTGAGGGAGAGGGAAGAGAGCATACGGCTCCCATTTCTCTGCCCCTGTTGACCATTTGGAACATTTCTTCACTTACATAACTTACATTCACTAATAATATCTCCTAAGAACACTAGCTTGTTCTAGGAGCTGGCTCTCCCATGCTTTGTGCTATCGCTGGGACACGGGAAGCCTCGTTGCCTGCTGTGGGAGGGACAGATTCAGATAGCAGAGATGTAAGCAGACAGTAAGGTGAGATACTGCTAAATTTTAATGGAGAAAATGCATCAGAATACTGGGGTTGAGAATGATATGAGGGGTTACTTTTCTTAAAAAGGAAAGAAATGGGAGAAGAAATAGAAAAGCTTCAGGGAGGGGCAGGTTGCAGAGATCGTGGGTCCTCTTTGGATCTGCTTTTTGGAGATCCCTGTGGGACCTCCAGGAGTTAAAGGATAAGCCAAGGCACATTATACATTGTAAGAGTTTATGTGCCCCCAAAATCAGTTTGAACCAGGTGGCACCAAGCTGGAAGTGGTTAGGAGCACGCCCCTGACAGGAGCCAGGGCAAAGACTTTGGTAGAAGCCAAGCAAGGCAATTATTTGATTGACTATAGGGCAAGTGGTTGCCTTATTTGGGAAGGTCTACTGGCTGCTCGTGATTGGCCATCCTTAGGTTAACCGTGAGGCACTTAGGCTTGCATTTGGGCAGGATGCTAGAGCGTGAGAACCATCTCCATCTAATGGCCTCCTTGCTTAATGTAGCACAGGTTAAGGTGGTTAGAAATTGGTGGTGTGGAGGTAAATTTTGAACAACTCACAGTGGGTAGTGATTAGCTGGCTGATTTGCCAGCGCCCGTGGTGTAAATGCCACCACCGTGACTGACTCAAACTACCTACTTTATATCGCTGAACACGGGAGGGAAGGGATAGGAACCGTTGCCATGAACTAGTTAGAGGCGGCTCCTGTGTGCCACAGCTGGTGGGCGGTAGGACGTGAGCTTGGAATTCTGGGGTGCGTGTGGCAGGGAATATGGGTTTGGGCATGGAAGTGGGGGTTAGAATCTGGGAAGAGAGATTTCCTTGGGAGATCGTATAGCAGGAAACGGGAGGGGGCAGTGAGCCTGCTGTCTGTGCTCTCAAGGTGTGGGTTCCCTGCCAACAGCATCAGCAGCACCTGGGAGCAGGTTCATGGGGCAGCCCTGGCCTGCGGATTAGAGGGGCCAAGAGTGGGGCAGCCCTGCCCTTAAGGTCACCAGCGTCGGAGAGCCAGCCAGAAGACGGCCACCTAGAGAGACCAAGAAGCAACGTTGAGACAAGCTGGAGTTGGGCACAAAAAGTGGAGCTTAGAGCCGGGCATGGGGTTGGCACCAGGGCAGAGGGACGTGGGCCGCAGTGAGGTGCTGCCAGGAGGCCTTGTCAGATGAGATGAATAGTAAGCATCAGCTGCGTTTGAAGAGCGGTGCCAGGGTCGTGGTGGGGGCAGAAGGTAGGCTGTCACTGGTGAGCAGTGACGACCACAGGCCATGGGTCAGGCCTTCAGCCGTAAAGGACAGAAGACAGATTAGTAACTAGAAGGAGATGTGTGGTCACTGACGTGGTCTCTGGAAGAGGCCTGGATGTGTTTGTGCCTGAAGGAAAGAGCCAGTAGAATTCGAGAGGGTCCTGAACCAGCAAGGAGATGGGTTGGGGGCGCCTGGGTGGCTCAGTCGGTGAAGCGTCTCCCATCAGCTCAGGTCACGATCCCAGGGCCTGGGGGTTGAGCCCCACATCGGGCTCCCGGCTTAATGGGGAGTCTGCTCTCCTGCTCATGCTCTGTCTCAAATAAATTAATTAAATAAATAAATTAAGTAAATAAATAAAATCTTAAAAAAAAAAACGGAGGAGATGGGATAATTGGTGGCACATATTGGAGAAGAGAGCGAAGGGAATGGAGAACTCAGGATGGAGCCTGGCCTTGAAGGAGTTACTTACAGGAGGGATCTTGTTCTTGTCCCCAGAAGCTGGAGGGAAGGTGGTTTGCAGAAGACAGTAGCATACGGAGCAACTGCTTCAGGGACTCTGCTTAATACTGTCCTAATCGTTGTCTTTTGCAAATCTCTACCCTTCCCCGCTTTTCCAAGGGGGCACCTGGGTGGCTCCGTCGGTTGAGCATCCGATCCTGGGTTCGGGCTCAGGTCATGATGTGAGGATCTTGAGGTTGAGCCTTGCCTTGGGCTCCACGCTGGCTGTAGATCCTCCCTCCCTGTCTCTCTCCACCCCCCTCCCCAGCCAAAAACAGCGATTCTGGAAATGTTTCTGAGACAGTTGGTAAGATTGTGTTACCAGCCAGTTGCTTCTCACTGTAACTTGTTTTGTGTCTAACTTAAACCAATTTTGGCAAAGAGGTAGAGAATCAAGGTCCCAGAGCTATACAGGCCACTAGAAATACAATGCGAGCTACGTACATAATTTAAAATTCCCAGAAGCCACATTAAATAAAAAAAAACAGGTGAAATTAATTTTAATATTTTATTTAACTGATACGCCCAAAATATTATCATTTCCACATGTGGTCAGTATGAAACTTAGTGATGGGATGTTCCATGTTCTGTTTCTTCTCCCGCGCCTTCAGCGTCTGCACCAGCCACAGGCCTGTGCTCGGCGGCTGCCGTGTTGGATGCTGTGGCTCAGAGGGTCCACTCGCGATGTGGCGGTGAACGCCGAGAGAAATCCAAATGTGCTTATTCTTAGGAGGTGACAAGACTCGCTCTTCGATCAAATGCTGGTCCGCCTCCTCTGAGCTCTTCGGCAGCTAGGCTATACCCTTGGGCATGTTCTCAGGAACCCAGTTTGGGTTTTTTTTTTTTCTTAAGTGTTTGTTGAAGTCATCTCTGCACCCAACCCAGGGCTCGCACTCACAGCCCTGAGATCGAGAGTCACCTGCCAGGTGCCCCCTCGAGAACTAGCGTTAGCAGGAATCCCGTCAGGTCAGTTTGGCGAGAATCCGTCCCCCTTAGTATCTGGTCACCCGCCGTCTCTGACCGAATTCCTCCTCGCCCAGCACCCCCCAGTGATGTCCCGTCGGCCTGGCCTGCCTTCAGCGAGAATTCTGTTAGGCCACCTTAGCCACAGGTACCTCTCCCGGCTTAGTCATCATCTTCTGTCCACCAGTGACACCCGCACCCACAACGTGGCCATTCCTGCTGACACTGCCTTGTGGCCTCCAAGAAAGGGAGAGTCCCTCCTAGTGTCTGTGATAGAATGTTCCAGAGCCTTAGCCTAAGCGGTTATAGGAGAGTGGGAAGAAAAAACTCAGACTGGTGATTATGTGAAAAGAAGCAGCAGCACCGAGAAAGGTCGGTGACCAGCTTTGGAGCGGCAGTGGCTTTCTCAGCTCACAGAGTCTAGGACTAAAGCACAAAACAGGGGAAGCGTCTAGTGTGCGTCGCTAAAAGTGCAAGCGCATCCGGGAGGACGATGCACACGGAGCCTGCGGTGGAAGTGCCTGGGGACCAGTCCCGGGAGCTGTCGCACGCACGCGTGGCTGTGCTGGGTCTTCAGCTGCAGGAGTGCCGAGAACACTGGGCGCTGCGGTGTGTCCCCACCTGTGCTCGCCGATCACCTCGCTTTGTGGGCGTCTGGGAGGGCGGCCGGGCCTTGGGGCCCCACGTGCGCATGCTGAGTCCTCGCATGGGATGCCCGGGACTGCAGGGCGCCAGTGACTGCGCTGTCACAGCCCCCGCGTGGCCCGAGGGTCCCCTTACCCCGGCCGCCCTTGCTCCCATCCTTGTCCTCCTGAGTTGCAGAACCCAACACATGCCCGCGGACGGGGACCCAGGGGCACGCATGGTGCCCGTGAGCTAACGTTGCACTCAGTCCTGAGTGCCCGCGGGCTGAAGGGCCGTCCGACCGTGACCGTGTGGTCACCCACCCCAGGCGGCCTCCCACGGCGCCGTGTCCCGGGCAGGGGGCCCCTGGGTGGGACCTGGGCCTGCATGGCCGCCCCCTGAGCCCACGCCGTCAGGGTCTGCCTCCCGGGGTGGAGCATCTGCACCCACTGGACGTCGTACCCGGGGTCCGGAGCTTTAGGTCTTGAGCGAGGTTGTAGTGAACAGCCACAGTGACCATGTGCGCGTGTCACACGGTCCGAAACACGGCAGGGCCCGGGCTGTCCAGCCGACTTCCTGCCTTTTTTTTTTTTTTAGCACTCCATCTCAGCTTGCTTGCTTGCTTTATTTATTTATTTATTTATTTATTTATTTATTTATTTATTTATTTATTTTATTTTTTTTCTGATTTAAATTCAATTTACCAACATACAGAATGATACCCAGTCAATTCTTTGATGTGCTAGAAATCATATGTGTAAATGTAAGATGTACGGTAAATACGCATTGCTGTGTAGCGATGAAGGAACGCATGCGTTTTTAAAAGAAAAGTGTACTGTTTCTTAATAATTAGATGTTCCTTTTTTTAAATTTTTATTTATTTATGATAGTCACACACAGAGAGAGAGAGAGAGGCAGAGATACAGGCAAAGGGCTGTGCACCGGGAGGTGCACAGCAGGCTCCATGCACCGCGAGCCCAACGTGGGACTCGAACCCGGGTCTCCAAGATCGCGCCCTGGGCCAAAGGCAGGCACCAAACTGCTGCACCACCCAGGGATCCCTAAATAGATGTTCCTTATGGCTTTACCTGACATTCCCAATCAGGGCAAAAAAAAGTCATTTTAACTTGTCATACAAAGCTTTTAGGGCATATTCCTGAAAGAGTCTCAGCTGTATTTGTCTTAGCCTTTTTTTTTTTAAATGAGGAAGGTGTACTTTCGTTTTCTTGCTGAGATATAACTAACACCTAGTACATTAGTATCACAGGGATGTGATACCCATAATAACACACGGTAACAATTTTTTTCTTGTGATGAGAACTTTTAAGATCGCCTTCCTCAGCAGCTTTTTTTTAAAAAAAATATTTTATTTATTCATGAGAGATGCAGAGAGAGGCAGAGACCCAGGCAGAGGGAGAAGCAGGCTCCATGCAGGGAGCCCGACGTAGGACCCGATCCCGGGACCCCGGGGTCACGCCCTGGGCCCAAGGCAGACGCTCCACCACTGAGCCCCCGGGGCCCCGCTCAGCACCTCTGGAATACGTGGCGCGGTGCTGTTGGCCACAGTGACCAGGCCATACATTTTGCATCCCCAGGACGGACTTATTTTCTAACTGGAACTTTGTACCTTTTGACCACCTTCTTGTAGCCTCTTTGGAAGCAAGAAGAGCTGAAGTGATCTTGTCCTGCTCTTAGGAGCTGCAGCCACTGAGGGTACTGGGTGGCTGGTGACTCGTATGTGGTGATGAGCCAGGCTATAAAAATATCCCAGGCACACAGCGCGGCCGCGTGCCAGCGTCAGGCTGCTCCCTGATGACAGGGAGGTCCGCGGGAGAAGCCTGCTGCCCAGAGGAGCACACGGACTCGGCTGTGTGCACACCCACTCCGGGTTGGGAAATCTGGATGACCCACAGAGGGGTTTTCTTGCAAAACAGTGTCCCTGAAAACACAGTGGTTTCTTGGTGTGTGTGTTTTTCCTTCTGAGTCAACGATGTTTTGCTGGTGGCCGAGCATTCTCAGAACAAACAAGGCTCCCAGCCCTGGCACGCACGCCCTGTCGCTCCGCCCCAGCCTCCCACCGTGAGTCGGGGATCCGATAGGCCGGCTGAGCCTGTAGGCCGCCCTTCCGCCCTTCCGCCCTTCCGTGGGCGCCTGGTCATGCCAGGGGGGAAGGAGGAAGAGAAAAAAAGGAAAGAGAGAGAGTGGGCAGGTCTACGCGAAGTCATCCCAGTAAAGGTTACTAGCTGGGCGGCGACACTTCTCACACCCGGGAGAAAGCGCTTGCTCCCGGCGGCCCCCACGGCCGGGAGTAAGAGGTGACCTGTTTATTTTTAGAAGGGGACGGTCATAATAACCCGGCGCCGGCTTCATTCAAGGCGGGCAGGTGCTCTGGAAGTCCGTAAACACCTACTTTCTGAATAAGGGGGGGAGAGCCTTTGTCCGCAAAGGAGAGGACGTGCCGCCCGGGCCCTTCCCTCCTGGTTGTTGCTGGCGGGTGGAGGAGTCCCGGCCGCGGTGCCGCAGCCCGTCCCGTCGCTCGTTGTTCTTACAGGACAGAAATGCCTGAAGGTGACGACACTGGACCGGGCCCAAGGTAATTCCGATCCGGGCTGACTTGTTCTCGGGTCTGTTTTACTGGCTGGTTGTCTTTTTAAAGACCTTACCACTAATTTCGAAAGCGGTTTGGAGTTAAAGGAGTAAGAACGCAGCCCCTCGCTCCCAGGAACCGAGTTCTCTTGAGCGTGAAGCGGGAAACGTAAAATTGGCTTGAGAGACGCTTAGAAACATTCGCAAGTAGGTGTTTTTCTTGAATGAGGAAGGGGGTGGCCTGAGACTTTACCCAAGTGTTTCCCCGTCTACCGCCTGGAATCTGCTTGGGCTTTCCTGGCCTTTGATTTTTGACTTTCCGGGACGGCTGCCGGGAATCCACGCTCGGGACCGTTTTGTCAAGTGTCTGAACGTGCCGGGCGTGAGGCCAACGTTCCCGTTTTGCCATGGCTCCCCTGGGTTCCCGCCCCGCGCGTCTCTTGGGAAGTGGGAGGCCTTGGGCCCCCACATGCAGCAGCGTCGGGGTTCCTGGGGAGGAGGACGGAGCCGGCGAGGAAGCGGCAGTGACTCCCGCGCACGCGGGGACGGGCCCGCCTCTGGCCCGGCTGTGTCCGCGGCCCTTGTGTGGTGGGTCCCGACTGCGCAGCAGGGTCGCCCGGACTCGGTGCGGCGGCGGGAGCTGTCGGACGGGGCTCAGCCGGTGGGCGGTCCGACTCCTGCTCTGGTCTTGGGGCCTGGGACCAGCGCCCGTGGGCTCCAGGCGCCGCGGCACGTCTGCTTGGGATGCTCCCCCCTCCGCCCCCCGCACGTGCGCACCCGTGCCCTCCCATGCCCTCTGCGTCTCTGAGAAGTGATCTTTAAAAAAGGGGGGGGGGAGGGGTTAAATGACAATCTTATTGTCAGGAAAAGTACTAACTGGGGTGAGGATTAAGTTTTCAGCAACAGGAAGGCCCAAGCATTTGTTGTCCTGTGAGAGGTCAGCATGTCTGGAAGGCTCAGCTCAGGTACCCGGTCCAGGCGTCGTGTGCTGACGGGAGCCGCCCGTGGGTGAGCCGCGGGGCCTCCACGCACTGTGCTGTCCCCCTGACCCCAGCGTCGCGCGGTGTGTCGGCTGCACGCCCACCGGACGAGACTTCCCAGTGGGCATCCTTCCCCGCCACGGCCTGCGGTGCGTGTGCATCCGTGTCCGTGCATGTGTATGCGTGTTGACCGCGGTCACCCGTACTTGTGACCCTAAAGGACTCTTTTTAGGTTTTTAGTCCTTGTTTTCATCCAGATTCCTTCCTACCACACTAAAGGGGACATTCAGTTGACACTTGATTTAATAATGAAACAACTTTCCCTGTAAAAGCAGACGTTAGATCAAGGCCTCGAAGATGACGTTTGTAGCCGGGCCTACGTTGGGACCACCCGGACTAAGGGGGAAACGAGACATTTTCAGAGAAATGTAGACGCCAGATTGTGAGATGACGGGCTGACGTACCGTTAGCGGTGTTTTCCCCCATGTGGACATCTCCGGAAGCAGGATTTTCTCTTTTTCCCTTGCGTCCCGGCGTCCCCGCCTCCTCTCTGCACAGAATCCTGCACAGCACGAGCGTTCCCATGAGAAACCGTCGTTGAGTGCGATGTATTGTAAAGCCCTCCCGCGCCTGCGGTGAGTTCCTAGGGCCCGGCGGTCTCGGGGGTCAGCGGGAGACTTCGCAGAAGCTCGCAGACGGCGCCAGTGACTTGCAGCGTCATCACAGTTACATGGCGAGTGGTTTTTGGTGATCATAAATAACTTTGAAAGAGCTGTTTTGGATGTAAAAGTCAACACACGTAAGATCTTTTCCTAAGAATGTTTTACTGGTTACAAAGGATAAACCGAGAAAACGAAGAGCGGCAGGATGTGCTGTACGCGCGGCTGCTGATAGGGATTTCCAAGGACGACTGACATATTTTCTGAAAAATGGGGAACTCGCTCTCACTCCTTTGAAGTGAGATGAAGGCCCATCCCTGCCCCCACCTTTTTATTTGCTGAGATAAATACCAGCTTGGGACAGTTGGTGGTTTTCTACGCAACGTGCTTTGTTTTGCCTCATACTTTTCTTTTCCCACCATCTGTGCGGAAAGTTAGAAGGGGGACCCGCAGGGGAGGCCTAGAGCCGGGCCAGGAATAAGCGCTTTCACTTGCGAGGGAACCTTACTCCTGCTAAATGGGAGCTTGGATGCGGTTGGACAAGGCCCCTGGCGCCGCGTCTGCAGGAGGAGCAGCTGTGGCCGTCGCCGGCTGCTGACCGCCCGAGCCCGAGCGCCCCACGCCCCACGCCCCACGCCCCACACCGCAGCTTCTGGTTGAATCTCACGTTCAGGCTTCTTCGTGTTACTTTGGTCACGTTTTGCAGCCTGGTGACCGGAAGGGCTCTGTAACAGGCGGGGAGCGAAGTCCGAGTGTAGTCCTGGAAGCCAGGGGAAACCGCAGGCCCGAGGCCCCGGCACAGCAGGCCTGACTGCTGGTGCACCAGAGCCCCCTCCTCCTCCTCCTCCCCCTCCTCCTCCTCCTCCCCTCCCCCGCTTGCTCCCTCCTCCCCCTCCTCCCTCCTTGTCCTCGTCCTCCCCTCCTCCTCCCCCTCCTCCTGTCCTCCTCTACCTCCTCCTCATCCTCCTCCCTCCTCCTCCCTCCCCTTCCTCTTCCTCCTCCTCCCTCTTTGTCCTCGTCCTCCCCTCCTCCTCCCCATCCTCTTCCTCCTCCTCCTGTCCTCCTCCTCCTCCTCATCCTCCTCCCTCTCCTTCCTCTTCCTCCTCCTCCCTCCTTGTCCTCCTCCTCCTCCCCCTCCCCCCTCCCTGCTGCCTCCCTCCTCCCCCTCCTTCCTCCTTGTCCTCCTCCTCCCCCTCCTCCTGTCCTCCTCTGCCTCCTCCTCATCCTCGACCTCCCTCCTCCTCCCCCTCCTCCCCTCCCTCCTCCCTCCTTGTCCTCGTCCTCCCCTCTTCCTCCCCCTCCTCCTGTCCTCCTCTCCCTCCTCCTCTCTCTCCTCTTGTCCTCCTCCCCTCCTCCTCCTGGCCTCCTTTCCCGCCTCTTGTCCTCCTCCCTATCCTCCTCCTTCCCCTCCTCCCTCATCCTCATCCTCCCCCTCCTCCCCATCCTCCTCCCGCTCCTCATGTCCTCCTCCCCCTCCTCCTTGTCCTCCTCTTTCCCCTCCTCCCTCCTTGTCCTCATCCTCCCCCTCCTCCCCTTCCTCCTCCCCCTCGTCCTCTTCCTCCTCCCTGTCCTCCTCCCACTCCTCCTGTCCTCCTCCCCCTCATCCCCCTTCCTCCTCCTCCTCCCTCCTTGTCCTCGTCCTTGTCCTCCCCCTCCTCCCCATCCTCCTCCCCCTCCTCCTTGTCCTCCTCTTTCCCCTCCTCCCTCCTTGTCCTCATCCTCCCCCTCCTCCCCTTCCTCCTCCCCCTCGTCCTCTTCCTCCTCCCTGTCCTCCTCCCACTCCTCCTGTCCTCCTCCCCATCATCCCCCTTCCTCCTCCTCCTCCCTCCTTGTCCTCGTCCTTGTCCTCCCGCTCCTCCCCATCCTCCTCCAACTCCTCCTGCCCTCCTCCCCCTCCTCCTCCTCATCCTCTTCATCCTCCTCCTCGCTGTTTATCTCGTTGCCAGAAATAGATGCACGTGGTAAGAACTCCCAGAGACTCCATGCCAGCATCAAGGTCGGGAGCCGAGGTTGAGCCGAGGTTGAGCGGGTGTGAGGGATGCTGTCCTGGACGGGGTAAGGAGGGCAGACCCCCAGGCAGGAAGCGCTGGGCGCTGACAGGAGGGGAGAGTGGGGGTCAGTCCCCAGGACGAGAGCCGGCTCGCGGAGTGCGGGATCCCCACATGGGGCCCGGCCCGCCTCACCTTGCGTGTCCCTGGGGGGCAGCGGGCAGCCCTCAGGTGTGCCGTGTGACGGTCATGGTGGAGGCCCCAGCGGCCGAGGCACGTCCTGCCACAGGTGCCCGGTAGGGGACCCTGGGCTGCCGCGGCTGAGCTGGGGACACGTCTTGGGACAGAAGCACTTCCACGGGCCGTCCCTGCGTCCACACGCTCACGGGCCGCTCTGACCCGTTCACCGAGGGCGGCGGCCAAGCCACCTGCTGCGCCGGGAGGCGGGTGAGGCCCCTGCTCTCTCGGCCAAACTGAACAGTGGAGACAGACGCTTCCCAGATTACAAAATAAGGCAAGAATTTCATGTTTTTAAGGGGAAAAGTATTTTAGGTAACCAGGCTAAAAGTGTGTTTTAGCCATAATGTGGGGGATACGTGGCACGTGTAGCGGGCAGGCCTCTCCGGGGAGGGGTCCTCAGGCTGCGACTTGAAGGAGCCCCCACATGGGGGTGCAGGGAGGGATGGGCAGGGGCAGCGGCCCACAGGGCCACCGAGGGGGGAACACGGTGACGCCGGGAGGAGCACAGACCGGGCTGGGCCAGGCCGCCGTGAAGCCCCGAGCGGGGGGGCTGGCTGTCACTCAGAGCTGCGCACTCAGTAGAGCGGTTGGGGCGGGGGGCCTGGGGGCACAGGGCCACCCGTGTCCCTCGGAGACCTTTCGAGCTAATTCACTTCTGTGAGCGGGCCTGAGGACCTCAGACATGACGGGTCCCTACGAAGCACGGGGTCTGCAGCGTGGACACGCGGGCTTTGGAACATTCCAAGTTCCTATGTTGGGGGGTTAGCTGGGCAGGTACGTACAGGTCAGTGTGAATCCGACACGGGGAAAATCCCAGGGGACAGGCTGGCATGCTGCACGCATGGCGCGTGACCCTGGTCAGGCGGCGGGTAGCCGGGTCCCCCGCCCGGTGCTACGGGCCCACCCGGGTGTTCTGATGTCTTGTCGGGAGCCTCACTTCCTCCAGAAGCGCAGCCAACCTCGCACGGAGAGTGTGGCCTGGCCGCGTGGCCCTGGGTGCGTGACAGGCTCCAGGGTCGCCTTGTTGGGACAGGTACGTCCTCCGTCCACGGCGAGCAAGGGCCGTTTGGTGTCTTGCCAGCCACGGGGTGGGGAGGAGATGCTGGGAGGCTGCCCCCCCGCCCCCGCACGTGCAAGAGGACGATGTGCACGTTTAGCAACGAGGGCCCGACGCATGGGCTGCTACTGCGGGACTCCCTGGCGCGTTGCTGTTGGACGTCGAGCCACACAGGTGAGACGTGAAGCTTCGAGTGGCAGAGGCCCCGGAGCCCCTGAAACTGTGGCTGTCGTAGCAGTTAGTGTCGTTCTCACGTCTGTCCTCCTGCTCTGTTCTGGGGCGGCCCTCACGGCCTTGAACAGAGGTAGGTGACGGGCTCCGAGCAGTGAGACGCGCCGTTAGATGCGGTGACGCCCCCGGTAGGGTTACCGACAGGTAGGGCTGCCCACTGGGCCCTGGGAGGGGGCACGGACGACGACAGGCCTCGTGGGGCCCCATCAGGGACACCGCGCTGCCAGCCATGACCACCCAATCCTGCGGGCGGGGAACCCTGATTTTTAGCATTTTGTAAAGACTCGTATTTACCGTATTTGCCGTATTTGCTGTAGAGCCAGAGAGCGTGGGAGGGGCAGAGGCACGCGGGCGGCGAGAGTCTTTAGCAGGTCGTGAGCCAGCAAGGAGCCCGTGGGGCTCGAGCCCACAACCCTGAGAGCAGAACGTGGCTGAGACCCCGAGCCGCTGGGTGGACCGAGCCCCTGGGCGCCCGGATCTTCGGGTCTGCGGATCCCGTCCCAGGCCCGCCTGCGAGGTGCCGGCAGGGGCCGGGAGCAGATGCTCGGCCTGGTCCTCGCAAGCCGGGGTGAGGGGGTGCACGGTGTCCGGGGCCGAACGCTCCTGTGCCGCCCGCCCCCTGGCCCGTCCTGGGAAGGGCGTCTCCGGCACAGAGGCAGCGTGTGCGGAAGCCAGGACCCCGCTGGCCAGTGTTTGAGGCTGACGGGACCACGGGGACGCCCGGCTCCCCAGTGCGCGGCTCCGCGGGGCGTCTGCTGCTCAGGCTGCGGGGAGGCTGACGCCCTCCTGCACACAGCGGGCCACGCTCCGGGCACCCCAGCCGGGGTAAGGGTCTGTGTGCTCTCGGGCACTGGACGCGGGCCCCGGGGAGGCCTGTCCCCGGGCTGGTGACAACGGCTAGCCGTGGTGTCCGCTGCCCCTGCGCCCCGTTCTGCTGTCTGGCCTCCCCCCACCACCCCCCCGGGATGGTGCAGGCCCCGTGACAGGGGTGACCTCACACACGCTCGTGCGACAGCCTGCTGCCTGGGGAAATGAAACTAGGAGGGGGGACGAGGAGTAGAAGGAAGAAAGGACCATCTGTGATCTTAGGACCCTAAAAACAATCCTGTTACATCGTATCTTCTGGTACTTTTTAGTTTTTTTTAAGATTTTCTACATTGGGGCAGCCTGGGTGGCTCAGCGGTTTGGCGCCGCCTGCAGCCCAAGGTGTGACCCCGGGTCCTGGGATCGAGTCCTGTGTTGGGCTCCCTGCGTGGAGCCTGCTTCTCCCTCTGCCTGGGTCTGTGCCTCTCTCTCTCTCTCTCTCTCTCTCTCTCTGTGTCTCTCATTAATAAATAAAACCTTAAAATAAAAAGATTTTGTACATTGATGAGAGAGCAAGTGCGAGAGCGAGAGCGCGGGCACGAGCAGGGGAGGGAGCAGCCACTCCCCACGGGGCAGGGGCCCCATCCCAGGACCCTGGTCCCGTCCTGAGCCGAAGCAGACGCTCCACCGCTGAGCCCCCGGGCGCCCGCCCTCCAGCACCCTAGTCGGGTTCCTCCCAGTCGCTGTATATGACGCATACAATCTTCTAGACCATTCTTTTTTTTTTTTTCCTCCTGAGCATTTTCCCAACGGCAAAGGCACGCTTTGGGCGCGTTGCTTCAAGGCTGCACGATATCCTCATCATGGGCTTTCCCACGACTGTTGGACTGTCTGATGGGACGTTGTTCTGTCGTGGAACTGAGAGCGACGGAGGCCGCGGTCGTGTGTCTCACCTGGGGAAGGACTGGTCACGAGCTGCCGGGTCCCCGAGGTCGGGCCCAGAACCATTTTCAGCGACTAGATTTCAAGAGCGGGGAAAATGCCAGCGGGCCTCACTTTTTCTCGGGAAGAATGTCAGAGAATTAAGGGGCTTTATTTCTAAACGTCTCAAAAGAGCAAAGAGGTGTTAGCTGGATATGCATGTTCACGAAACGCTTATCGTTTCTCATTTGAGAAGATATCGGTGGTGAGACTTTGGATCTGGCTCCTTCCGCCCCTCGCAGAATCACAGGGCGCTGGCCTCTTGCCGACGGGGGCAGTTCTCCGGGCGCTGGTGTCTTGGTGGGCACGCCTGCCCGCAAGGATGGCGCTCCGGGCCGCTGCCGCTCCGGCGCTTCGGCGTCAACACGGTCTTGTCCGCTCTGCGCAGCGCAGCACGGTCGTGGGATTGGGGTTTTCCAGCCCTGGCTGCACGTCCCAGCCTCAGCACCCAGTGGCTCCGTGGCCTTGGGCAGCGTTCTTCGCCTCTGCTTTGTCAGCGACGTGAGGCCGGCAGCGCCGACGCCACGGGTTTGCCTCATAGGTCACGCTGTTTAACGCTAAACTCTAGGTCTTCAGGAAGCGGTTAACAGGGCACCCACCCAGGGGGCTCAGCGGTGGAGCGTCTGCCTTGGGCTCAGGGCGTGACCCCGGGGTCCCGGGATGGAGTCCTGCATCGGGCTCCCTGCAGGGAGCCTGCTTCTCCCGCTGCCTGGGTCTCTGCCTCTCTCTGTGTCTCTCATGAATAAATAAAATCTTTAAAAAAAAAAAGTGGCCAACAATCACAGTACGCAGGTTAAACCTTGCCTGGAGCGGCCCAGAACGGGTCACTTGTGAGTGAAGGCACCTCCGCCGGGGTGAGCGGATCCCTGTGACTGCCCGGGCCGCGGGCATGGCCTGTGTGGTGGGCACGCGGCGGGCTCTGCGGCGGTGGCCTTGGCCAGGGTGCAGAACGGCCCGCCGCCTTCCTGGCCGGGCAGCTCTAGGTGGCCTGTGAGCTCTCCCGGTTTGGAACGGGGCCGTGAGGCTCGTGTGTCAGGCACGGCCCCCTCCCCGGGACTGCTTCAGCCCACGTGAGCGCGGGGATCCTGCCGCAGTCGCTCTGCGCCGAGTACAAGTAGCGATGTCTCTGGGGGAAGCGAGGTGTCTGCCCTTGGCTCCTTGCAGTGAGCGGCGTGTCCACAGGTTCAGGACGTGCATGTGCCTCTTGTCCAAGTGGTTTGTGTCAATCTTATGAGCCCCGTGAATCGTGAAACGGTCATACACCCACCTGTGACTTAGCCAGTCGGAGGTGAGATTATAGCTCGTCTCCAACAAGTCCGTGGGACCCTCCGGAACGCACTCTCGTACGTTCTTAGCCCCGTTCCCTTTAGGGCCGCCCCTGCCCCCGTGGCTGCATAGGCCGGGTGCTAAGGTGCCCAGCGGAGGGAGGCCGTGGGAGCCGGAGTCTGTCCCTGGCTCAGACTGGGCCCTGGGGTGTGGCTCCATGTCCTGGATGACGGTGCACCGTTTTGTTCAAGTGCATCCTTATGTTTCTATGCGCTTTTTGGAAAAAAAAAAATCTTTACAATTCATTTATTTACCTAAAGGGACAACATGGGGGGGGGGGCAGGGGGACAGGAAGAGAGTGAAGCTCCAGCAGACTCCACACTGAGCGTGGAGCCGGGAGGGGCGCGATCCCACGGCCCTGAGGTCATGGCCTGAGCTGAAATCAGGAGTCGGCCGCCCCTTCCGCGTACCCTCCCAAGTGGCCGCGAGGCCTCTGTGGACCGGAGCGAGACACGGCTGTCACCGAGAGTCGCCCCTGCCGCACTCACATCCAGCACGTGTCTGAAGAAAGAGGAGATCACGAGCTCCATCCACGTCGCTGGTAACTCGGACGGGGAACAAAGAGCTGGGCCTTCCCCGAGGAGGCCGGTTCCGCGCCGCCCGGCCGGAGGAAGCGCGGTGCCTCAGCTTCGGGTTTGCGGAGATGGGCACCAGCCGGCAGTGCTTGAAGAAGGTCGCTGTGAAAACCAGAGCTTTCTGCAGCAGGCTTCTCTTTCCACCAGGATCCACACGTGGCGGTGCTCCCGCCCACGGAGCGCTCTGGGGCGGAAGTCGGGAAACGGCGGGGTGGCCGCCGACCCCAAGGAGGTGCACGTGGGCGGCGGCCAGGGGGACAGGCGTGCCACCGCGCCTCTCACGGGCGAGCCAGGGCCCTGGGGCGGGGCGCAGACGCACGCACGGCCTTGGAAGGAGGCCCGTGAGCCTCCAAGCCAGGCCAGGCTCTCTTCTCTGCCCCAGCCGCGTCTTTGCCGCGTTGGCCTGCCCTGGGCGTGACAATCATCACCCACGGGGCTAAGGCCTCCAAGTGCGGCTGAGGACCGTGCTCTGTGGCTGTGGCAGCATTGGGGGGGCGGGGGGTTGGCCGAGTGTGAACTGCTGCCTCGGAGGGAGGGACTGTGTTGGGATGCCTGGTGGGGGGAGAGGGAAAGTTGCAGCCCCCGCAAGTCCCCTCTCCCTGCTAACCGGCTGCTGTGCCTCGAGGGAGGAGACGGGTGCTCGGGATCTGGGCACCCGCCCGCGCGTGGTGAAGCCCGGGGAGCGTCACACGGTAATTACCCGTGTGATGTGGCCTCCTGGGTAGCTGTAAGCAGAGCCGCTCTGTGACTCAGGATGTGACCTGTCATCGTGCTGCTCTGCTTGGACTGCAGGTGAATGCTTTAATTTTTTTTTTTAAATAAACCCACCTATCAATGGAGCACCTTCGGGTTATGCCTACTAACGGGGCACCGGGTGGCTCAGTCGGCTAAGCGTCTGCCTCAGCCCAGGTCATGATCCCGGGTGCTGGGATCGAGTCTCCCACCAGGCCCCCTGCTCGGCGGGGAGTCTGCTTCTCCCTCTCCCTCCGCCACCCCTCCTCCCGTTCGTGCTCTCCCACCCGGATAACTTTCCTTCCAAAGCGATTCAGCTGAACACGAATTATACACATTCACAGGTCCTCCATCGTGAGATAGTCTGGAAACTTCCCTTGAGAGGCACATTCATTTGTGCCCAGGGAGGCTTTGAGATGTGGGCTCCGTCGTACGGGGAACGCACACGTCGACAAACCACGAGCCCGAGGAGCGGTCTGCCAGCTTGCCGAAGCAAGAGGAGACGTGCTCAGGAGAGTGACACACAGCAAACCTTGGCACGGGCGACGAGAGCGGGAGCTGATAATTCCATCTCGGGCACCGCGGGGGGAAGAACCCAGAGCCGCTGCATCCCTGAGGCTGGGGTTGGGGTTCGGTGGCGCGTGGCTGGATTGTCTCCTGCCGGTTGGTCCTCTGAGCTAGAAACGGTGCCTGGAGCTCTGCTAGGGGTTGGGAGTCCTTGTCAGGAAGGTTCTGGAAGGACCGTTACAACATCCGTGTGTGTGCCGCGCTCGGGGAGAGCAGGGCCGTTGTGGGCATGAAGGGGAGGAGGATGGCAGTAGAATTGCAGCAAAGATCTTTACTCATTTTGATAAACCTGGAAAGATGTAAAAGCTTTCAAGGCTGCTGATGGCTCCCCAACTTCTTCCCTTCGTTGGTGACCTAAGCTGGAGGCCGCGGCAGCGTTACCGCAGGAGCGGTCTGAGGGCAGGACGCCTCTGCTGAAACCCGGATGCTCTTCTGGAGTGCGTGTGTTTCGAGGGGAGGAGGAAACCTTCCTCCCTGTGATACCTTCAGCCGAATCCGGCCCACATCCTACCCCAGCTTCACCACTTCCACGATGAGAAATTGTGTGTTTGGCTTTCACTTCTTGTTAGCAGTAGGGCTGGCTTTCACCTAAGCCCCGGCCGGGGGGCTCGGGGGCTCGGTGCATTGGCGCCGGCCAGCCCTGGGTTTTGATCCTGGAGCTGCCCCTTGGCGGTGTGGGCCTTGTAATCTGGAAAATGAGGACGTTTTACCCACCTTCTCGGCCCGAAGTGAGGATAGTGAGGATTGGAGGGAGTGTAAGGACGCCCCAGGCTCTCTTGCAGCTACGCCCGGCCGTGGAACTGGGTTCCAGCCTCTTGTAGGCATAACGGGTGGGAGGGGGGGCCCTCCGACGTGCTCTCCCCTTCCTGTGGCTTCTACGTGGCCGGTGCGCAGGGGGTGCAGTAGACGTCTCGGACCACGCAGTACGGCGTGGTTTGGGAGTATCTGAGCAAACAGATACCAAGAGCTTAGGTGTCTCCACCATGGAGATCCTGTGCGCACCCTCGGCCACTACGCTGTGCTGTGCATGCGGCAGATATGAAGTGGTTCTTGTTTAAACCACCATCAGTTTGACGTTTGATAGGACAGGTGAGCCTACATCCTGAAACAGCCTGTGAAAACAGTGCTGAATGCATTGGAGAATTTTTAAGTGGGCAAACAGCTAAGAATGTTGGTGGGGGATGATTTAGAATTGGAGCCATCCTGTACGTGAGTTGTTTGATTCATCCAAGTCTTGCTCTTCTTTAAGTAAATGCAACTACAAATCCTGGTTAATTCACGGTGGTGTGTAAGGAAGTGTAAGGAAGCTCCTGACGTCTTAGGCAAGAACATCAGTCTTTGTCCCAAGCCCTCAGTCACTTGGCAATTATGTGACTCCCCCAGCACGTGCAGGTAGGCTCATAATTACTGGGTTGACTGGAAAGCCCCCAAGAGCTGGAGAGCCCCCAGACCAGCCAGTGGGTCTGGTTGTAGCCCAAGTCTAAGAATAGCCACGCCAACTTCTCGTTAACATGGTCTGTTACTAATAGATCATCTGTATCATCCCAGGGAAGGGGAGGAAGACGTCCTGTAATCCCGAAAGAGCAGCTTAAAAGCGACCACTGTTTGCAATAAATAAGAATGGGGTGCGATAGCCCTTTAGGAGCCCACGATGCCCATCTAGGAAAGGAAGATTGAGGCAGTCCCAGGGAGTCAGGAGCTGACGTTGACAGCACCCCGCGATTTGGGCAACTAGGCCTTCACAGCCTACCCCCACCTCTGGGATCGCCAGCAACGCGTTTCAATGAAATCGTAGGTTCCTGCTTGGACCAGACACAGGACTTCTAGTTGTGGGTTTTACTGACTCTGCAAAAGCAAAGGAGGGCCGCAGCGTGTCAGCCACGCTCACAGCCCAGCTGACGGACCTCCGGGGGGCAGGCGGCAGGGCATCCGAGCGCCCGGGAAGCAGCCGTCCCTTGTGCAGGAAGGGCAGAGCTCCTCCTGTGGCTTCAAGTTCCTCCATTGCAAGGCCATAAGCCCGTCACGTACCCTGCCCAGCTCAGAAATGGAAGCCGACGTCGTCAGCTTTCTCGGCTCTTGGAGGCCTGTTTGCTGGGACGCCCTCTGAGGTCTGGCCCCCCGACTAGTGCCTGACGTGTCCCCGAGAGCCGCTGTGTCTTTCCCGTCGGTATCACCAGGGCTGTTTTAAGTGATATCACCACCTTTGGGGAGTCCTCTCTCAGGTCCATACATGAGAAAGTAAAAGCTGTTTAGTGGCAGTAGAGGACTTAGGTTCCGTGAAGTCAGCTTTGCAGGTGAATGTGTGCACGGACGGGCGCTTTCTGCAATTCACAGCCCTTGAGTGGAGGGTGTTGATCATCCCAACAGCGGTACTGCACTCAGGGTCCACGGACCCTCTGGTTTCCCGGACCGTGTCGAGGCTGGGCACGGCCCAGAAGACATCCCGAGCAGCCCGAGTTCATTCTGTGAAGGGCTTGGGCCTCCCGGGGACTCCTGAGCCCGCTGTGCCGTTGGTCTGCATCACATGAAAACCCTCCATTCTTGAGCCACAATTCATTAAAAGAATGTTGACTTCAGGGGTGCCCGGGCGGGGGCTCAGTCGGTTGGCCGTCTGCCTTCAGCTCAGGTCACGAGCCCCACGTCGGGCTCCCCGCTCAGCGCGGAGTCTGTGCCTCCCTCTGCCCCTCCCCCTGCTGGTGCCCTCTCTGTCTCCCTCTCAAATAAATAAAACCTTAAAAAAAAAAAGAATGTTAACTTCATTTGCTCTTGTGATTCTTTTTTTTAAAATTTCATTTATTTATTTATGAGACACACAGAGACAGAGAGAGAGAGAGAGGCAGAGACCCAGGCCGAGGGAGAAGCAGGCTCCATGCAGGGAGCCCGACGTGGGACTCGATCCCGGGACCCCAGGGTCACGCCCTGGGCTGAAGGCGGCACTAAACCGCTGAGCCCCCCGGGCTGCCCTGCTCTTGTGATTCTGAAGAGCTGGCTCCAACCAGAATTCAGAGTTGGTTCCCTCCTGGCCTTGCAGGCTTTCTATTCAAAGTGAACTTCATGTCTACGGGCACCCACCGTATACCCAGCGTCTGAGGTGTCCGGGGCTATGATACGTGGAGGGGTCACCCGGCCAGGCTGGACCTCGATAGTTTGTTCCAGATGATACAGATCAGAAGGTACAAGGCCTTTCTTGACTATAACATGAGGAACAATGACATGCATCTTTCTTTAAAAACAATCCGTTTTTGTAGAACCCAACCTCCTGAGGATCCATTTTTTCCCATTTCTTAAAACTGCATTGCGGTCACACGAGCTAGAAAATAAAGAGAAGAACGTGCACCACAGATTCGGTTCTGATGAAAATAGAGAAAGCACAGACCGTCTTTCCAGGCCGTGATTAAAGGCGACCTCTATGTCTGCGTCTCTCTCATTGCGGGTTTGTTCAAAATAGTTTTTGCGTCGTTCATGGTAACAGGTGATTTTCCTCGGCCGTCTGGCTCCACGGGTTCCGTCTGGGCTGTGGCCGCTCCCTGAGGGCTCATTACCTTCATGGCTCTCACCTGAGGTTGTGAGCGCCCAAGCAGGTCGGGATGCAATGTCCGGCACCACTTAATTGATCTCCTTAGCTGGGTGGAGACAACCCTGGAATGTGCAGGCCCAGGTGCGTGCTGTTTCACAGTCATTCTGTCCCCGTGGTTCTGGAAAGTTCTCCCCTAGGAACGGTGAGTGATCGAGCTTGCTCGAATTGCTCTCTGTCCCGCCAAAGGATCTTAGCAAGTCTGCCTCACGAACCTACGTTATCAAGTACGGGCAGAAAATGGAATAATGATAAAAAAGGACATGGAATCATAATCAGTGGTGCAAATCCAGTCAGCAGTGACCCGGAGTGAGACGTGTGAGGGGTGCGGAGGATGTGCACAGGCTGTGAGCGCACACGTCACTTTGCCGTGACGTCTGATGCAGTGAAGAGGATGTCCTGGAAGTGGCGGGAATGTGGGCCGAACGGGTGATCTCCAGCGTGTGTGCACGGCCGTTACCCACACCTGATGCCACCGGTTCTCTTGCCCGAAGCTCCGGCTCTGGGCAGAGAGGAGCACCTGTCGCAGGTGCACATGGAGGAGGTTGGAGCACATGGGGGGCATCTCTCCGGCACCATGAGGTTCCCCCCCAGGTCGTTCACATCTCATTTATTTGCACCGAATTGCATGTCATGAGAGGAATGCTCATTTTTAAAAAGAAGGGTTCCTGAGCAGATCGATAGTGTGAATGAAAATGAAGGAGCTCTCGGAGGAGCTCTTTAAGTGATGATTGGTGGGGGAGACTCTTTATAAAAGATTCGGAAAAATACACAAGGCTGTTGTGCAACGACTGTCTACTAGAAATTCAGAGGCAGCTCCTTCCCAGTTTGTTTGCCGGATTCCTGTGGCTGTTACCGCACATGAAGACGGGGGGGGATGTGCGTGCCTGTGCGAACCCTCTCGAACTGGACAGGTTTTTTTTTTTTTTAAGATTTTATTTATTTATTCATGAGAGACACAGAGGGGGAGAGAGAGAGAGAGAGAGAGAGAGAGAGAGAGAGAGAGAGGCAGAGACACAGGCAGAGGGAGAAGCAGGCTCCATGCAGGGAGCCCGATGCGGGACTCGATCCCAGGTCTCCAGGATCAGGCCCTGGGCTGAAGGCAGGTGTCCCACCACTGAGCCACCCGGGCTGCCCTCGGACAGGTTTTATGCTTGTGTTTTCCTAGAGAAGCTATGGGTAGGAGAGGTGGCCTCTTTGGGGCTTGTCCTCACTGCCTGCTGTCAGCCCCTGCCCCCCCACCCCTAGGCGATGACGCGGCTCGTGCGCCAGAGCCACCTCCACCTTCTCTTGCACATCCCTTTGCTTCACAGATGTTCTTTCCAGATCCTGCAGCACGTCAGGAAGGTGACCTCCACCGCCCTCTTTATTTCTTTTTTTAAGGATTTAGAGAGAGCACAAGTGGGGAAAGAGGCAGGTGGGGGGAGCATCAGACCCCACCATGAGCAGGGAGCCCGTGCAGGGCTTGATCAGGACCTGAGCTGACCTCGAGTCCCACGCCTAGCCGACTGGGTGGCCCAGCCTCGCCCTGGTTGGGCCCTGCACGCCTGCTGCCCGGGCCCTGCGCTGTGCGGATGGACCGTGCGGCCCGCGCTGCTCACCCGTAGCTTCTCATCAGAACCTGCTTTGCGGGGAGCGGATGGCAGGTGCAGCGAGCATTCAGACGTCGTGGTGAGCTTCTTGCTTTTCCCACGGCTGTGGAGGATGATCTGCTTGCTAAGGGCCTGTTCCCTGCCGGAGGCCCTGATGTCACCGGGGGCCAGCTCGTCCGTGAGCGTGGCGGTGGCGCGGCCTGTTCGTGGCCTGGGCCGGGCGTGTGGCCTGTAGCCAGCGGCCCACGCTTGAGGGAGCGTCCCAGTGACGCCCCTGGGGGTTGCCGCGCGGCGGGGTGTGCACTGGGCCGCGGGGCCGGCACAGACCCTCCTGGCAGGTGGGTTTTCCTGGGCCTCGTGGTGGGAGCGGCCGGCAGGAACCTGGTCATTCGGGGGTTCGGCCTGTGTGTGTGGATTCAGGCCCCGCGCCCGGACACAGAATCGGGGGCTGCGCTGCTGGTGACCGTGGTCGCCTGCAGGAAGGACACTCTGGGTTGCCACAGGGACGCCGGTGTCCTGTGCCTGGGCCAGAGCCGAAGGGCACCGGGGGACGTGTAGTCTAGACTGCGGCCTCTGTGCTTCTGGGCGGGGTCTGTGGGTGTCGTCGCCGCCACAGGAGAGCCGACCTCCGAACCCACAAACTTGCCTGCTAGTCACAATTTCCGGTTCCCCCGAGGAACGCTTCAGGACTTCCGCTGGCCTCCGTCCCATAGGGATGAAAAGACCAGGCCCTTCTTCTGTCGGGGGTCAGGACGGCAGCGATCTTCGTGGTCAGGGCTGGAAGGCGACTCATCTCCCACCTGTCGCTAGTGGGGGCCTTGTTCCACGCTGCTCGTGGGACTCGAGTGCTTCGTGCCCGGGCCGCGGAGTCGACTGCTGAAAAGTTGGCACGAGACTGAGAGCGCTGAGAACTACCCGTCCCACGGGCGCGTGTCCGCAGACACCAGGATGGCGCAGGAAGTGGCGGGCGGCGGGCAGCCGGACACAGGTGCTGCCCTGGAGCCCGCAGGACGCAGGAGCAGGGGCGCCAGGTGGCCGCTACCGGGTTCGTCTGAAGCTCGGTGTAAAGAGAGCCCCGGGTGTGGCACCGCGTGCCCCCAGGAGGCCGGCCGGCCGCTGCTGTGCGAGGCCCGGGGCTCCCCTGAGCGCGGCTCATCCCTTAATCCCGCGCCTGCTGCTTAACCCGCCAGCTGCCCTGTACGTGCTTTGTCACACTCCTGATTCTGCGAGTGTTCGGCGGAGACAGGGCCGGGTTTCACTTCATTTCTCCGCCTGGACACGCGGGGGAACGGGTTAGGCGGCCTGGATTACGGAGGGTTCCAACACGTTGCCCCAAGAAACGTTAAGGTCTGTAGCTGGATGTTGACCGCCCTAAGAAAGCCTCGACGGGAATGAGCATCCACAGATGTTCTCTCCCGGCAGGGAGCACGAGACCGCGAGTCACTGGCTGGGAAGGGGAGGCGCAGGCCAGGCTGTGCCCAGGGGTGTGACGGTGACGCCGCTGAGTCTCTGTTGCTAGGGGGGCGCTTAGACTGTAGCTGATCCTTCCCTGCTTTTAAAAAATTTTATTCGTGAGAGACACAGAGAGAGGCAGAGACACAGGCTGAGGGAGAAGCATGGGAGCCCAACGCGGGACTTGATCCCGGGACCCCGGGGTCATGCCCTGGGCCAAAGGCAGGCGCTAAACCCGGAGTCCCCCGGGCATCCCGAGCTGATCCCTTTTTTTGTTTCTCAGTATGAAATGGTGACCTCGTTCACTTTCTGAAAACTATTGTTTGGTTTCTCTTTCCGGCTCCTAGAAGTACAAATAAAAACAAATGGTGTGACGTGAGGCATATCCGGGGGGGGGGGCTAGGACATTCTGCACATCTGCAGAAGCGAGTGCCGTAGAAGGAGTTCCTGCAGATACCGAGAATCTAAAAAGTGATTACAAGGTGTGTGCCCGTGTGTGTTTGAGGGGACACAACACGTGAAGATGTTCTCTGGTGAATTGAGGCCGCCCAACAAAAACCAAAAGACGACTGGCTTTTCTCTGTCCCGCGGGAGGACGGGCTACTCCTTGATCTCTGAATTGTGGCCCACTCGACGCGTCGGGGCCCCGGGCCTGCTGTCCGTGCGTGTCACAGGTGCCTTCGAGTCCTGCGAGGGCCCAGAGTGCAGAACGGAAGGTGCTTGTGGATTCAGGGATCCCCATGGAGAAGTCGAACATTGGGACCTACGTTTTGCCCGAAGGAATTTTACTCAAAATACTGATTTTCAGTTTAGAATGCTTCTTGGAATTAATGGGACCTATTTATCGTAATTGCCTAATTATGAAGGCAGTTCAACTCTCCATTTGCAAGGGAAGAAAGTTGGAACTATTCCATATATATGAAAGTTGGTCTCCAAATTTTTAGAGCTTTTTTTAAAAAAATATTTTATGTATTTATTCATGAGAGACAGGGAGAGACACAGGCAGAGGGAGAAGCAGGCTCCATGCAGGGAGCCCGACGTGGGACTGGATCCCGGGACCCCGGGGGTCACGCCGTGAGCTGAAGGTGTAGACACTCAACCACTGAGCCCCCCCAGATGTCCCTGTTTAGGGCTTTTTATCTGTTATTTTGCTGATGTTTATATGTCTGAGGGAATACATGCTGATTATCGCTGATTTACAACGTCCAGAAACACTTGGATAAGTCAACAAGAATCCTGCAGCTGCCCCTAAATAACCACTAAGCCCCTCGGATGTTTCAGCCTTGAAGGCTCTTCCCGCTGCTCGGACTCCGAGCCCCTGCTCCCAGGGTCGCGCTCCTGAGCGCCCAGCACTGAGCCTCCCGCCAGCGCCTCTGGGAGTCTAGTGGGTCGGCGGCCCCGCAGGCCCGAACTCAGTAGTTGGCAGTGGCAGGCCCAAGAGACTGAGAAGGTGCCGAGGCTGCCAGTGGCGGCTCCCGCCACCCCGCCTTCCCTTGGGTGACCTGGAGGTGGCCCAGGTCCCTGCCTGGCAGGTGCGGCGCTGACGGGGCAGGTGCACAGGCGCGGGACTGCGAGCCGGGCCTGGTTGGCACCGCGTGGAGCAGCCGGGGCGCAGAGGGTGCCAGGCCATCTGCCCCACTCGCGATCCCCTCCCCTGGCACCCGAGCTGCCCTGTGGGAGGTTACACCTCCAGAGAGGGGGCACCTACAGCTTCTACAGCCTCCCCGCCGTTGCTGCACTGTGTGCCCCTGCCCCCCCTGCGCCCCTGCCCCGGGAGCCCCCCTCGCACACCCCTACCCGGGGACCCCTGCACCCTCACCCCAGGAGCCCCCCTGCACCCCTGCCCGGGAGCCCCCCTGCACCCTCACCCCGGGAGCCCCCCTGCCCCCTGCCCGGGAGCCCAGTGCCTGAAGCACATTCTCTACTCGGTGCCGGTTTATGGACGTGAACGGGAGGGCCGCGGCACAGAGAGGCTACTAGCGCTCTGCCAAGATTCACTTATCCCGCATCATATTTCCTGGCGCTCAAAGACTCTGGGCAAAAGGGACGACGCCGGCTGCTAGCACGAGCTCTTACTGAGTCACCATCTATTTTTAAAGAGCACGGGAGAGTCACATTTCCAGTCTCCAGGAGCCCCTGCGGAGGATACTGTGCGCTGCCCTCTGAAGCTCGCTGCCTTCACACTTCATCTCTGGCCCTGAACTGGACAGAGACAAATTGGACTTCCGATATAAAAGTCACACTTCATTTTTTATTGATGTGTTTTTCAAAGAGAGGAGGTGCACAGTAGTTTTTTTAGGATGTTATTTACTTATTTCTGAGAGACACACAGAGAGAGGCAGGCTCCCTGCTGGTGACACCAGGCGTCGTTCTCAACCTCGGGGTCCCTCGGATGGCTTGGTCCTGGCCTCGGTCCTGGCCCCGGGTGGAGGCCGGTGCGCTGTGGCCTCGACGGGGACGGGTCCCCAGCTCCAGGCCGGCTTCTCTCTGCAGGCTCGGCTCCCTGCACGCTCCCCTGCGTCTCCAGCTGCCTTAGCTTCGGTTGGGACCTTGAGTTGTGTGCCCCAGCCCAGGCGGGCCCTGGCGTGCAGCGGGCTGCCCTCCCTGGGCTGCGGCCTGCACACCGCAGGCGACGAGCCTGACTCTCCATCTGCCCGAATAAACATCCTTCCCGGCCCAGGATCTTGAAAATCGTTGTTCTGTGTATTTTGTCTGCGTTCATGTGTTTGTTCCTTCGGTCTTCCTCTCTCTGTCCCCCCCTCTTCCCCCCCCCCCCCGTTCCTCCCCATCTCGTTGTTTCCGATGGAGGGCGGATGGAATCCCTGATGTATCATCTTCCCTGACGCCGGTTCACCTCTTGTCTCTGTTTTTGAGTCAGGAGCTCTAGCGACTTCTCCCAGGTGGCTTCTTGCAGTGACCCTCTGGGTAAGAAACACCTGCCTCCCAGTCACTTGGGACCGTCACTGAAAGTGCCGGGTGCTGGGCCCTCCCGCCGGCCTCCCCTGTCGGAGTCTGTGGGGTGAGGCCCAGGAGGCTGCAGTGCGAGCGCCTGGGCGGGGGGTTCACACACACTCGGCTCGGGAACGGCCCAGGGGGCTGGTTTGGCAGGTCCGCAATGTGTGCACTTGATGGTATTCTAACGGGTAAGGACGCAGGAAGGAGGGAGGTTGGCTTCCAAGCCCACGTGGAAGCCTCAGCCCCTTCTGTGACAAAGTGAGGCTGCTTGTCTGAGGAACCATCTTCCTGATTTTTATTCCCCTCCGACTGTCAGCGGCAGGTGAAGCCTCACCTTCTGCAGCTCCTGACAAGGCAATAACTGCTGACCCTGACCTTGCAGAACGTCCCTTGCTAAAAGTCTGCCCTTAGCTTTCGCTGAGAAGATGGTAACTGAATGGAATCTGCAAGGCCTTGGTTCCGGCGGCTTTTTCTCGAAAGCACCGCACGTGTGCGATCCCCGGGCGGAGCCCTTCGGGGAGCCAGGAGGGGCCGGGAGTCGTGAGCTGAACTGCGTCCCCCGAGTGTGAGAAGCGGTGATAACGGCCGTGAGGGGGCGACTCTGAACTGGCCTTACCCTGCGCTGGAGCGCACCGCGGCTCCCTCCTTCGTGAGGGCGAGGGACACACAAAGTGCAGGGAAGCCGGTGCGGGTAGGGTGCGGGCGAGGGACCCCGGAACCTCCCTGGAAGACGCACGTTCTCTCTGAGGCTGAAGAGGAAGGAGATCAACCTGGAGCGTTACACTGAAGCCGTCGGGGGTTCTCGCCGTGGGCCGAGCTTCCATCCCAGGAGACTTACACTCCGCCGCCCTGTCAGCCCGCCCGGCCGTTAGTCGGGCCTTCCGCTGCGTGTTGATCTGCGCCAGCGATGCTGGGAGGACGCCACACACCGTGTGGAAGACGTTTCCCCGGCATCGTGCGAGATTCAGGGATCCCGTCTCTGGCTCCGCGTTCCCCGACGGGCCCTCCAGGAAAGCCGAGGCCCTGGTGGGGCAGCCCCGTGGCTGTGTGCACGTCACTGTGCTAAAACACCAGCCAGCCACGGAGCCAGATGCTGTGCGCACGGCCTTTTTTCCTGGGAAGGCTGGGTCCTCAACATGCCACGTTGGTGTTGCTCAGTCACACCTCACTCCTCCTGCTCTGGAAAGGAGAAGGAACATGGAGCGTTCTCTTTCTTGTCATAAATTATCTGAAGTCTCATCAAAGGAGCTCATTGGATTTGTCCATTCTTTGAAGAGGGCGCGTGTGTTAAACAACAGGATGACTGGAAACCAGGAGTCTTGGCCTCAGGTCAATGAACAAACTTGGGTTTCACTTTCTTCATCTACAAAATAAGACTGAAAAGTTGGTGTCAAATGACGTATTTTATTCCAAAGTCCACAACCGTATTAGGTACTGTTCAGTTATATATGCTGTGTGACCCTGTAACGGTGACTGTATACCATGGAGGACTGGAGAGCTGCATGTTCTAGGGGGACCCAGTTAACTCGCTGGACAGGTTAAAATGATCATGAAGCTCCCAGAGAGTGACTCTTCTGTTTCGTGTTTTGATTTTCATTTTTTAAAGATTTATTTATTTATTTTAGAGAGAGGCGAGCACATGCAAGAGCTTAGGGTGGGGGGGAGGAGGGAGAGAGAGAATCTCAGGCCGACTCACTCCGAGCGAGGCGCTCGACACGGGGCTCGAACTCCCGACCCTGAGTTCACCACCTGAGCTGAAACCAAGAATTTGATGCTTAACCAACTACACCACCCAGATGCCCCGGATCCACGTTTCCCTTAAAGAGCTGTAGAGTGAGCTCTCTTCTTTGCTTTCGACTCAGACTTTTTTTGTTGTTTTTTACTTATACATATTTCCGCTAAATTTATTCAGCACAATGTATGCATTTTTTTTCTCAAAACATTTACTATTCTTTTTAAACATTTGCTGTTCTTTCCAAATCTCATTTGGTTAGACATTTTCATGTTCTACACAATGGGTTCCTCGTTTCTGTTTGTGGTTGCGACAGTAATTCAAATATCAATTAGAATTATTTAAGGTTATGGTGTTGGTATAAGTAACCATAGAAATTATTGTCCTAAGATACTGTCACATAAAGCTTTTTCCGAAGGGGAGGAATTTAGTATAAAGAAGAGCGTCCTTGTATGACATGGGAAATATTCACAAGTGAATATCCTCTTGTTCTTCTTCCCACCGAGTGGTGGTGTCTGTAGACAGAGACGGACTGTGCTTCAGGTATTCAGTTTGTGCTGGTTTGAAATAACAACAGTAAACACACTGGGTATACTATGAGGCACAAAGGGGGAACTTGATGACTTTTTATTGAATAAATGAATAAGGATGGATAGATACTGAGGTTTCTTCATAGCCACTTAATCCCACTGTGAAAATAGGTGAGGTCCTTCAATGTAAAACAAACGTTTTGGTTAATTCATTGTGATATGTATTAAGCACCTTAAATCGTATGAAGACTTCACCATGACGTTATAATTTAGGCAATTTTAGATGGTTTAGTATTAGACTAGGCTCCTTGCTGATTTTAGGGCATTTACTTACTAGACTAGTGAAGTATGTATACAAATATGTATAATTTCTGAGATAGGAATCCTAAAGGTAGTATTAGGACAAGGTTTCAGCATCTCTATATAGTATAGCTTATTCAAAAACTGTGTTTCATGGTTTAGCTCTCAGAAATACTGTTTGCTTCACAAATAAACTGAGGCAAAAAACTTAACATTTGTATATAGAACGTGAAGTGAGATAGACTCATTGAGAATGTTATTTATTAAATGAAAAGCATGATCATACATGTATCATAACAAGTTTTTATTTATTTTTTTTAACTAAAAATTTATTCATTCATGAGACACAGAGAGAGGCAGAGACACAGGCAGAGGGAGAAGCAGGCTCCATGAGGGGAGCCCGATGTGAGACTCGATCCCAGGACCCCGGGGCCATGCCATGGGCAGATGTTCAATTGCTGAGCCACCCAGGCGTCCCAGGACTTTTTATTTTTTATTTAATTGATTTTTTAAAAATATTTTATTAATTCGAGAAAGGCTGAGCGAATGTGTGGGGAGGGGCAGAAGGAGAAGCGGACTCCCTGCTGAGCAGGGGGCCCCAAGTGGGGCTGAATCCCAGGACCCTGGAATCATGATTGAGCCGAAAGCAGACGCTCAACTGCCCGAGCTACTGAGGCAGCCCTCAGATGTTTAAATAAAGGCCATATGTGCGTGTCCGTGTGCAGCTTTAAGAACAGTAGTAAGTCGGTTTGCACGTGTCCGTCATCTAAGTCAAGAGCTAGAACGTGACCAGGACTCAGGAGGCTCCCATAGGCCTCGCTGGTCACATTCCCTACATACCCCCACCCCACCCCTGTCCTGGAGCTTGGTGGTGGTGGTTGGTTGGTTGATGTTGCTTTTTTTGAAATCATTTCCTTGCCCAAACAGTTTGTCGGCTTAGCATGACTTTGAGCTTTATGTAAATGAAGTCATAGTGTCCGTACTCTGTGACCTTTGTCTTTCAGTATTTTGATTCTGAGGGTCACATACAGTCACGGGGTTCATTCATTTCCCCTGCCATTTCATCTTTCATGGCCTGGACACAACTCACTTTATCTGTTCATTGTCCTCTTGAAAATACTCCTAAATTTGTTTCAAAATACGAAATGTTCATTCATTCCATTTGAATCGTTGAGAGAATGATAAAGCATTCCATAGTAAGTTTTTCATTGATTTGTTAGAATTGCATTTGCCAGACAGTTCAACCAAATCCTTAAATATACTATTAAATATGCAGAGAGAGCAGACATTAAAGTCCGTATTTATGTCCACTGTATGGCCCCAGCAAATGAACAGTGGCCTAGCCTAGTCAATTTGCAATAAGTCCTCAGGAAGGAGGCCACAGGGCTCCCGGGTGGCTCCGTTAGTGAAGTGTCTGCCTTTGGCTCAGGTCATGCTCTCAGGGTCCTGGGATCGAGCCGCATGTGGGGCGCCCTGCTCAGCAGGAAACCCGCTTCTCCTTCTCCCTCTGCCCCTCTCCCCACTTATGCGCACGCTCTTTCTCTCAAATAAATACATTTTTTAAAGGCTGCACTTTAATGATCTTATTATTTCCTTTGCCCCCCTGCAGTTTTCAGCCTCCTGTACAAAATCTTTTCCCATTAAGCAGACATACTGGCGAGATTTTGTTACAGAGAGTGGCTTCTATCCTTGCTCTTAGTGTTTCCTCTGGTAGGTCTGCAGTCGTTCATAAGGTAGGCAAAAACTAGTGCTAAACTGGCTTGCTCAGCGATTCGAGAGAGGGGTAGAGTTCATGGGTACATAAACCACTGTCCGACAGCTAAGCGTCCCCAAAAGTTCATTTCTTAGGATAGTCAGGAAATCATTCACAAGTGTCTACCTCATGGGATCGCATCGACCTGGAGAACTGGTAGGCCAGTGACTCGGCAAGAGCAGCATTTGACTCTGATAGAATAAAGAGGAAGGAACATGAAATTGTTGTTTTTTCCCTTTTTTAATGCTATTGGATTCACTTAAATGTAACTTAAAATGGTATTTAAAAAGGACATTTAATTATCTAATCTACAAATTGCCTTAGTGTTCAAAGTATAGTAGAAAGAAATAGGGGCGCCTGGGTGGTAGAGTCGGTTAAGCATCTGACTTGGTTCGGCCCGTGTTGTGATCTTAGAGTCATGGGATTGAGCCCCATGATGGGCGCTCTGCTCAGTGTGGAGTCGGCCTGCGTTCTCTCTCTCCCCACCCCCACGCTCTCTCAGATAAATCAATTGAAATTTGTAGATTACTTCATTAAATTTCCTTTTTAAATATAATTTTAAGTTATAGTTAAATCTTAAAAAAAATAATCAGAACCACGTGTACACAGTCTCTGGGGAGTTGAGCATCTAGGGGTCAAGGTAGCTTTGATTTGTCTTAGGACTACTGGATTTGAATCCAGAGATCATCTCACTCTGATTCCCTTGCACTTGCAGCCCGGATGACAGTTCACTAATAATCTTTGTCTTGTACTGGCAACGTTCATTTATTGCCTTATCCTTAGCTCTATGGCAGTGCCTTCCACATACCACTTATCTATGAAATGAATGGATTTGAGGGCCCTTGACAGAGCTTGTTTCAACTGGTATATTCTGGTGATGAGTTAGTATTGCAAGAGTGGGCTGAACTTGCTGTGATGGTGATTTTAGGGAATGCCCTGTGTCTGCATGTCTTCTTCCTGGAGAGACTGTTACTGGCTTTAGCTTACTGAGGTTCCTGTGGGAAAATGAGGGCAGGGGCCCAGAGCACATGCCTGACCCACACATCACATTCAGCGCATTCTATGATGACGGTTGGGAGAAGATCCATTAGAAAAATACGAGGAACTTTGAGACCCTGTTGAGTTTAACAAATAGTTTTCTATTGAGCTGATGGACCGTAATGTATATTGAGAAGGCATTGCTGTTGATGATGATGACGATTAGAAGATCCGTGCCGAGATTCCTCTAAAAGCACTGTGGCTTCCCGATCCTTGAGGTTTCCAGTGTTCCTAACAAGTGCCCCCAGGCCCCTATGATTAGGTCCCATCCTACCTTCCAGGCTTTATGCAGCCTTCCTCTTCTGGCCGACTCTGTCCCTGTGGAGCCACATGTGGGGCTCGATTCAGTAGTGCCGGTAGCTCCTTCTGGCCCCAGGCCCTCTGCACATGTTGTACATTGTTCTATGTGGAGCTCTTCCAAGCCCTGTGATAGACTGCTGCTAATCCAGAGTTCATCATAAAAGGGGCTTCTTCAGAGGTCTCTCAAAGCCCCCACCCTATACTTCACCCTCGTTGTAATGGGGGAGTTGTGTAAGAAATTGTTTAGCTTGAATCTCTTCTCTTGGCATATGAGCTTCATTGGGCAGATACCTGGCTTGTTCAATTCTCAGGGCTTTTCCAGAGAGCATGGCCAGTAGCAGGTGCTCAATAAATATTTGCTGAAACAACGAATGTTGAATGAATCATCAAAAGGCAGCTAAAATTTCTTGTTTTCTTTTTGTCTCTTTAGCTGGGAAGTTGTCAATTCCAAACCAGATGAAAGACCCAGGTTCAGCCACTGTATTGCAGAATCATGGATGAATTTCAGCATATTTCTTCAAGAAATGTCTCTTTTTAAACAGCAGAGCCCGGGCAAGGCAAGTTTTCCAGCATGGGAGGATTACTGTGTGTGCTTTAGAACATGCAATAAATTGGAAACCAATGAATTAACCTAGTTTATCAGCTTATAAGGTTTCTCCAATCCTAGATATAATATACTAGGAACACTTTCCATAAAGGTGATATTAGCAAAATTCAGAAATATGAGTGTGTTAGCATTAGAAAATCCTCAAACTTCTGTTTTAAAGTTGTCTTCTGTTTTATACCTGTTTATCTAACTCATTAACAAAAATGGTGATTGGTCTTATCAGCCAGACCTAGGAGAAAAAAATTACTAAGAATTTCAGTTTAAAAACAGACATGTAAATGTAGAGAACAAACTGGTGGTTGCCAGAGAGAAGAGGGGCAGAGCAATGGGCAAAACTGGCAACAGGGGTTAAGAAGTACAAGCTTCCAGTCATGGAAGTCACCGTTATGTCGTACACCTAAAAGTCATGTAATAGGTCAACTGTACTTCAGTATAAAAAAATAAATAAGTCATTGGGATGTAAGGTCCAACTTAGGGAATGTCATCCATAGTATCGTAGTAAGTACAGAGATGACAGATGGGAACTAGATTTGTCATCATCCATAATGTGTGTAAATGTCAGGCTGCTGTGGGGTACACCTGACTCCTATAACAATGTATGTCAGTTATAATCCAATAGAAAAAGAATTTCAGTTTATATCATTTAGGCCGGTTCTGCAGTCGAAGGGAGAGGAGACCGAGTCCTTCTGAGGGTGCCTTTGGAGATAATGGAGTCTTTCAGTCTAGAAAGTAGAGATTCCTATATGATTTATTTAAGAAAGAAAACCTTTGGCAAAGATGCTCACAGTCTTTATATAAATGGAACGAGTGTTTTCCCAGTTAAAATGAAAACCCCTGAGGAGAAGGATCAAATGTGGTTTGGGAGGGATTGCACGGTGCACACCCTTGGAGGACTTGGTGTGCAGAGGCGGCTACAGCTGTGATCGTGAGAACATGGGTTTAAGGGCAGAGCCAGCAACGGACGCTTCCCCTTCCAGTATTGGGTTCAAGATTCTTGAACCTCCGCCTGCAGTTGGAAGGAAGAGCCTAAGAATATCGGCATTTAAAATCCCTCTGGTTGTACCATGTACATGTGTCTCTTAACTTCAGTAGTATTGAAAAATAAAACTATGCTTGGGCACATTTTGAGCATTATTAAAGGGGCAACGTTGCATATGTATGGATTTTTAAAAAAAATCACTGAAGTTAATTCTTAGACTAGATATCCATATGGTGGAGAGGGAGAGTTGCATTTTTGATGCCTATTTTACTGAAATGATCAAAACACATTTTTAGGAGATTCTGAACTTAAAACTTCTGCATTGGATTGCATTAATGTACTCCAGGTCGACTTGCTTGAGGTGATGATGTTATAAATTTAGTGGATAGTATGGAAATCTCTTTGTGAAACTGAATTTTGGACGTTGTAATGCTTTCCTAGACTTATTCTTTCAATGCTTATGGTCTTTCCTCTTCCATTTTGCTATTAGAATTGCATATTCGTCAAGGGCCTCTGCTTTTTCAGAAACAGCTCTTAACTTTGTTCCATAAGTTCATCTGTTCTCCTTTTGATCAGTTAACTTATTAATCCTGTGCCAAAGAATGGAAAACCAAAGTTAATCTGATGGTGTTAATCAGTTACTGATCAGAGTTATATATTCTTTTTTCATATGTCTTTTTGAAATTCCCTTAAGGAATAAGGAATTCTCTTTACTTGCCGATTTAATACCATCGTATAAAGATAAATCAAAAGAAGAAGGATAGTTTAAGACTGGGGTGTGGAAAACAAGTGAAGGCTTTATGGGAGATTTTTTTGTCATGATGTTTAAATTTGTTGAAACAACCAAGATTTTCTTTTTTAATTTTTATTTTTTGGTCATAACTGGCAGTAGGAAAATATGCACATTTCACTTTGGGAATTTCATTTCATTTCCAGTTGCTTTCTAAGTGACCTAGAAGTGGGGTCAATTTGAGGGATGGATGTGGTTACGAAGGAGGATAGTAATGGCCAGTGGATTCATCCTAGCAGCTTATCAGCTATGCAGATTGCTGTTATAGTCGTACAAATACCTCAAATTTTTGCTTTGCTGTGTTTATGAATTTTGATGGGTTTATAGAAGTACTTTGAACTTGCAGGTTATTTACCAGGCTGCATTATTTTCAGCAACTGATCCTGAGTAAAAGAAGTTTCTGGGGACATATGACGCTTCAGTTCTCTTGCATCTGGCAGTCATACAGCCAAGGGCATGATTAATGGAAGATGTTCTCTGTGCCAGAAATTAGCTTCTGGAACCTTAAAATGATTTTTCATTAAGTGTTAAAGTGGGCCGAGGCCAGCTGAACACAGCAGCCATTAGGACCAAGTACAAAAGAACACTGTTTGAAAAACATTTACCGTAATGTGATGGATCACATATAGACAAAACTTGTGTATCCTGTGCTCAAAAATGTCTTGGAGTTGTAACTGTCACATGTTGTTTCTATTATTTCTAGTTTTGTCTCCTGGTCTGCAGTGTGTGCACATTTTTTACAATCTTGGGAAGTTACATTCCTGGAGTTATACTCAGCTATCTGCTGTGTAAGTATAGTAGAACATTTGACTAATTTATGTGATGCATATGGTATCGCTTAATGGTCCACAGGACCTTCCGTAGTCTGGAAGAGGAGGGATGAGTTCTTGGTTATAAAACACATTGGTTATCCTTTAATTTCCTGCTGTACAAAGTTTCTCCTTTTCCTAGAGACATGTTTGTATTTTCAAGTTGGAAGAACAGCTGCCAAAAGGCAGGGTGGGTTGGTTATAAGTGTTTTGATTTGATTTTAAATTATGGCAGGAGAACTATAAGTAAGCTATACTTCCCACCCCCACAAACACACTAATATTTTTGCCCTCGTGTGTGTTCTGTGGCTCAAAAAATAATTAAAACTAGAATGTGATACCCCTACACTCCCACCAGGATGGCTAAAATTAAGAAATACGGGCCATATCAAGTATTAGCAAGGATACAGGGCAACTGGAAATTCCCACATACCGTTGGTAGGTAGGTAGGTAGAATGGTGTAAACACTTTGGATAGCAGTTGGGCCGTTTCTTAAAAACGATCTATGACCCGCCTATCCCATGGCTAGTATTTATTTACCCAAGAGAAATGAAAGTATACATCTACACAAACACTTTCATGCAGATGTTCACAGCACCTTTATCTGCAGTAGCCAAACCCAGAACACAATCCATATGTGCACCCATAAATGTACCAGGAAACAAACTCTAGTATATCCATCCATACAGTGACTGCTCAGCACTAAAGAATTGGTGTATGCAACAATCCGGATCAATCTCAAAATAATTAGATCGAGTGGGAAAAGCCAGGTAAAGAAGAGTATAAAGCGTATGATTCCATCTATACATAATTCAGACTCCTCTTGAACCAAAGGCAAAGCACACCCATGGTTGCCTAGGGATGAGGTGGGTCGGGGCAGGGGAAGGCAAGAGAGAGATGAATGGGAAGATGGGGAACCTCTCGGGGGTGAGGGCTATGTTCACTACCTTCATCATGGTAATGGTTTCTTGGTTCTTTGCACATGTCAAAACTTATGAAATTGTAATACTTTAAATGTGTGCAGTTTATCGTATGTCAAATACAGCTCCAAAGTGCCCTTCAAAAAAGGACAGCGGGCCAGCTTCTCCTGAAAAACCTGGTCTGCTGCTGCCACCCTGAGGATGGGATGAGAGTCAACTAAGTCTCCCATTTCCCTGAGTTTCTGAACACCAGCTTTTAAAATGTACCTATTCTTCCTTGGTTTCTAGTGATACTTGAGTTTGCAGCTGCTATTTAAAAAGCAAACGGGCACCTTTTCTAACAACAGCAAAGGAGTAAACAGTAGGGAATACATCGCATTCGCTCTGTTGGTCTTCACTTTACTACTCCCGATGCCTAGCTCCCGTGGCGGGTGATCAAAGCGCAAATCCATTCTCCCGGGTGGAACTCACGTAGAGTATCAGCCCTTGATCTGCCTTGTTGGGGAAGTAAAGGAGGAGAGAGCCGGGGAGAGGCCGGCACAGGCCAGGCATTATTCACAGGGTTTGCATTCGCCTCGTTTACTCCTCACGAAACTCCGGAGATCATAGGATCATCCCAGTATTCCTGGTGAGAGGCTAAGAGAGAATAACTTTCCTCTAGTGAAGTGGCTTATTCGACAAACAAGTAGACTGCGGATTTTAACCCAGGACTGTTGTCAAGCAAGCGTGTAATCTTTGTGTGAGTGTTGACGGGAAAGAATGAAAGGGAGAAAGCTGATTTGGTGGCAGGTCTTTAAAAACAATGACTGGAAGCGGTGCTCTAGCTACGGGAGGAAGAATAGAAATTAGGGACTTACTTCACAGAGGCACCTCTCTAAGAAAGAACTTGTATTTGTCAGTAAGGGAACGGAAATATTTTTTGTGAAATACTCAGAGGCAGCCTTTTGAAAGGAAGGTCCTCTTACCCACACTCCTCCCTTCTTATTTTTGCAGTGCTGTGTGCATTTTTGTGTCCACTGTTTAAGTGTAATGATATCGGACAAAAAATATACAGCAAAATCAAGTCAGTTCTGCTGAAGCTAGACTTTGGAATTGGAGAATATATTAATCAGAAGAAACGTAAGAGATCTGGTAGGTAAAGTTTGAATTTTAAATTCCACGCGTGGAAGGAGACGTCAGCTGGCTCTTTATTATGAAATCACCTTGAATATGTCTCAAGGTGCTTTTAGGCTTTTATTACATATATAGACACTAATCCCCTGAAAGTAATGTAGCCTTTGCCTATTTAGGATTTTATGCTTTTCTCAAACATATAAGAAATTGACTTTTTAATCCAAATTGTCGGGGGAAGGAGAAAAGGATTCAATAACTTTATACTTGCTATCTATGATTTTCTTTGTCTCACTTGCTTTATTTTGGGGTGGACTATTGCAAAAAAAACACAACACGAGGCTAAGAGTGTGGGAGCCACATAAGAGGGGATTAAGAGAACAGGGGGAGAAAAAAAAACAGAGGACAAGCCAAAGTGATCATTTTTCAGTATTTAACTTGGCCTATGACCTTATAGATTCTCACACTATAGCAAGATCAGAATGGCCTGGAGGGATTATTAAGGCATAGAATTCTGGGCCCTAGAGTTTCTAATTCAGTTGGTGTAGGGTAGGGGGTAGGACCTGAGAATTTGCGTTTCTAAAAGGTTCCAATCAGCGGTGCTGATGCTGCTGGTTCCGGGCCCACGCTACTAGAATCAGTGATATAGACCATTTCCCTTGGAAATAAAACGTTTGCAGATATGTGTGACATTTAGTTAAATGGAAGCACTGGACAGTGTGAGGAATGTGGGGTCAGGATATCACAGTATAATGGATAAAACACACTGTGTCTAAGCTGGCCAGGAAACTGAAAGCCTCTACATTTTTTTCTCAACAGAAGCAGATAAAGAAAAAAGTCACAAAGATGACAGCGAATTAGACCTTTCAGCTCTTTGTCCTAAGGTATTTTTTGTTTCGTTTTCAATTCGTTCCCGTGTGGTTTGACTATAAACTTACTTACATGTCCTAAAGCTGAGTGATTTTTCCTAATGGACTCCTCCTGCTTCTCGAAGGTGATTGAACAGTTTCAAAAAAAAAAAAAAAAAAACAGTTTTTGGGGCATTTGTATGGAGCCTGCAAAGGATTTCCGTTAGAAGTTTCAAATGTGCCTCTGCTCTCTCTGTCTCACCACAGATCAGCCTCACGGTTGCTGCCAAAGAGCTGTCTGTGTCGGACACAGACGTATCCGAGGTCTCCTGGACTGACAATGGGACCTTCAACCTTTCAGAAGGATACACTCCACAGACAGACACTTCTGACGGTACGCTCACCTTCCCGCTTACTCTTATTTGTGTTCTTAGGAGTACACGTCAGCTGCTGAATGGAGCAACAAAATCTGGTGTATCCATGCCGCGGAATACCACTTGGCTCTAAAAACAAAGTACTGGTACATGCCATGACCCCGATGAACCTTGAAAACACTGTGCTAAGTGAAGGAAGCCAAACACAAGTCCACATACTGTATAAGTCCATTTATATGAACACGTAGAATAGGCAAATCCACGTGGGACGGAGGGTAGGTTAGTGGCTGCTAGGGGCTTGGGGGAAGACGAATGGTGAGTGGTAATT